>NW_027397099.1:5279988-5611642 GCF_003265705.2 Callorhinus ursinus
GACAGAGAGAGACACAGCGAGAGAGGGAACACAAGCAGGGGGAATGGGAGAGGGAGAAGCAGGCTTCCCGCCAAGCAGGGAGCCCGATGTGGGGCTCGATCCCAGGACCCTGGGATCATGACCTGAGCCGAAGGCAGACGCTTAACGACTGAGCCACCCAGGCGCCCCTCAGTGTCCCCTTTTTTACATGTGGGGAAACTGAGGCAGCTCCTAAGGTAGAGCTGGGACCAGAACCCAGGCAGTATAAGAGTTCTTGCTCCTCAACACTGTCTGGCTCCAAGGTGAGTGCTCTTCACCACTGTTCCCATTGGCAAAATGGGGATATGCTTCCCAACAATAATAAAAAGGAACAATTATTAAGGAAAAAAAAACTTTTTAAAAACATCCCAGAACAGTAGGAATTCTACCCACCAAGAGGTCAATGGTAATTAGGGTGGAGGTTGGGGGGGGTGCAGGGAGGATTCAAAGTATGGTTGGAATAGGGGCATGAGGCAGTTTTGATTTTTTTTCAACATATTTTCCTTCTTTATCTTTGTACATATTATATTGTGCATTACAATTACAGCAAATTCCTTTTTAAATGACAAAAGAACGACTTTTTAAAAGTATGTATTTTGTAAAGATTTTATTTATTTATTTGAAAGAGAGAACACAAGGGGCAGGGGGGGAGGGAGAAGCAGACTCCCTGCTGAACAGGGAGTCCACTGCTGCCGATCTCCATCCCAGGACCCTGAGATCATGACCTGAGCCAAAGTCAGACACTTAGCTGACTGAGCCACCCAGGCGCCCCTGAAAGTATATTTAACCCACTGTGATTCTTCTGTGTTATTCATCCTATAAGTGCCCTATTTTCTAACTCACTTGGCAGAAATGACTTCAAGTTCAAAATAAAAATTAAACCCAAGTTCATGAAAAGCTTTTGGTCCCAGGGCAGGGCTTTGAGCACTGAGCAACATCCTTTGCTTGGAATGCCCATTGTGGCTCAAAGAGGCCTGCTTTAAGGATTCCGTTTCTTCTTCCACCCCGCCATGCCCCAGAGCTGGAATGTGAGTGGGTAGAAACCAGACAGTCTCAAAAGCCTTCATATATTTCTGTGAGATGTTGAGATTTAAGAATAGGGACCGACAATCAAAGCCAGCTAACCAGAGTTGAGTTATTGGTAACTAGTCGGATAACCCAGTCTCTTAGCAGCAACTACTTGAAAGCAGTGTTTTCCCCACACTACACACAAAGGCATGCATTATGGATTGTTTCTCTTTCCTTGGAACACATTTCCCACAGTCAACACCACAGAACCCTGCATTTAGATTTATTTCAAGGACCATTTGAACTTGAGCACTCAGCCTTAAGAAGAGAAAGTCACACACACAACAGTAAGATCAGAGAGCCTTCTGAGGCTCCTGGGGGTCATGTCACCACTGCGTACCCCAAACCAAGGGGTTTCTAACTTAAATTCTAACTTAAATCTAACTTTGGTTTCTAACTTAAATACTGAAGATAAAAGACAAAAAGTTTAACTTGATGGACGAAAGGAAGCCCGGAGAGACAGACATATTATCACTTAGCTAGGCAGGAGTTTCTTTTTGCTGGGTAGGTGTGGTGTTTCTAACTCTAACCACAAAGCCCTAATTCTCCACGGATACCACAGCCTGTAAAATTTCTTTCTAGGTTCCATCTTCTTTGATGGCACTGGGTGATTCTGGAACATCTTCCTTTGATGTGTGTCCATGAAATTATTTAACATTATAGGTTTACTGAGCACCCATGCTCAGGGAAAAAAAAAGTTTAAAAAAAGAGAGGGGGCGCCTGGGTGGCTCGTTCGGTTAAGCGTCTGCCTTCAGCTCAGATCATGATCCCAGGGTCCTGGGATTGAGCCCCAGGTCGGGCTCCCTGCTCAGCAGGGAGTCTGCTTCTCCGTCTCCCTCTGCCACTCCCCACCTCTCGTGCATTCTCCCTCATTCTCTCTCTTTCTCAAATAAATAAATAAAATCTTTAAAAAAAAAAAAAGTGGGAAGGAAAGGATGAGCAAGCCTCCAGGTTGTTCCTACTCGGGGGATGTTGAGATTCAAGTTAGACCAGGAAAACTATCTTTTGAGCCCCAATAAGTATCTGTATGTGTTCATTTGCTACCAACTAGCAGCCTAATATCACAACCCAATAGCTGTATGAGATATGCTGGCCCTGGTGGTAGGAATTTAGCAGCCCTGGCTAATAAATGAGGAAACTGGTAATAAATGAGGAAACTGAGGCTCCGAAGTCTCAGTGGAGAGACACGTGGCCAAGCCACACAGCCATGGAGTGAAGAGCCTGTGGTATGAGGCCACTGTCAGGAATTTAACCCCCTTAGTATCAATAAGCCATCTGTCAACCAGTTCCTAGCTGAACGGATACCGGAAAGTTAGTTCTCACAAGAGAACAGGACAGGTGGAGTATCTATGAAAATAATAACTAAGTGTCCCTTGTCTCCTTCTTACACACACACACACACACACACACACACACACACACACACACACTCCCCCTCTCCTTGAAGGGATGCTGCTCCATTCCCGGGGCCACTTAGTAAGTGGTCAGGGGTCCTAGGTGGCTCAGTTGGTTAAGTGTCTGCGTTTGGCTCGGGTCATGATCCCGAGGTCCTGGGATCGAATCCTTCGTCAAGCTCCCTGCTCAGCGGGGAACCTGCTTCTCCCTCTGCCTGCTCTCACTTGCTCTCTCTCTGACAAAAAAAAAATAAATGAAATCTTTTTTTTAATTTTATTTATTTATTTGACAGAGAGGTAGAGAGCACAGTAGGTAGAGAGGCAGGCAGAGGGAGAGGGAGAAGCAGACTCTCCATTGAGCAGGGAGGCCGACATGGAACTCGATCCCAGGACCCTGGGATCATGACCTAAGCCAAAGGCAGCCGCTTAACCGACTGAGCCACCCAGGCGCCCAAAAAATAAATGAAATCTTAAAAAATAAAAAAACAAAAAACAGATTGAGGTATGGGTCTCCTGGATGGCTCAGTCAGTAGAGAATGAGACTCTTGATCTTGGTGCTGTAAATTTGAGCCCCACATTGGGTGGGAGATAAAACAGAGATTATTTAAAAATAAAATCTTGGGGCACCTGGGTGGTTCAGTGGGTTAAAACGACTGCCTTCGGCTCAGGTCATGATCCTGGAGTCTCAAGATCCAGTCCCGCATCAGGCTCCCTGCTCAGCGGGGAGTCTGCTTCTCCCTCTGACTCTTCCCCCTCTCTCATGCTCTCTCTCTCTCTCTCTCATTCTCTCTCTCAAATAAATAAATAAAATCTTAAAAACAAAAACACAACAGGCTCAGGTGGGGAGCAGGGGCACCAGTGCAGACAGAAAAGCGAGGTTACAGATGAAGGAAAAATTAGCGGAGGAAAGGGGTGACCCATCACCCTTCATTGTTTTAAGGTTAGTGTCTGGGTCACTCTGGCAGTAGAATTTGCTTCCCAGTCATGTTTCTGCTTGGGCTAATGTTGTGTTATTTCTCAGAGAGCAAACACCATGGCTGTTGATCAGCACAGTAAAAAAATGTCATAAATGGCACTTCTGGAGTTGGTAAAAAGCTAGTGCAAATACTTTTATGGCTGCACATTTGTGTGAAGGGGGTCAAACCAAGTCGGGTTCAAATCCCAGCTTTGTTTCATTCGTGCCACCGTAAGCAAGTTACTCTGATCTTCCTCGAGCATCCATTTCCCCATTCTGGAAATGCAGACATCCTCATCTCCTTTGAGGGATTGCTTCAAGGATTCTTGGTTCAGCAAGTATTTACTGAGCCGTGACTCTTTGCCAGGCATGATTCTAAGGCCTGGGAAGTACAGCAGTAGACAAAGTAAGGTCCCTGCCCTCATAGGGCTTACATTCCAGGGAGGAAAAGATAAATTAACAAGTTACTAAGTACCATGAATGAAAAGTGCTAATACAGAAAAATAAGCAGGTAAGGGAGTTCTAAGGCTTTATGCAGAGCCAGGGTGGAGGGGACAATTTAAGAAAAGGCATTTCAGGAAGGCCTCAAGATGGCACCTTTGAAGAGAATGTCCCAGTTTCTGGCTGCATGCCAAAGCAAGGTAGTGAGCTGTATGGCAGTGTGGGGGACAGTTTCGGGGGCCTGCTCAAGCCCTACACACCTAACACACCTCTGCTGTTCTAGTCCCAAAGACCCAGCTGCAAACACAACAGCAAATAAGCCCTGCCCTTCGGGTCTGAATATCCAGCGGAATGAGAATGACGTTAGCATGCAGCTCCCACACAGGCCTGAGCCCAGCATCAGCTCCTGCTCTTCCTGGCTAGAAGGGCCAGAGGGCCTCCGGTTCCCCTTGTCCTTTTGATAATCAAGGCCAGAAAAGAACTCAGGTTTCAATCTTTTGTCTTTCCAGGCCTCCACTGGACAGTTCAGCAATGAGCCAGCACCCATTGATAAAACCTCACTCAGTTTAATCTCAATACTCCTGTCTTAATGGGGCTCCAGTGCTCAGCTGGAGAAGCTAGGGCTGCTGCTTTGCTCAAGTCTGAGAAAGAGGGCTTGGCTTCAGTTTTCCAGGGTGGACACTAACCAGCAACGGATCCCATCTCAGTTTATTTAAAAAAGGGAAGTGGGCAAACACTGACCTTCACGCTCACAGGAGCCGGCACCTTGCCCGCTGCAGAGGTGACTTCTTCCCTGACGGAGGGAGAGAAGCTTGCTTGGTTTCATCAAAAAGAACGAAGAGAAGGGTGGGGGGTGCGGCCCTCTGGCTTCCACACTAAATTGGAGTTTTACTGTCCCGTTGCTGGCTGCATGTTAACTACACAAACACCCAACCCGCCTGCCTAAATACAGGGGCGGTAATTGATCATACCCACAGGCTGCAGTCCAGGATGCATTCCTGCGGCCAGCTTGGGCAACTCCAGGAACTGTTTGCTTATCGATTAGAAAGAAAAGGCTCCCTTCCACGCCACAGTAATTGCCCACTTTTCCTTTCTGTTGGTTTCCCTGAGGCCAGGGAGGGCCCCATGTTCCAAATTCCAAAGCAGCTGAACCCCTCCTCCCTCTAGCTCCTGCAGACACTTCACAGGTAAAGGCAGCTGACAGACCTGGGGTAGGGGACCAGATCCTAGGTCCTAATGCAGTGGGAAGGGCTCCCTTCATCTTAGTTGCCCACTTGTACAATTAAATACCTTGACCAACGTATCTCTAACATCATCTCCAACCAGGGTCCAACATGCCCTACACAGAGATTCTCGGGGATATTTTTAAATATACCCAGGTCTGGGCATATTTTAAATCTTCCCCAGGTCTTAGAGCACCCAGCAGGGGCTCCCTTTGTGCTAGGAAAGAGGAAGAGTAAGCACTTTTCATTATCACAACAACCAATTAGGGAAGGATCACTTCCAAAGTCATCAGTAAAGGCTCAGAGACGTTAAGTGACTCTCCCAAGACAGCAAATACAAGTCTAGTTGAACCCCAGGACCACACTCTTAACCTTTGCACAGTCTCGCTTCTCCACAGACTAATCTGTTTTGGGGCCTCCTCTTTTCTCCACCGCTGTCTGACAGCAGGATGTGAGTATAGTGATTTCCTTCCATTTACTCTGGACCACGGGATGCTAACATGATGGGAAAACAAACACACCTCACATTTCCTCAATCACTTCTTTGCAGAGTTTTATTGGTTTTCCTTTTGAAACATTTTATTCATTTATTTATTTGAGAGAGACAGAGCGCATGAGCAGGGGTAGGTGCAGAGGAAGAGGGAAAAAGCAGACTCCATGCTGAGCACAGAGCGCAACGCAGAGCTAGATCCCACAACCCAGAGATCAGACCTGAGCCGAAATCAAGAGTTGGACGCTTAACCGACTAAGCCACCCAGGCGCCCCTCCTCAGTCACATTCTATCACGGTGCTTTGTTACCCACATCTATCCCCTCCCCAAATCTTAGTTTTTTATTTTCCAAAAGTAGCACCTTGTATCCATCAGAGGAAGAAAGTAACAAAACACAGATGACATCACAGCATTATTCATAATAGCCAAAAAGCAAAACTACCCAAATAGCCAAAAGCAGAAACAACCTCAAGTGATGAATGAATCAAACGTAGTCTATCCATATAAAAGAGTATCATTCAGCAATAAAAAGAAATGAATTATGGATACATGCTACACCATGGATGAACCTTGAAAATATTTCACTAAGGGAGAGAAGCCCGTCATAAAAGACTATGTCTTGTATGGTTCAATTTATATGAAATGTACAGAGTCCATAAAGCTACAGACCAAAAATCAATTAGTGACTGCCTAAGACTGGGGGTGTGGGGGTGAGGAGATGTGAGGGGTGACAGCCATGGGGTGAGGGATTTCTTTTTGGGATGATGAAAATATTTTAAAGTTATATGTGATTGCACAACTTTGAATATATTGAAAAGCCACTGAATCCTACACTTTTATTTTTTTAATCCTACACTTTAAATGGGTGTAATATATGATCTAAGAAGCATATCTCAATAAAAGCTTTTAATTAAAAAAAAAAAAAAAAAGGACAAGCCAAAAGCACAAAGCCCTCATGGTCCCATCCATACACAGAAGACACTGTCTATGCTTGTAATATGTCTGATTCTGGTCTATACCCTTTCACTTATGTCCCCTGTCCTGCAATCCCTTGATAGACTGTTTTTCTAAAATTAGGGTATGAGAGGGGCGCCTGGGTGGCTCAGTCATTAAGCGTCTGCCTTTGGCTCAGGTTATGATCCAGGGTCCTGGGATCAGAGCCGTGAATCGGACTCCCTGCTCAGCAGGAAGCCTGCTTCTCCCTCTCTCACTCCCCTTGCTTGTGTTCCTTCTCTCGCTGTGTCTCTGTCAAATAAATAAAATCTTTAAAAATAAAATAAAATAAAATAAAAAATAAATAAATAAAATTAGGGTACGGGAGTGCCTGGCTGCAGTCGGAAGAGCATGCAACTCCTGATCTTGGGATCACGAGTTCGAGTCCCACATTGCGTACAGTAGAGATTATTTAAATAAATAAAACCTTAAAAAATAAATTAGGGTGTGGACACTACTGTATTTTTAAGAACCTTCTTTCCTAACTTTCTTCTTTCTCCCCATTTACCCATAAAAAACAAAAAAAAATTAACCTATGCATGGTATCACTACTCTGCAACAAAAGGGAACGATACACTTCTGATGAACCTTAAAAGCATTACACTCAGTGAAGGCACTTCGGTGCTTCAGTAGTTAAGCGTCTGCCTTCAGCTCAGGTCATTGTCCCAGAGTCCTGGGATTGAGTCCCAGGTCGGGCTCCCTGCTCAGCAGGAAGCCTACTTTTCCCTCTCCCACTCCCCCTGCTTGTATTCCTGCTCTCGCTATCTCTCTGTCAAATAAATAAATAAAAATCTTTAAAAAAAATTCTAAAAAAAAAAAAAAAAAAGCATTACACTCAGTGAAAGAAAAAGACCAAAGACTGGGAAAGATCGCCAGCCATGGAGATCTGGCCTCAGTTAGTTTGAGGCATGGCCCAGGCCTGGGTATTTTTTTTTAAAGTTCACTGAAGAGTACCTTCCTATTACATGAAAATTCTAGAGAACAAGAGACAGAAGTTGATCAGGGGCTGTCTGGAGCTGGGGGTGGGGAGTGGGCATGGGGCTTGACTGCCAATAGGCAGGAGAGAACTTGTGATGAAAGCAGTCTAAAAGTGGATTGTGGTGATGCCACACAGCTGGGTACATTTATAACAATTATCTCCCTGAACACTTGCAGTGGGTAAACTGTGTGGTATGTAAATTACATCTGGATGAACCTGTAACAAAAATAAGTTACTTGGGTCTCCTTTGAGTCAAAGACCCATGGTTCAAAAAAGATGCAATCCATGCACCCAAAATGCCCGGGTCAGAGGTATGAAAAAGTGGGAAGGGAAAAGAGAAGCCATAAATAATTCTTAATAATAATTAGAAGAGTAAATGCCCAACATAACGACAGTCATTATGTGGAGGCATTGTGCTGAGCACTTGACAAACCTTGACTCCTAAGCTGCTATAAAGCAGGTATGGTTCTTTAATCCCTTGGTGCTGATGAGCCAGAGGCCCAGAAAAGATTAAGTCATTTGCTCAAGGTCACAGAGCTGGTCAGTCTCTGAAGCAGAATTCACACCCAGGACCAGCCACCACTGGCTTAGCCACTAGGCTAAATCTGCTCTGCCTTAAGGAAGGAGAGAAGCTCCAGGGGTAGAAGAGCAACGTGAGATGGATGCAGATCCATGCTGGGCACATAGGGAGAACGCTAAAACCAGACTTATTCCCTGTAAAGAACACAACCCAGAGAGAAATACATGCCAATCTGGAGCAGCATTTCCCAAGCCCTGAGTGACACAGAAATGTGCTGACTCTGGCTGTGGAAACACGGAAATGTGCTGTGGGGTTAGGAATGTGCAATCATTCACTGAACTCAGGAACGAGGACTGGAAACCTCTTTCACAACACAGAGAAGGCTTGCACCTTTTCCAAATGTGGGCTGTGCTGGAAAAGCATGGGGCCTTCTGCCTCTGACATTTGCAACAAAACTCCTAAAACGGCTCAAAAGAACAGCTGGAAGTCAAAGCTGCAGAAGTTAGGCATTTCCCACGTCTCTTGGTCACATGCGTTTGCAGATGACTCTGAAACAAGTGCTCACTTGTCCAATAAAGCTTACAAGAGGAGGCTTTCTCTTTCTTAATAAATGCTAGCATCATTTTTCATTATCAACAACAAATAAGCATTGATGCGAAAGGCCGTTGCTTCCAAGAGCGTTTGCTAAACCTACTCAACTGGCTCTAAAGGTAACTGCTCATCCCCCGGCACGTGCCTTTGCACAGGCCCCTGAGAAATAAAGCCCACAACCAATCCTGCTTCCCTCCACGTGCCAGGAAAAGGCAGACATATCTCAAGACTGGGGTGCTCACTCCGAGAATTCCAAGCAGATAAAACAAATGAAAAGGACATGAAGAGCAGCCCAAAGGCTCCAGACTGGGATTCTGCCATCAGCTGCGGCACGGGCTACACAGGCCACACGGGGCCCCTCTCACAAGATGCGGCTGTATGGCTGCCACAAGGACCTGTGGCACCTCTCCCAGCAGCAGCTCCCTGACTTTTCATTTTCCTGCTTACAACTCTTTCAAGACGCCATGGAACACTTATCCAGCCTCTTCCCATTTTCCAATGTGATCAAAATTGGAACGTTACACACGTGCAAAATGACCTTTGTACGAGGTTATTCACTAAGGCATTGTAGCAGCAAATTATAGGAGACAACTCAAGCAGCCATCAACAGAGGATTAAATAAACTATGGAATTTTCTCAGTTTCCAATGAAATACTACTGTGGCAGTGCAAGGGATATATTCCTGGGGCGCCTGGGTGACTCATTTCGTTGAGCATCTGCCTTCGGCTCAGGTCATGATCCCAGGGTCCTGGGATTAGAGTCCAGCATCAGGCTCCCTGCTCAACGCGGAGCCTGCTTCTCCCTCTCCCCCTGCTCATGCTCTCTCTCTCAAATAAATAAAATCTTCTAAAAAAAAAAAAAAGAATATACATTCATCTTTGCTTATGTTTGCATACAGAAACTTTGGGAAAAAACCCATAAGAGAAATTATAGGGGTGGGGGAGGGGCTGTTATTAGACCAAAATAGGACAGGGCAGGAATACAACTTCTCATTGTATATACTTTTTATACTGGTTGATTTTTCAGCCATGTGAACATATTATTCCCTCATAAAAAAGAAAAAGAAGAACTGTAAGGTATACCGTATATAAATTGTTCTAGGAGAATTCGTATTTTCACAAGTGCTCCGGAGAAGCACTGTCTCCAGGGGACCAGAACCCCTCTGAGAATCTCAGCAGGAAGCCTAGGGAGGGGTCCACATGGGGGGTGGGAAAAGAAGGGGATGACCCACACATGACCAGAGAAGGAGGGGGTGCTGCAGGGGAGGACTCTATTCAGCTAGTCTAGTAAGAAGAATGCTGGATGCCAAGTCAGGTGACCAGATTCTCTGGGTGGGGGCGGGGGTGGTCAGGAAGCCGAGCACTCAAGGCAAGTCCCCTTCATTCTCCCTGCATTAGTTTTCTCATCAGTAACACACACAGTCTGAACTTGATCAGAAAAGATGTGGGCTTGAAGGCTTTCTTCTCGGACATCATGGCAAGGAGAACCAGTATGCCTTTTGTGGATGGCATTCTGACCACGTTTGCAGATTTTTCATTCTTACTACCTCTTGTCCAGCAAAGCCCGTGGCTACGACATCATCCCACAGCTGGACTCACACATGTGAATGAGGACAGATGTTTCAGGAGAGTCACTACAAGCCTGGTCAAAGTGGCAGGAGACAGAAACAGCACTGACAGAGGACCGGTTAAATGAATAATAAGAGGCATCCACTCGACAGAAAATTGGGCAGAAATGACAAAGAACAAGATAGTCATTAAGAAAAATCAAGCAGGGGCACCTGGGTGGCTCAGGCGTTAAGCGTCTGCCTTCGGCTCAGGTCGTGATCCCAGGGTCCTGGGATCGAGCCCCGCATCGGGCTCCCTGCTCCGCGGGAAGCCTGCTTCTCCCTCTCCCACTCCCCCTGCTTGTGTTCCCTCTCTCGCTGTGTCTCTCTCTGTCAAATAAATAAATAAAATCTTAAAAAAAAAAGAATCAAGTAAATCCATGTAACAATAGGGGAGGAATTTGTCTTTAAAAACAAAAAGTAAAATGGGCTAGAGAATACACTTATTTTCAGAGTATTTTCAAAAAGATACAAAAGACTGGTAATGGGTTGCCTCCGAGGTGGGAGACTTGCTTTTAGACCCTTTTGTACTATTTGAACTGGTTTGTGTTTGCTTTCTAACTTCACATTAACTGGCATTGTTCTCTTAATGAGAGACTTAGGCTGAAGGAGTGATGGTATTTAGTGGACTAACTTCACGGAGAAAGCTCTGCATTCACCAGGCTTCCCAAAACCCCTAATGCAGACTTCAGTTGCATTATCAGAAACAAGACACTCAGGATATGAGAGGCTAGCTGGTCCTGTTCTGCCCAATTCCATCTGTGGTTTGAGAAGTACATCCTCAGGGTTGCAATCTAATGAGCTAAATGAATGCTTTTTTTCCTTTCCAAAAGTCATGCTTTAAGAGGGACACTGACCCATGGAACCGGTCCAGAGGCAAAGGGGCAAAGATGGCAACTTGCCCTCTACAGAGTGAGGGACAGGCTGGGGGAAGAGACAGGACTGTCCTCAAGATGCACAGGGCTGACTCCTTCCAGAAGTGTCCGTGACAATGGCACCAGAGGGCAAGAAAAGGGCCAGGGAGAGAGTAGAGATAGTGAAACCACTTGAGAGGGGAAGGAAATGTCTTAAGAGCTACCCCAAACAGAACTGGGCTCCCAGCCTCCCAAATGCCCCTCACTAACCCGAGCACAAACGGCTTCGCAGGTGCAGCCTCCGCGCAGCACTGGGTTTCAGAGAGTAAGCTTGGAGTCCAGAGACATCTGGATTCTGCTCTCGACTATGCCTCTAACTAGCGCCATGACTTCAGGAACATTAACCCCGAGTCTCCGTTTCCTCAATTTTAGACAGAACGGTCCCTACACACCATGCAGTCTGTTGGGAAGAGTTCTCATCAAGGGCTCAGTCGGTCTCCTGTGTAACTGACCCTGTGAATTTTGCTGCGTTATTGCCATATATAGATAGAGGGAACTGGAAGCTCGTACGGCTGCCTCTGAGGCCACCCTGCAGGTGAGGCAGGGCCACCAAGGTGATGGAGGCTCTGGAGCCCTCCCAGCAAACTCAAATCCCATCAGTGCCTCCCTCCGGACTCATCCATACCCCTTGGGACCTGCCACTCCTGCTTTTGGGTGTGGTGGCCCCTTGCCTGGGGGCAAGATCTAAATGTGAGGAAATAAATCCTTTCCCGCCTTTTCTGACGAAAGTTAGGTAACACAGGGAGCAGTGTCCATCCCTTCTCAGGCCACCTAGAAACATATCCATGCCCATGGAAAGCAGTCTCCCATGACGGTTCTCCTTTGCCCGACCCAATCCTGAGGACATAGCAGACCACCTCTGAATTGAGTCAAGGTTCTGGGTCTGTGAATGGGCGTCAGGGAAGGCGTGAGCCCCTGGAATTACCAGTAAAGATGTGGACACCAGTAGCAGGCTCCATGGCCTTTGATAATTTCCTCAAGGGGCCAAAGATCCCCAAAGCGGAGTTGTGGCCTAGAGATACAGTGGGTGTATGAGTGTTGGGAGGGAGGATGAGAGAATGATGGGGTTCAAATAAGGCCACGATGATTGTTTCCAATGCCACCCCAACCCCAACCCTCCAAACACCAACAGAGAAATAACTCCACACCTCCTGCTAGCATGCTTTGAGTGCTATGAATAAAAACAAAGCACAGGTGAGGGGTTGGGGCAGGGAGATCAAAATCCAAGGTGAGAGAAGAACACACAGAGACAGCCACACACCCCAACCCTTATTTCCCTATAGACCCAATTCATCTCTTGATGCCCAGACCAGTGCAGTAGCCTCCTAACGGTCTTCCTAATTTTGGCCCAGGTCCCCAGCACCTCTGCTCTACACAATGGCCTGTTAAAACCAGTCAGATCACGGTCCGCCTGTGATCTACTCACAGCCCTCCAAGGATCTCCATTTCTCCCCCAGATAAAAGCCCAACTCCCTATTGTCAGGCCCCAGCTAGCTCTCGGACTACCCTGACCTCACTCATTCTGCCCCCAGACAACATGCTGAGTATGCTCCTGCCCAAGTCATCTGATCTGCCATTCCTCTGCCCAGATGACCATGCCCATCCTGGCTCCCTCCCTCCTTTCCTCCACTCAAAGGTTAAGGTGATGGTTAGGTCTGATGCAGGCCCTGAACATTCTAGCTAAAATAGCACTCCACTGCTTCTAGTATTCCCTCTCTATGCTCCTTCTCTGCTTTATTTTTTCCTTATAGCATTTACCACCTCATATTTACCAGACCTATTTACTTATTTATTTACCTATTATCCTCCCAGTAGAGTATAAGTTTCATGATGGCAGGAGTTTTGCCTGTCCCTGAAATATGTTTATTACTGAATCTCTACAGCATGTACAACACTGCCAAGCATTTAGTAGGTACTCAATAAACATCTGTCGAGTGAATAAATGGTGCATTTGTCTTCCCCAAACATTGGTCAGATCCTACAGTCCAGATGGCCCCAAAGCCAATCTGACAGCAAGTAAACCCTGAACAAGTAGATCAACAGAGGTGATCATCCTTTCCAGAGACCATGATGGCCAGTAATTGTGGGCTTTGAATCCCCAGTTTTAGACACTGACTAAGGGACCTGGGGTCAGCCCCAGCATAAAGGGGACAAAGATGCTCATGAGCCAGGAGTACCCACCTTAACTTCAGGAGTCTTTGCAAGCAGGCTAAGACAGTATATATCAACATCATGATTTCACACCTATGGTTACTAATTAAGT
The DNA here is from genome assembly GCF_003265705.2 of Callorhinus ursinus. Lineage (NCBI taxonomy): Eukaryota > Metazoa > Chordata > Mammalia > Carnivora > Otariidae > Callorhinus > Callorhinus ursinus. Next base: position 5,293,444 of record NW_027397099.1, read on the forward strand.
GTTCCAGTATTAACCCTATCACAAGCTCCATACAGATTTTTAATCATCACAACCCTAGGAGGTAAGTACTGTGGTCCCATTTTACAGGTGAATAAACCAAGACTCACATAGATGAAGGGACTTGCCCATGGTCACACAGCTAGCAAACAGGCCAAGATGAGAATTGAACTCAGGCCAGCCTGACCCCAAAGCCTTTAAAACCTCCATTTTGCCCCACCCTTTTGATCTGTTCTGTCAATATGTCTCCTCCCTGGTTCTACCTCTTCACTTCCTGCACAAGGTCACCAAATGGGCATGTCAGGTTCCAGACAGGAGCGGTTTATTTCCCAGACAGGCCACTGGGGCATCTCATTAAAGCTGGCACTCCAGAAGAGGCTCAGTGCTCATGGGGCAGGCAGCGTGTTGACATCTGACAAAGCCCATTGAGACAAGATCTTTGGGAAACGCAACAGTACAGGAACTGGCTCTAAGAGCTGTAAGTAGGACACCTGGATGGCTCAGTAGGTTAAGCATCTGCCTTTGGCTCAGGTCATGATCCCAGAGTCCTGGGATTGAGCTCCACATTGGGCTTCCCTGCTCGGCAGGAAGCCTGCTTCTCCCTCTCCCACTCCCCCTGCTTGTGTTCCCTCTCTTGCTGTGGCTCTGTCAAACAAATAAATAAAATCTTAAAAAAACAAATAAATAGCTGTAAATAAAGTTGGCTCGCTCAACACCTTGGCTGGTGATGGGGTTCGCTGGCTGTGGCAAACCTGGAAGGGCCACCTGGCCATCCCCAAAGGCTTTCACTGCTTAAATTAAAGTGCAAACTTCAGATGTTAATTCCCAGAGAACTTCTTGCCTTCTGACCTAAAAGGAGGCATGCCACGTCAGAGGAGCCAGGAAGAGAAAAAAAACCTTCTCCTTACCTCCATCGATACTGTGGGAGAACTGTGCATTATTATCAAACCCTGTACAGGTGCTTGGATGGCTCAGTTGGTTAAGCGACTGCCTTGGGCTCAGGTCATGATCCTGGAGTCCTGGGATCGAGTCCCGCATCAGGCTCTCCTGCTCAGCAGGGAGTCTGCTTCTCCCTCTGGCCCTTCCCCCCTTCTCACGCTCTCTCTCTCAAATAAATAAAATCTTAAAAAACAAAACAAAAAAAACAAAACAAAAAAACAAAACCCATACAAGGCAAACACATGCCACTGAGGCCAATTCTAAAAACTTTCCCTTCTTGTTCTTAATGCTCTGTTTCTGCTGACTGGGCAGGAGTGCAGACTAGTCAGGATGCCATTGTAAACACCCTTTTAAGCCATTAGCTTATTAGGCTCCTGTGGAGAGCCTGCCTGCCTTTTGATTACATAATACATCAAACTTATCTTGGGTGTTCATTTTCTTCGGCAGGTAGGTGCCTGTGGTTTCCCAGAAGCCCTTCTGTTTACGAGAAGCCGGCAAACCAAGGTTCTTCAGAGGATGGGGCCGTGCGGAGTAAGAGCTCTACTACCTCAAACAGGAACTGTTTCATTAATCCATGATCTCATTTCCCCACCCCTTGGAATTTTTAAAAATCGAGATATAATTCAGTAATGTAAAATCCACCAATCCCAAGTGTATAATTTCAGCGGTTTCTAGGTTTTTCCCTATGTTGTATAGCCATCACTACAATCTAATTCCAGAACATTTCCATCACCCCAAAATGAAAACTGCACACCCATCAGCAGTCCCAATTCCTCTCCTTTTCCCCCCAGGCCCCTGGCAGCCACTCATCTATGAGTGTCCGTATGAATCGGCCTATTCTGGACATTTCATATAAATGCAATCACACATTATGGGGCCTTGTGTATCTGCCTTCTTCCACTTAGCCTATTTTCGAGGTTCATCCAAGTCGTACCAGGTATCAGTGCTCTGTTCTTTTTCGTGGCTGAATACTCTTCCATTGTATAGGTAGACCGCATTTTGTTCATCCAGTCACTAGTTGATGAACATCTGGGTTGGTTTTCATTTTGTTTTGTTTGACTGCTATGAACATTCATGTATAAGTTTTTGGGTAGACATATATATGTTTTCAAGTCTCTTGGGTTGATACCTAGGAGTGGAACTGCTAGCTTGAATAGTGATTGTGCTCAGTTTTTTGAGGAAATGCCAGAGGTTTTCCACAGTTTTCCATTCCCACTAGTGCATGAACGTTTTAATTCCTCTACATTCTTGCTAACAGTTGTCATTTTCTGGTTGTTTTTTAGAGATTTTTAAGTAACTTCTACACCCAACGTGGGGCTCAAACTCACAACCCCGAGATCGAGTCAACATGCCCTAATGCCTGAGCCAGCCAGGTGCCCCTGTGTTTTTCAAATTATAGCCATCCTAGTGAGTGGTAAGTACTATCTTACTGTGGTTTTGCTAATGATCTTTTAAGGAAACCTGTCACCTCCCCTAGAAAAATCACAGCCTCACAAACACGGGGTTGCTTTGAAGGCAACCCTGGCTAAAACATTTTGGTGGTGGTTTAATAGCAACTAGTACTATTACTTCTACCACCAACACTTTCTGTAGCACATACCATGTGCCAGGCTCATTATATTAGACATTTAACCTTCACCAGAACTATAACAAGTGCCATTATTATCTCCATTTGACATATGGGAACAAAGAGGCACAGAAGGGCTGAGTAGATTGCTCAACGTCACACAGCCTATTACTAACATGAAACTGGAATTTGAGCACAGATCAGTCTTGGCCACAGAGCTCTGGGCCACTGTGCTTTCACAGATAGGAAGCACAATGCCAACATGCTTGAACACTACAGCCTAAATGAACCCAAGGTGATGATTCTGGCTTTCTCTAAACCAGTTCATGATATAAGGCTTATATACACCAGCATTACATTTGTGATGGGGCTCTCTGTGGGAGATGGGACCACCTGGTGGTAACAAGCTGCAAGTGGAAGTCACAAACACCTGGACTGAGCTTTCAGCTCCATCACTCAGACCTCCAGTTCAAGTTAAGTCGTTTGCCAAACCTCCAGGCCTCAGTTTCCTCATCTGGGAGATGGGTCTAATGGTGATCTCTAAATCCAAGACCTGGAGTGAGGATTAAATGAGAAAGTGCAGACAGAAAAAGATCAGCACCCTAGCTGACATATAAGCCTGTCGGACTCGGATTTTATGCACAGGTTGTTTTGCTAAAAATGGTGCATAACTCAAAGGGTGCTAAGTTTTCCTGTAAAAGTAGATGTGAAGGATTCCTATTCTTTAGAAGTTGCAGACAAAATGACACTTTATTATGTAAAACATTATAGGGCAATTTCAAGTTTGAATTAGTCTGTGCGCTGTACAGTGGCTAGGGCGGAACTCCGTGCCCATCAGGCATTATGCTAAGCATTTTATCATTCATGTTCATAGAGAGCATAATTATTCAAATAGCAAAAGTAGATGAGCTGTCCTTGTTACCTGCTACTATGTTAAAAGAAACTGAAAATAACTATTTGGGCACTTTATAACTTTCACTGCTTAATTCCTCCCCTTTTGAAGGTCCGTGGTAGATACAACGTGGAAAGGGGGTGCTCAGCTAACGCTGAACACCCAGGTACCATGAATGTGTTCTGGAAAATGCTCACACCGGAACTTACACTGTCTTGACCTTGAGGTCTAACTTCAGGGCCTATTAAAATATAACCTTGTATTCCTTTTGAAAGCAACGTGCTGACACCACCAGCTCTGTTTACTTCAAAAGCTTCATTTTTTTTTTTTTTAAGAATGCCAGCTATGCTTTATTACAGGGGAAAGAAAGAAATTAAGTCTTTTTGAATTACAAACTTGAATTCCATGTGCGGCTAGTGCGTACATGGATACAGTTTACACAAAACTCCTTTGCGTATAAACACAAAAACAAACTTCCATCCCCTCCTTGCATCCCATAGACACTTTAAGTTCTATTCCCCAAGTGGGACACAAGGAGGCCAGTGGCTCCGACTAGAAGAGAAGAATGCCATCATTTCTTCTCGCATTCCCCACTGCATATACCGTGACCACAGAGGCCAACATTTTAAATGGCTTGCATGCAAATTCCATAACAAGATATTCCTGGGAGAGTTGGGCATATTTTGATTATGGAATGGCTGTTAGATGAGACTTTAAATTTTCTTTGTTGGGACAATGGTGATCTTTAGTTGTGGTTCAAAAGGAGCATGTCCTTACTCTTAGGAGATGCAGGTTAAAATATGGAGTGGTGAGGTCTACGACATACATTGAGATGGCTCACAGGGCCAACAAACACACCGAAGCCAAGTATGACCATGCTGATTGTAAAATGTAAAGTACTTAAGTGTTCACTGTACTATTTCTCAACTTCTATGTATGTTCTAAGTTTTTTTTTCCCGAAGCCAAGTATGACCATGCTGATTCTAAAATGTAAAGTACTTAAGTGTTCACTGTACTATTTCTCAACTTCTATGTATGTTCTGTTTTTTTTTTTTTAAGATTTTATTTATTTATTTGACAGAGACAGCGGGAGAGGGAACACAAGCAGGGGGAGTGGGAGAGGGAGCAGGAACACAAGCAGGGAGCCCGATGCGGGACTCGATCTCAGGACCCTGAGATCATGACCTGAGCCACCCAGGCACCCTTTTTTTTTGAGATTTTATTTACTTATTTGAGAGAGAGGAAGCACCAGCGGGGGGGTGGGGGGAGGCAGAGGAAGAGGGAGAAGTAGACTCGCAGCTGTGCATGGAGCCCAATGTGGGATTCGATCCCAGGACCCTGGAATCATGACCTGAGCCACTTAACTGACTGAGGCACCCAAGCGCCCCTCTAAGTTTTTCATGGTTGAAAAAGTTGTGGGAGTGGGGGAAGTTCTACAGGAAGAAATAACCAAACTAACCGACCATGTATGTACTGAGGATGGAATCAGGAACGCTCTTCAGCTAGGCTGCATGGACACAGTGGCACCCATGGCTGATGCGAGGACAAAGGCCCCCATCCGCGGGTAAGCAGCCTCTGTCCTGAGCCTCATGTCCACCCTCCAGCTGCTGCTCAGTATCTCACTATCTGTTTGAACACTAAATGCCAGCCATCCACTTTGACTGCAAAGGTTCCATGTTGTACTGGGCATCATTCAACATTTTAAGACATCCACTCCTGAAGGTTCATAACCACTGGCCATTTGCCAAAGAACATTCTTTCTCCTTAGCTTCCAGAGTCTCTGCTCTTGGCTAACTCTGACAGCATAACTTGCTTCCCTTGCCTGAAAATAGGGAAGAGCCCTGTGGCACGGAGGTTAAGCTCTGATACGGACTTGAGTTCAAACCCAGCTCTGCCATCTCCGAGCTGCATAATCCCGGGCCAGTCACTTTACTTCTCCAAGACTCAGTTTATTTCACTCCAACACAGAGATAATACAGTCAGTTCTATTATACTTGTTTCGAAAATGCAAGTGTGTTCCAACAAGAATGACTTATTAGGGAACAATTTGAGCATAACTCAAATTTCAAGTTTGCTCATGTGTGTAATTTTGTCTGAGAGAAACACTAGGTGAATACAGAGCAGTATATTCTGCTGAAGGGTAGGAATGCACAAAACACACAGATCCTCCAGCCACACCCATCCACATCTGGGGTTACCACTTTCCATCTGACTTCACATTATCTTCCTTCCACAAGAACTCACAAGATGCAGCCCCACCAGACCTACTCCCACAAGCAAACTTTTTTTTTTTTTAACGTATTACAATGAAGTTTTTGAGTGCTGTGCCTCTAGCCATTTCCCCATAAGCCCTGTGTCTTTTTACTGGGCGATTTTGCAGTGTGGTGGTTTTCAGGAAGGCCTTTGTCCCCTTACAATGTAGTCATAAGTGCAGTTGCGACCTTACAGAGCTGGTGAGATCTATACAAGACACATGCCTCGAGGGGCTGGCTCAGTTGGAGGAGCATGGGACTCTTGATCTCGGAGTTGTGAGTTTGAGCCCCACATTGGGTGTAGAGATTACCTAAATAAACTTAAAAAAAAAAAAAAAGGAGAGAGGGAGAGAGAAACTTTTTTTTTTTTTTTGAGAGGGAAAAAATTAAAAAAAAAAAAAAATACATGCAAGGAGAGGTGAGTCCAGTGCCAGGCACACTGTAAGTACTCAATAAATGTTGGCTAACAATAGTCTCTCATTCTGAATGCAGAGCCTGGCGCATAAAAGATGCTCAGGGAACACTTACTATTCCCTTTCCTTGAAAGGTGTATGGTTTATTAATCTCAGTGAACTAATTAAAGAGACTTATCCTTCTCTCTCAAGAGGCTGGGAGGGACAACAACTGTCAAACCGTAAATTAGAGATGAGGCTTCAAAGAACCAATGGAGCCCTTCCCTTCCATGCCTGGCCGTAGAAGTCATGAAGACAATGACCCTGTCTGCAAGGAGTCCAGGAATGCAAACTCTTGGCCATCGTGCAGCAGTATGAGGTCAACTGTGAGACAGGTATCCTAGAGTCCTACTGTAGGTCAAGGCCACAGCATAGTATTAAGTGACTAAGAGTCCAGGTGAGAGGTCAGATGACTAAGTTCAAACCCCAACTCCATCACTTACCAACTACTTCTTCCCACTGTACTTTCCTTACCTGTAGAGCAAAGATCACCATGGTCCCTATTTTCTAAAGGGATGAGATGATTCAACAAGCTAATCCACGTAAAGCCCTTAGCACAGGCTCAGACATAAGAAAATTTCAGGGAATATTGGCTGCTATTCCAGGCCTATAAGAGAAAGTCGCATTCTATCCGCAACAGCGCTAGAGCAGGAAACAATACCTATGTGTAGCAGCCAGGGGAGGCTGGGTTTAGCGGGAATTGAGAGACAGGATACAGTGGGTACAAACTAATTTTGATCAACCATCCACCCCAAATCCTCTCTGATGCATAGCCTGCACTTAACTAAGCCATATTCATTGAATAAACCTAATGTTCTGGTCTCTCACATCATTTCCTAAAGAAATAGACAGAGCCTCCTCCAATTGAGGACAAAGGTTCCATGATTAACCAGAAGGATAAATCAGTTGACTGGAATGGTTCAATCACTTCATCTGGGTGGAAGCTGACACAGTGGTATTTGTCTTTCAAGAGACTTATCTTTAGTCAGTCATAAAAAAAAGAATGAAATCTTGGAGCACCTGACTGGCTCAGTCGGAGAAGCAAGGGACTCTTGATCTCAGGGTTCTTGAGTTCAAGCCCCATGTTATGTATAGAGATTAAAGGAGAAAAAAGAGAGAGAGAGAGAAAAAAATGAAATCTTGCTATTTGCAACAACATGGAATTTAAATATATGTATTTAAATGTGAATGAATGAATGAATGACTGAAGCGACCAACTGACCCACAAACAGGATCTGGTCTCTGCCTTCCCCTCCAGTGCATCTCCCACCTGTTACCACATTGCATCCATCAGGCCCTTGCCACGCAAGCCTTTTCCTCCCTCAGTAAACTGTGTTCTTTGTGGTCTTAGGCTCTTGGTCCTGGCCATTTCCTCTGCTTCCAACAGTTCCTTTTATGGGACCCTCCCACGCAGCATTACACATAACGCACACTCCCCTCATGACAACATGCCTGACCCACTCTTAGCTACGTTCGGCCCCCTCCCCACTCTAATTACTCTCTACCCCATTTCTCTGCTTCATTTCCTTCATAGAATGTGCCATTCTGTGAAAGCCTATTTATTTACATGGTTCGTGTCTATTTAGACACTAGAACTGAAGTTCCCTGAAGGCACCGGCCTATTGTGTTGCCCTTTCTGCAGTACTCCAGTACCAGCAAAAGGCAGGCCCAGAATAAACATGGATTGACTCATGCCCACCTGAGGGCAGATGTGGAGTCATTCATCCATCTATAAACATTCCCTGAGTGCCTACTAAGTGCTCAATACTGTGTTCAGGGCTGGGGGTCAGGATCGGATGGAAGAGAGACCCAAGTCCTTACCTCTGGGGTCTCTGTAGTCCCAGGAGGAGAATATAGGCAGAGGGAACCTGGCCAGGGGTGGCATCCATGGGAAGTAGGCCCAAGTCCAGAAGGTAACATTTTTAGGATGGGAGGCAGCACTCCCTGGAGCACACACCTGGTGGTGGCGAGCAAGACTCTCAGGCCAGCAGGTAGGAAGCTTAGCTTGACCATCTAGGCCAGAGAAAGGGCTGCACTAAGTGGCCCCCCAGAGCCCCTCCAACTCTGAAACTACTAATCCTCAGGCAATGTGAAAAAAACATAATAGTGGTCAAGACAGTCCTAAAACGTGTTTGGAACCACAAAAGACCCCGAACAGCCAAAGCAATCTTGAAAAAGAACAAAACGAGATATCACAATACCAGATGAGATATACTACAAAGCTGTAGTCATCAGAAAAGTATGGTACTGGCACAAAAACAGACACACAGATCAATGGAACACAATAGAGAGCCGAGAAATAAACCCATGATTTTATGGTCCATTAATCTACAACAAAGGAGGCAAGTATATACAATGGGAAAAAGAAAGGCTCCATAAACGGTGTTGGGAAAACTGGACAGCTACATGCAAAAGAATGAAACTGGACTACTTTCTTACGCTGTACACAAAAATAAACTAAAAATAGTAATAAAATAAACTCAAAATGGATTAAAGACCTAAATGTAAGGGCACCTGGGTGGCTGTTGGTTAAGCGACTGCCTTCGGCTCAGGTCACGATCCCAGGGTCCTGGGATCGAGTCCCACATTGGGCTTCCTTTGCTCTGCGGGGAGCCCGCTTCTCCCTCTCCCTCTGCCTGACACTCTCCCTGCTCTCTCTCTGTCAAATAAATAAATAAAATCTTAAAAAAAAAAAAGACCTAAATGTAAGACCATAAAATTTCTAGAAGAAAATATAGGCAGTAATCTCTTTGACACGAGCTGTAGAAACATTTTTCTAGATATGTCTCCTCTGGCACAGGAAGCAAAAGCAAAATAACTGGGACTACATCAAAATAAAAAGCTTTTGCACAGCAAAGAAAACCATTAACAAAACAAAAAGACAACTACTGAGTGGGAGAAAATATTTGCAAATGATATATCTAATAAGGGAATAATATCCAAAATATATAAAGAACTTCTACAACTCAACACCCAAAAAACCAATAATCCAATTTAAAAATGGGCAGAAGACACCAACAGGTATTTCTCCAAAGACATACAAATGACCAACAGACACATGAAAGGTACTCAACATCACTAATAATCAGGAAAATGCAAATCAAACCATAATGAGGGGGTACCTGGCTGGCTCAGTTGGTGGAACCTAGGACTTTTGATCTCAGGGTTGTGAGTTTGAGCCCCACGATGCGTATAGAGGTTATTTAAAAATAAATAAGCTTTTTAAAAAATAAACAAAATGTGGAAGGGGTGATCCAGTTCATCAGATCCTACCATGAAAAGGACAAAAATGGCCTTAAGACCTTCTAAGCAGCAGATCTATAGGTCATGGTGAACCACACACTAAATGAAACTCTCTGGGCCTCAATTTCCTCATCTGAAATGGGGTGGAGAACCTACTCCCACCGAGTGATAGGGAGAATTATATGTTACTATACAAATGCTTAGGGCAATGCCTGGCATACAGTAGGAACTTTATCAGTGTTAATAATAAAAACAGTGATTATGTTTTACAGTTATCAGGAATAGCAATAAGTACTACTATTTCTGAATGCCCAATGCATGCCTGACATTCTGTATTTTTCATCTCATTTAATCTCCCCAATAACCTTAAAAGTAAGTACTACTAATCCCATTTTTTAAAGGATTTTTATTGGGGCACCTGGGTGGCTCAGTTGTTAAGCGTCTGCCTTTGGCTCAGGTCATGATCCCAGGGTCCTGGGATCAAGCCCCGCATCGGGGTCCTTGCTCCAAGGGAAGCCTGCTTCTCCTTCCCCCAACCCCCCTGCTTGTGTTCCCTCTCTCACTGTGTCTCTCTCCGTCAAATAAATAAATAAAATCTTAAAAATAAAAAAATAAAAGATTTTTTTATTTGAGAGAGGGAGAGAGCACAAATAGGGGGAAGGGCTGAGAGAGAGGGAGAGGAAGAAGCAGGCTCCCAGCTGAGCAGGGAGCCCGATGTGGGGCTTAATCCCAGGACTCTGGGATCATGACCTGAGCCAAAGGCAGATGCTTAACAGACTGAGCCACCCAGGCACCCTACTACTAATCCCATTTTGCAAAGGATGAAAATAACAGGAAAACAGGATGTCCTTTAAAAAATCATTTTATCAATGTCCCAGGATTAGACCACTGAGAGCTTGGACTGCCTGAGTCAGTTATCTCAAGGAAGGGAAGCTATGCATCCCAGTAATTAGGTGAAAATTGTGAATCCTTGCCCTGTCACAAAGTATCCAAGGGGACCTCACCTCTTTTGAGCCCCAGGCTCATCTCTAAAATGGAAATAATTATAATAGGGTTAGTGTGCAAACTAAATGAGCTTACAAATGTAAAGCCAAGTGCCTGTCAATAATTGAAAGCTTAATAATGGTCTTCAATTATTTGACACTTCTACTGAGGACGATTCATTGAGAACAAGGCACAAAATATAAGGAGAAACCAGATCCAATTGTAATAAGGAAATTCCCCATGAGAGAAAAATAAATCTTAGATTTTTTTTAAAAGATTTTATTTATTTGACAGAGAGACAGTGAGAGAGGGAACACAAGCAGGGGGAGTGGGAGAGGGAGAGGCAGGCTTCCCACGGAGCAGGGACCCAGATGCTGGGCTTCATCCCAGCACCCTGGGATCATGACCTGAGCTGAAGGCAGACACTTAATGACTGAGCCACCCGGGCGCCCCAGAAAATAAATCTTTAAAATGTGTTAAGTATCTGAAAATCATAACATGTCCATAAATACTTTTAAAGGAGATAAATCACCTGTCTTAGGGCAAATCTTTTTAATAACCCACGTATCCTCGGGTTCATGATTAATTGCCCTCTAAAATACAGACTGCATTTAGAATCACATTTCTGAAATGACTTACACATTCGCTGGATCTGTTATCAAAGTCCAGGTGGATTATTCCTAATGAAATCCCGTCCCCTGGCCCCCCTCCCCACCAAAGTAGAAAAGCACCTGTATTCCCTGTTCACAGCAAGGAAAGTCCCTAAATTTCTTTCTTTCTTGGCCCAACCTTAAAACTGAAACTGCAGCTGCCTTATCTCCACGTTGGATCTGTCTTCTGCCAGGCGTGAGTTTCAGGGCAGCTTCTCCAGGACAGCAGCTGGGCTTGGCCATGCATCTTAATATTGGCTGGGCAACTCCTAACACCTCGGTCTGAAACCGAGTACTTAATTTGTCAAATCATCCACTACCCTTCCTGGCCTAACAGCCTAGAGACAGCAGACACCCAGGGACTACCTGGAGGGAAGACTACCTGAAGGGAAGAACGAATGATGGGTGAGCGGAAGGTAGGAAGGAAAGAGGAAGAAAGGAAGGCAGAAGAATAAGCTCAGTTGGCCATCCAAGCTCTCCACTTGCTCTGCCAGAGTTTTTGTCATTCCATCCACACGTCTTCCATATTTTGTTCATATCTTCTTCTCCAGGGAAACATGGGGAGTTCACAGCGCTCAATGTAATTTCTCTTGCCCTCTAACTTGACAGACACTGGGGCTGGCTCCCACTTCGGACTGGCTCCGCTGCACGGAGCCAAGACTTGAACACCTCTTTTCAGGGAGAATTCGATGCCTCAAAGTCTGAGGAAAGCTGTGGACCCACTGAGCCCAAAAAAGGCTTGAGAGCGCGCTTGCGCACACAGCCTCGCCTTGTTCACATCCGAGTACATTCATGCATTTCCCCACCCCCACCAAGTCCAATCAAGAATCACGTGATTTTTTTATTTTTTTTTTAAATGCCGCAGTTTCCCTCAGACCTCTTGACTCTGGATCGTTAGCAAGGAGGCCCCTCCAAGTCTGCACTTTAAACAGTGTGGGTGAGGGGCGCCTGGGTGGCTCAGTCGTTAAGCGTTTGCCTTCAGCTCAGGTCATGATCCTGGGATCGAGCCCCGCATCAGGCTACCTGCGCCACTGGAAGCCTGCTTCTCCCTTTCCCACTCCCCCTGCTTGTGTTCCTACTCTCCTTTATCTATCTTTCTGTCAAATAAATAAATAAAATCTTTAAAAAAAAATTAAACTGTGTGGGTGAGCCCAAATGTTAGCCCAGGTTCGGGATGGGAAGGTGTGGACCAGCTTCCTTTGAAGTGCAATCCCAGCACCTCCATCCAGGCACAGAGTGAGTGGGCTTATTTAAAAATAACAATTCCGGGACCCCACCCAGATTTACAAATGGGGGTCCCTGAGGGGGTGGGGCCCAACACTCCACATTTTTAATTAGTTACACAGGTGGTTTTGAAGCACAATAAAGACAGAACTAGACCCAGAATTACAGCTGAAAACCTGTAAACAATTGCTAATTAACTAATCAGCCTTTCAAATGGCAGCTTTCAGGGTGTCCGCATTCCAAGGAGTGGGGAGAGGAGCACGGGACATCCCCCACTCCAGTACTGACTTCCCTCCTCCACTTCCAGGTCCCACTCCTTTCCTCACCCTCCCAACCATTTCCTCAACTAACCCTCTTCGCACCCTCACCCTCGGGATTGCCAGTCACTTCCCTCTCTAAATCTGTCATCTGTGTAATGGGAATGGTCAGGGTTGGCAATGATGGGACCACAGAAGCAACCCCCAACCCCAAGAGCCCTATCCCACCCTGCTTTACTCAGGTCTTTTCCCCCAACTTCCTTCCTTCCTTTTTTTTTTTTTTTTAAAGATTTTATTTATTTGACAGAGAGAGACACAGTGAGGAAGGGAACACAAGCAGGGGGAGTGGGAGAGGGAGAAGCAGGCTTCCCCTGGAGCAGGGAGCCCGATGCGGGGCTCGGTCCCAGGACCCTGAGATCACGACCTGAGCCGAAGGCAGGTGCCCAACAACTGAACCACCCAGGCGCCCCCCCAACTTCCTTCTAACATTGTACTTAGTTTGTTGTGCCTCCACCTTCTAGAATGGAAATTCTGCACAGGGAGTGGTAATTTTCACCCATGGCCCTGACTTCCCAAGAGTGCCTGGCAAAGGGTAAGCTCAGGTTGAAGAGTGACCAAGTTTTGAGCTAAGTGGCTGGCTGATGCCAAACACTCAAAAAGTAGTAGCTATCACCATAATTTCCCTTCAGTGTCAAATGTGAGAAATTGAATACTTTAAATTAAGCGGCTTTTTACACCTGATTTATCTTTAGGAAGCAAATAGTAGGGTGGGGGGGTGGGTAAAATTTTTTAAATTTCCTATCATTGTTTAAAAGAATGGCCAGAGGGATCATATCTAAGCTCAGCTGAGTTTTTGTTGTTTTTCAGAAGAGGAAGAGCCAAATGTGATTGAAAAAAATAAGACGTCTAGGAATAAGATTTCCTCTTCTACATTATAATGCACTGCCCCCCCCACCGCAATGTCCTCAACAAATGGATAGAGGTCACCCCCGCTCCAGGCACCCTGCAAGCCTGATTCTCCCCAGTAAACAGCCTCTCACCAAACACTACTTATTGAGTGCCAACTACATTCTAGGTGCCATGCTGGGGACAGTTCATGGGGCATCCGGCCTGCTGGGAACAGAGAACTCAGGGGATCCCAACCTGAGAAAGGCTGGGGGGAGATGTCCTGACCAACACCTTGCCGGCAGAAGGTCAGGAAGACTTCCTGGAGGCAGCACCAACTGAGCCGGCCCTGAGAGATGAGTGAACCAGGAAGAAAGCTCAGGGAAGTGCTGCTTGGTGGAAGGGACAGAGTCTGGCTACTCTGCAGATGGACCAGCAGTACCATTAGAAATGTGAATCCATGGGCCTTACCCTGGACCACGGTCTTGAACTTGAGCAGTCAGGGGCCAGGGTCCAAGCTATTAACCACCAGCATCATACTCGCCCATTCAAGAGCCTTTCATCAAACAATACTTACTGAGTATTGCATTGCCTGGAATGGAGAAGGGAAGAGGCAAGGCAAGGAGCTAAGAAGTGGTAGGGGGATCTGCACTGAAGGGGTGGAGAGGAGCCAGGAGTTAAAGACGTCACAAGGCCTTCCACCCTGGGCCATCCCCCTCTGCCCTTCTATCACCCCCTCTACCTTGGTCCCTCGACTCCATTCACACTGGCCTTCTTGCTCTTCCACTCCTCTTCAAGGCCTGTGACCTGCTGTTCCCTTGATCTAGAACACCCTTCCCCACATCACCTGATCTTTCACCTCTCTGGGATCTTTGCTTAAATGTCCCTCTTCAGGGAGGCCTTCTCAAACCATCCCAACTACTTCCCAATTACTCACTCAGATTCACTTTTCTTAAACATTTGTTGCCCACCCCAACACGCTAAATGCTTTACATATTCATTATGTTTACTGCCTGTTCCCACCAATATACTAGACTACAAACTCCACCTGGGTGATTTGTACATGTCTGGTTCTCTGCTGCATCTCCAGTCCTAGAACAGTGCTTGGCACACAACAGTTCTTAATCATTATTTACTGAATGAATGAATGAGCAAATGAATGAATAATGCACAAATGGACAGATAGGATGGGAGGTGCCATTTGCTGAGATGAGCACCTGGAAGCAAGGTTGCAGAGAGAGCAGTGGACTTTGGACAAGCATTCAGGTGGCTGTGGGACAGCCGGGTGAACGCCCTGGATCTGCTACCCCAGGCCAGACCACGCTGGCCTCTCCGAGGGCCATGTGGATGGTATAGTTCTTTCCTTGTTCTCTGTGGCTCATGCAGACTGCTCCAGCAGAGCCTAAGAGTTACTGGGTCCACTAGCCCCAGGGCAGGCAGAGAGAGGAGAACCTGCTGCTCCAGTTCTCCAAGCTTGCCGGGTCCCTGCCAACAGGGCCCCACCCAGCCAACCAGCCAGCCAGCAGCAGCCACATTAATGACCTTCTATGGCCCTGTTAGGCCCTATCAGCCCCAGAGGCCAGGCTCAAAGAGCCAAGGGGTTGTTTCCTCATAGCCCCCCACCCTTCTAGTGTGATTCCAGAGCTGGGAGCTCAGTTTCACCTCAGCTACAGGAGACATCAAACAAGCATCCCCTTTGTCATGTTCCTAGCCCCCAGAATCTGCATGGGTGGATCCCTCCACGTCCGCCTTGGCTAATGGTACCCCCCTCTGAGCCAACAATAGACTCCTCCCCACGTTCCTGCTCACATGCTACCCAAAACCCCAGGCCCAGCTCCACCGGACTTCCCCCCCCCCCCCCCCCCACCCCCCGCCAACAAAGAAGCTTCCCAGCTGCTCCAGCCCACACAGGTCTTACCCCACCTGGATTCTGAATGTACCCATTGTCTGAAAACCTGGCATCTCAGCGTTTTCTGATGCTCCTGGATGGATCACCAAACCCCACAGGACAAGAAAATCCTTGTGACTGACACAAGGCACACAGTAGGCCCTCAAACGCTATACGGAGGGGAACTTGGTCAGCTTCTAGGATGTTAAAAATACCTTCCTCGGGTTAAAGAGAATGAGGGGAAGAAGTTCAACCATTGATGTGCAAAATTTTCCAGGACATATTTATAAAGGATGCTCAGGAGATGATTACATTTTGCAGCACAATTCATATTTCCATTTATGGAAAACTCTAATTTAAAAGAGGAAAAACCGCAAATAGGGACACATGTTCTGTGAGTGGTTAGGAAAATGTCCGGGAGGATACACACCAAATCGCTAGCGGCAGCCACCTGAGAAGGGGAGGGAATTTGGGAAGGTGTTTAAATTTTCTATTATAGATTATTCAGGTCTTCCGAGGAAACAGTGTAATGAGCCCCACGTATCCAGCACGCAGCACCAACAATCCCCAACTTGTGATTTCATGTATATCCCAACCCCCAACTCCTTACCCATCCCAGACACCTCCTTCCATCTGTAAATAAGTGTCAACCACTGGAAGATTAAGACTGCTCCCCCCACCTCAAAAAAATAATCCCTATCCATACTACTCTTAAGGTTTTTATTTTATTTTCTTTTAAAGATTTTATTTATTTGACAGAGAGAGACACAGTGAGAGAGGGAACACAAGCAGGGGGAGTGGGAGAGGGAGAAGCAGGCCTCCCACAGAGCAGGGAGCCCGATGCGGGGCTGGATCCCAGAACCCTGGGATCATGACCTGAGCGGAAGGCAGACGCTTAACGACTGAGCCACCCGGGCGCCCCACACAGTTCAGATTTTAAAAGGGAGTTCAAGGGGCGCCCGGGTGGCTCAGTCCTTAAGCCTCTGCCTTCAGCTCAGGACATGACCCGAGGGTGCTGGGATGGAGCCCCGCATTGGGCTCCCTGCTCCGCAGGAAGCCTGCTTCTCCCTCTCCCACTCCCCCTGCTTGTGTTCCCTGTCTCTCTGTCAAATAAATAAAATCATTAACATTAAAAAAAAAAGGGGGAGCTCAAGGGCACCAGAAACACCCCCTTTCATCATTCTGGGTTTCCAAGGGGGAGGGGATCTTGAAGCTTCATTTATTACCCCAAGGGCTCAAACTGGTCAAGGACTTTGAAGGCTGCAGTGGGTGGACCTTGAGACTCCTTTCTAGGCTAAAGTGAAGAATCTGGAATGCAGATATTCCCAGAAACGGAGCTGAGTACAGGTAGGGTAAAAAGCTGGCCAGGCTGAGAGATGTGCCTCTAGCTGTGATCCTGGGCTGGTCAATAAAACTCTAGTGGCTTCTGTTCTGTTATCTGAAAATGGAACTGTCATACTACCTACCTCAAAGGTTAGTTAGGGATTAAAAAATGAGATCCTACATCAACAGTGAAATACTCAATCAATACATGGGTGCAATGATTATTTTGGTATAGTTTAACAATATTACTATTCTGACACCTACCAGCTGTGTAATCTGGCCCACTCAACTAACATCAAAGAACCAGCCAATTCATGTATAAACTAAGAAACCAGATGATTCTTGGGGTGCCTGGCTGGCTCAATCAGTAGAGCGTGCAACTTGATCTCAGCATTTTGAGTTTGAGCTCCACGTTGGGTGGAGAGATTACTTAAAAATAAAAATCCTTAAGATGATTAATTAAACATCTTTAAAAAGAAAAGGAAAAAAAGAGGGGCACCTGGGTATCTCAGTTGGTTGAGTGTCTGACTCTTGTTTTGGCTCAGGTCATGATCTCAGGGTCCTGGGATTGAGCCCGCATCAGGCTCTGCACTCAGCAGGGAGTCGGCTTGGAATTCTCTCATTCCCTTTCCCTCTGCCCCTCCCCCTACCTGCTGGTGCAGCTGGTGGCATTAAGTAACTATACATACCTAACTCAAGAAACACTGGGAAAATATTTAAGTAACAGTAGTTAAGAAAGGGACTGAGCAGTTGGGAGTTCACAGAAAAAGCACCAGCCAGGTACAGGTAGTAGAGAGATGGTGGCCTAAGATTTGGGTTAGCAGACCAGGTGTTCAAATCACTGTCTGCCATTTCCTAGCTCTGTGGCCTTGGGCAAGTCGCTAGCTCTGAGTGTCAGTTCCCTCCTCCATAAAATACAGGTAGCAGTGGTGTCAAGCACATAGGAGGGTTGAACCAAAGGGTATGACGATAAATAAACTGGCTTCATAATGGTGTACCTGGTTGGCAGTGCTAGACTTATAGACAAACCACTCGCACTTGAATGGGTGTGGGATCGAGAGTATCTTAGATACAGGGAGGTCAAGGAGCAAAGACACAAGGGGAGGTAGCCTTTCCTCATCCTTAATCTTCCTCTCTAGGTCCTCCAGTCTCTAACATTTATACACTTTTTCACCCCCTAGACACAAATCTAAAGCGGAAACATCTAGGAGCGCCTGGGTGGCTCAGTCACCTTAAGTGTCTGCCTTCAACTCTGGTCATGATCCCAGGGTCCTGGGATTGAGCCCCATGTTGGGCTCCCTGCTCAGCGGGGAGCCTGCTTCTCCCCCCCCCAGCTCTCTCACTCTCTCTCTTTCAAATAAATAAAATCTTAAAAAAAAAATAAAGCAGAAACATCGAACAATAAAAACTCAATACTTCAAAGCGTTTGTTACATGCGAGGCACTGAAAACACTTTAGACATGCTAACTCACTGCATCCTCTGTCAACCCTGTGAGGCAGGAACTACAATTTTATCCCTTTTTATAGGTGAGAGGACTGGGGCACAAAAAGTTTGAGTAACTTATCCAAGGTCATATGGCAAGTAAAGAGTTGAGTCAGAATTTGAACCCAGACAATCCTGCTTCTCATATTGCCCTACCCAAATCATCTTTACTCCTGGAGGGGACTCAAGGAGACTCTTTCCTTCGCCTCACAGGATAAGAGAGAAATAAATGCTGAAGATTAAAGTCACAACCTTGACGTTGTGTTCAATCTCTGTTGAAACCAGGAGTGCAACCTCACACCTGGTAAGTGAAGTTCAGTTTCCTTGATTGAACCACCTCCCAGGAATTTAATTCCCAAAGTTTTTAAGTATTCCCATGGTTCAGGTGAGAGGATTAGTGGAAAGGAGGAAGAAAAAAAAAAAATCAGAGAAATTATAACTAGATTCCAAAGTCCAAAGAAAAATCAGCACAATTTACATGAAAGCTTCCAAATCAAAGACTCTAATGACAAGCTCTGATGCAGATGCAAGAGCATTTCTTTATCAGTGCAGACTTAAGTCAGAAGGTACAGAAAGTACACCCACAAATTCTAATTTCTCCAGAAAGTTTAAGTCATTACAAGCCCAGGCACCAAGGTGGTAATGAAATCGGCCACGTGACCTTCACCAAGCAGCTGTGAAGGCCTGTCATTTCTGCAAAACCTCAGTTCCCTTTTTGCTAAAAGGAGAGAGATCTTAGGGCCAGTATCCTGGGATTTATGACTAAGAGCAGGCACCGCATGTACCTGTTCCTATGAGGGTGAGGTCACAGAGTGGATTCAAGCTGCTCCTGATAACCTCACCAGGACAGGCCGCTGGGCCGGTGATTCAGGGCTCCACCCTACCTGTCAATAAGCACCCAGGCTATTGTCCCATGGCTGACTCAAGGGGTGACGTTTTCTACAGAAAACGCACTTTTCCCACAAACAACTTGGTCATCTTGTTCCCTTTTCAAACACTCCCACACAACTGGGATGAAGAATTTGAGGGGGAGTTAGTTTGCAGCCTTTTAAAAGTCCCTCCTACTTCGTTCTAAGAAGGTCTTGGGACACCGGTATACGTGTAACCCCCAGCCCCCCACCCACACACCCAATGTGCTCAAGAGTCATGATGCCTTTAGGACAATCTCATCCCTCTGCATGAGGAGGTTAAGAAAACCAGATTTAGAGCCCTATTCCTCTCGGGCAACACACCAAGGGGCAGGTGGCATGGAAAGCACATCAGATCCTAGTTTAAATATGATACCCTTTAAAGGAGATGTAGTGATAATTAGCTCTCAGGATTATTCCTCTAGAAAAATACCTGCCCGGAGATTAGCCTCTTTTTCCCCCCTCTGAGGTGTAGTTGACATACAATATATTCATTTCAGATGTACAACATAGTGATTTCCCTTTATATACATTACAAAGAGATCACCAGATAAATCTAGCTACCATTTGTCACCATATAAAGTTGTTAGCTACTATTAATTATATTCCCTATGCTATAGAGTGTATCCTGTGTCATATTTTTAAGATTTTATTTATTAAAAAAAATTTTTTAAAGATTTTGTCAGAGACAGAGCACAAGTAGGGGGAGCAGCAGAGGGAGAAGCAGGCTCCCCACTGAGCAAGGAGCCCGATGTGGGACTCCATCCCAGGACCCTGAGATCATGACCTGAGCTGAAGGTAGATGCTTAATGGACTGAGCCACCCAGGCGCCTCACCTGTCTTATTTTAATAACAAAGTCTGTACCTTTAAAGAGAATAGTCTTTATTTTTTTTAATAGTCTTTAAAATCAATAAGGACTTAAAACAATGTGGGAAGCCCAGGTTCCTCAAAGACCTAGACCAATTCTAACACCTCTTGAGCACCTCACTTCCTCAGGTCTTTACATAAATGTCATTTAGTGATGATTCCCCCAAACCCCTCCACTCCAACACTCAATAGTTCTATCCTCTTTCCTCCTGAAATTTTTCTCCTTCCACAGACCACCATGCCGTCTCCTGTCTCCTCTGATTAGGAGGGAAGCTACACAGGGCAAGGATTTGGGGTTTTGTCCTGTTATATCCTCAGTGCCTAGCTAAGCACAGTATTAGTGTTGGCAGGTGCTCAACATAAATTTGTTCCGTGATCAATACAGAGAAGACAGGCGTCTGGAAGGACTGCTCTCCCCGAGACCTTCAGAGCAGGAATTACCCATCCTCCACACCTGGCCAATCACAGACCATCTGTGAAAAGTGGCCTTTTCCTGCTGTAAAGAGCACAGGCGGGCGCCTGGGTGGCTCAGTTGGTTAAGCGACTGCCTTCGGCTCAGGTCATGATCCTGGAGTCCTGGGATCGAGTCCCACATCGGGCTCCCTGCTCAGCAGGGGGTCTGCTTCTCCCTCTGACCCTCTTCCCTCTCATGCTCTCTGTCTCTCATTCTCTCTCTCACAAATAAATAAATAAAATCTTTAAAAAAAAAAAAAAGAGCACAGGCTATGCTGTGCTCCCGAGTCCAAAAGCCACCAGAACACCTGGTCAGGCTCCCCTCTTTCCCATCTACCTGATCTGCACTAGCTTAGCCTCTCAGAACTACAATGGTCACTTCTCACTGGTTGGTGAGGTTTAAAGGAGAGAGACAGCATATGGGAAGATCTGGACAAAGAGTAAGTACTTGTCAGTGAAATGTTGTTTATGAGAATAGAGGATGAAACGCTAATGATTTTTTTGTTAAGTATGTCTCAAATATTGCATGGGACATACTAATACAAAATTAGTCACTATTTATCTGAAATTCAAATATAACTGGGCATCCTGTATTTTTATTTGCTAGACCTGGCAACTCTACACATTAGTTACCCTCCTGAAGACAAGGTGATGGATCTTACATAACGATTTATAAGATACTGCCCTACAGTACCCTCTCAATATTTTTTTAAGATTTATTTATAAATAAATATACTTGGGACAGAGTGAGTGAGAGAGTGTGTGAGAACACAAGTTGGGGGGACGGGAAGAGGGAGAAGCAGGCTCCCCACTGAGTAGGGAGCTGATCCCAGGACCTGGGGATCGTGACCTGAGCTGAACGAAGGCAGAAGCTTAACTGACTGAGCCATCCAGGCGCCCCACCTTCTCAACATTTATTGATCAGATGGATTTTGGAGTTGTGAAATTTGTATCTGGGCCATGAGCTAATTAAGATGCCTTCAAGTTTTTGTCTTGGGAGTTTAGCATCCCTCAACAAGTTCCTTCCAGGCTTCTGTGCATTGCCAAGAACCAGAAGAATGGATGCCAGGTCTTAATTAATGGCCCTAAAGGATGCTGCAGATACCCAGGAAGAAGGTGTTGGGTGTAGCTAGGAGTCTCGCTCAAGGAAGTTGTTACCCAGACAATAGGAAACCAAACAGATGGCTCCGGCCGACTCGGATCTCTGTTTAGATTTTGATCTGGTGCTTCCTTACACCAAGAAGTGTGGGGCAGAAATGGCTCCTGTGACCTTTAGACTCTAGATTGCAAGCTGTTTTGTGACAAGACAATTAGGTAAGGTTACACTAGGGGTGTCAGGACTCAGAGAAGCTGGGGAGTGCCAAGCAGAGACACATGCCCTGTGAATATCCCCTCCTCGTGTCCTTCTATGGCTCATACTGACAAAGTTCTAGCTTTTCTTTAAAACCAAAGGCGCCCTGGAATACTTTCTAAATACAAAAAATATGTTAAGATCTATACATACACTCTGAAACCTCACTTACTCATTCAACAAACACTTACTGAGTACCTATAATGTGCCAGGCACTGTTCTAGATGCAATACAGCCTGAACTAAACAAGATGAAATTCCCTGGCCTCCTGGAGCTTCTATTCTACTGAGAGGAGACAGAAAATGGACAGAAGAAATAAGTGAAATACATAGCATGCTAGATGATGAAATGTGCTCCAGAGGAAAATAAAGCAGAGGAGGAGGAAAGGGAGTGCTAGGAGAAGAGGTAACTATCTCAAATAGTTTCAAGAAAGGCTTCACTGAGAGGGTGACATGTGAGCAAAAACTTGGACCTAAATGAGTGAGCTGTGGGGTGCCTGGCTGTCTCAGTTAATAGAGCAAGCATCTCTTGATCTCGGGGTCATGAGTTCAAGCCCCACGTTGGGCACAGAGCTTAAAAATAAATGAGTGAGCCATGCAGGTATCAGAGAAAAGTATTACAGACAGCAGTAACAGCCAGTGCAAAGGCCCTGAGGTAGAAGTGTGCCTGCTGTGTTCTAGGTAGTCAAGAAGAAATGACAGTAAGGGGTGGGGGAAGTGTTGTGGGGGGGGAAGATCATGGAAGCTTTGCACATCATAGAGAGGACTTTGACTTACATTCTGTGTGAAATGGGGAGCCACTGGCAGAGTTTGATTTTTAACTTAAGATTTTATTTATTTATTTGTCAGAGAGAGAGCGCGAACACAAGCAGGAGGAACGGCAGACAAAGCAGGCAGAGAGAGAAGCAGGCTTGCCGCTGAGCAGGGAGCCCAATGTGGGACTCAATCCCAGGACATCATGACCTGAGCCGAATGCAGATGCTTAACGACTGAGCCACCCAGGTGTCCCTAACTTTTTTAATTCAAGTATAATTGACATACATTTTATTAGTTTCAGTTGTGCAACATACTATTCACTATTTGTATTAACTTGAATTTTAAAAACCATAACTCTTGGCTGTTGGATGGAGAGAACACTGTTGTGGGAGGACCAGAGGAGACAGGGAGACAAGAAAGGAGGCTGTTGCAATAACTTAGGTGAAAACACTCTTAAAACTTCTTTCGGGAAAACTCTTCTGGGAACAGAAAAGGTGTATGAGTGAGTCTGAATGCCAAACCACAGAAACAGGTGTTTTCCCTAGCCTTCAACTTGCCTAGGTACCATAAAATCTGAAAGGCTTTCAGCTTCTTACAAGCTCTTCTAATTACAAAGCCCACTAATTATTATCTAGGCCTTGGCCAATTATCCCACAGGGTCCTGTGCTGGCCACTGTTTATGATTTTGCTCATGGTGAACAGGTTCAACCCTTCCAGACAGGCTCCATTAGATCCCAGCAATAACACCTGAGCTCACAAGGATCCGGGCCCAGATCTCTCTCGCACCTTGAAAAAGTCCCAGTTGGAACCTTAGTTTAGGACACTTTCCCTCCCAACTCCTAATTCTGAATGCCAACTGAACTGCATTTTCAGAGACACAGAAAGTTGAAGACCAACAGAAAGGAAAAGAAGTGCACTTCAGCTAGCATTTATTTGCAATTGGAGGTAAAAGGGAAACAGGATGGAAATTACCCACACGTGGAAGACAAGAGGCCCTTCAAACGCAGAAGCAGCTGAATTCCAGCATCACAGTTAAAGTGAGGGATACAAAAGGTTTAAAGACATCTTTTCCTAAGGGGAAGGAGGCAATTTCTTACCCTTGGGAACAGTGACTTAGGTTCCACTGGAGATGCAATTTGGCAACAAGGCACAAAAGGGGCACGATGAGAGCGTGGGTTTTGGGAGATAAAAGTACAGGACTGTTGCCCCACCTACGCTATTTCCTGGGCAGGGTGATAAGGAGACTTTTTCACTGTCGACCACATACATATTTTTTTTTAACATGTATATATATATTTTAACCAAATGAATGATTTGTCTAGTAAAAGAATAGGAAGGCGGGGGAATAGAAAGGGAAACCCCAGGGTTTTGTTAAAACCAAAACAAAAAACAGAAAGAGAAAACCCTCTATTAACTGCAGACTCAAGTCCAAGGGCTTGGGATAGCCTGGCTGCTGCCCATATAGGCAGTCACATCCTGGGATCCTCCCCTGCGAGCTACCCTCCCTTGTCCAAGAAAGCACAGCTCCAGCCTGGCTCCTTTATACCCCGCCATGCCTCTGAGCACCCCGTTTCCAACTCCTGGAGAGCCTGTTCACCTTCTCTGTTTGGCTGAAACCCTCTCACTCACCGAAGTGACCGCTGAACACCTCCCCACCACACAGCCCTTCTCAGAAGGTAAAAGGTACTGGGATTACCCTCTGCAGGGTTCTCAGAGATTTCTGCCATCTCCCTGAGAGCAAGGGCTGGGTCTAAAGTCAGTACCCCTAGCACTGGCTACACAGTGGGGAGAGGTTATGTGCATTGGCTACTTCTCTGGGTCCCCCCATTCCTACCCCATCAGCCCTCTTCCGCATCCACAGAGCACTCCTTCACCCACATGGCAGTAGGACCAGGGTTATCCCTTCTGGATCCACTAGCCCTTGAATCCCTTGGCCTTACCTAAGCTGGACAAAGGATGTTCATACACCCGGCTGGCACCAGGTATTTACTCATCCAACATTTCTGCCCTAGCTACTGGAGTTGTCCAGGGCAATGAATCTGGTGGCAACAGCAACCTGGGGAGCTTTAAAAAATGCCATATCCAGAACCCCACTCTGAGTCTGTAGCTCAGTGAATTTGCAGGAGGGCGAATCTGTATCTTTGAAGTGTTCCAGGTGATTCAATACTTAGCCATTCAGGTGAGCCATAATCTCAGGGGCTGGGGCATAGCATTTTTAGCAATGGGGAAACACACAGTATCCTAAAATAAAATTATGAAATAATTTTATTTTTTTAAAGATTTAAAGTAAGCCTCAACGTAGGGCTCAAACTTCCAATCTGAGATAAAGAATCACCTGCTCTACCAACGAGCCAGCCAGGTGCCCCACGAAATATTTTTCAAATTAGAAGGGGTGCGTGGGTGGCTCAGTCGGTTAAGTGTCTGCCTTTGGCTCAGGACGTGATCCTGGGGTCCTGGGGGATCCTGGAATTGAGCCCCATGTCAGCGGGCTCTCTGCTCAGCAAGGAATCTGCTTCTGCCTCTCACTCTGCCCCTCCCCCCATGCTTGCGTGACCAAAGCGTGCTCGCGCACTGTCTCAAATAAATTAAAAAGAAAAAAAGAAGCTGACAATTTCAGTCTTCCCATCCCAATTGCTCCTTGCTGCACTCCTCCCACTCCAACTGCAAACAGCATTCATGAGCAGCTCCACAGGCAGCCCCACCCAGGTACACTGCACAGTGGCAAGCAAGAAAACGCCACAGAACTGCCTTTCCTAGCAAAGGGCACTTTGGTCTAGTCACTGTTTGCAGAGCAGTGTTTGCTTTAACACAGAAGCAGGGAGAGTGAGGAAACTGGTTTGGCTGGTTTACTGGGTGGGAAGGAACATGGGGAAAAGTTTGAACCAAAGGTAAAACACAAGGTAGAGGCTCAAACAGAAGGCACTAAATAGTCCAGCGGCTTTAATATTGAGCACCTGGTACTATTATGCCCATTTTACAGATGAGGAAACTAAGGCTTAGAGGGTAAAGTCCTTGGCCAACATCCCCTCAGCCGGCAAGGGGCATTCCCTAGGTTTCAATCTAGGCAGTCTGACTCAAGAACCTTCTAAATGATGGAAATGTGCCTGGGGTCGGGCAGGGGGTGGGGGTGGGGATTGGAGGTAGATGAGAGGAAGGAAAGGGAAGAGGAAATGTGCAAAAAGAGGGTAGCTAAAGCCCTCCCAACAGTAGCAAACATGAGCTGAGAGGTATAAAAGGTAAACTTAAATTAGCAAGAAGAGAGACAGAGATGGAGAAAGGAAGGCTACCAGGAGGGTTTCTTTGGACCAAAGATAAAAAACACTTAAAAATGACTGCCTTTCCCCTTCCAGATTCAGGTTTGAGGGCTCCCACCTCTGTGCTCTGGCTCTGACAGGGAAGCATTCAGCACACTGTATCCCTGGGACACACTTATCAAGGTAGCCCAGCTTCCAGGACCACTGAAGGGGCGTGCAACCCTCACATGAGTCTTAGAAAGTTCACAGACTCACCTCCATTTCATCAACATCTAGGGCTGGCCTAAGGCCAAAGAGTTTGAGAGAGGAAAAAAAAAAAAAGAGAGAGAGAGAAAATGTATAAGGGATAATAAATATTTATTAATTCATTCATTTGTTTAAAATATCTGAGTGCCTACTCTCTGTCCCTAAGAAACATGAGACACCATCTAATGAATCTTTCCTGTTTCTTTACATCCATCTCACTTGCTTTATGCTCAGCTCACATCTGCTTTATTCATTACTGTAACCCCAGAGGCAAGCCCAGTGCTGGCACTCTTATTTGTTGCCTAGCCAAATAAACGAACATACACATTTAAGTCTCACAACAAACCACTAAGTATTATTGCCTCCCCCCATTCACAGATGGGGGAACCGAGGTTCACTGAAGTAAAGTGATTTACCTAAGGTCACACAGCTAGGAGCTGAAAGGCAAACCTGGATTTTCTTTTTTTTAAGATTTTATTTACTTGTGGGGCGCCTGGGTGGCTCAGTCGTTAAGCGTCTGCCTTCGGCTCAGGTCCTGGGATCGAGCCCCACATCAGGCTCCCTGCTTTGGCCGGAAGCCTGCTTCTCCCTCTCCCACTCCCCCTGCTTGTGTTCCCTCTCTGTCAAATAAATAAATAAGGGCGCCTGGGTGGCTCGGTTGGTTGAGCGACTGCCTTCGGCTCAGGTCATGATCCTGGAGTCCCGGGATCGAGTCCCGCATCGGGCTCCCTGCTGCTCAGCAGGGAGTCTGCTTCTCCCTCTGACTCTCGCCCCTCTCATGTGCTCTCTCTCTCTCATTCTCGCTCTCTCAAATAAATAAAATCTTTAAAAAATAAATAATAAAATCTTAAAAAAAAAAGATTTTACTTACTTGAGAGATGGGGTGTGGGGGAGAGAGAACAAGTAGGGGGAGGGGCAGAGGAACAAGCAGACTTCCGGCCAAGCCAGGCTAAATCCCACCCCTGGGATCATGACCTCAGCTTCAAGTCAGACACTTAACCAACTGAGCCACCCAGGCGTCCCAAACCTGGATCTTTCATGTGCTTACTCACACTATCCTGACCAAGAATACAGACTTCATTCCCCTCCTTGAAAGCCCAAAGTCCTGAAAGGAGATGGGAGTTGAGGCAGAGTGGAAACCCAGAAAGTCTGAACTGTGACAGGTGCCTCTCGGGGATTTTAGGGTTTTGGCAGCTCCTGGGAGATGTGATAGCTGATTGCTTCCGCGTCTGGCTTATCTGGGGCTACGCTTAGAAGGGAATGTGTAACAGACACCAAGGTGAGCATTTCAGAAGAAAAGACTCATCCAATATAAAGCCCCGGAGAGCAAACAGGGATTTCCACAACCACCTGGCAGAGGCAGGGCAGGTCCGGCAGGCCTCACGGGGGAACAGCAGGCAGACTTCCTCACATAGGACGCACGTAAGGAAGCCTCAGCTTCTCACAGACACAAAAACAAGAACAGGAGGACCCAGGTCTCCTCCCTCAGTGAGCGCAGCACCAAGCCTTATCACAGAAGTGAGTAATGAGGAAGTGAGTCTGAGGGGCAGGAGAGGGAATCTGATCATGTAAAGGAGATCCCAAAGCAGGTTTCTGTATTTGTTTTTTTTAAGCCCAGTTTAATTAGGAGGTCTGCACACTGTTTCTACCACCTTTCAGCACAACTTGTAGAAAGGGGAAATGGATGTATTTAATCCACACAAGTGGGTGCTTGTGAGCTATCCATCAAGGTCAATCCATCAAGCAGCCAGACCTCAAACCCAAAACATAAACCCTGTTTGCCCAAACCAGGTGGTAGAGGAAGCAAAGCAATGAAGCCATCAGTTTAAAAGCCTACCTGCTTTTCCCCCCCCCCCCCACCCCCCACTCCCCCCACACCTCAATCAACTTAAAGCGGAGGGCACTATGATGATACTTCTTAGATCCCAAACTGTCTAAAAGCCTGGGTTTCATAAACCAGTTTGGGCTAGGAAAAAGAAAAATAATCAGAAATTCTAGAGAACCGGTTTATAGTGACTTGTTTTTTAAAACATTCTCCATTTTAGAACCTGGAGAGAAACCAATAAAATCAATACAAGGCTCCGACTGTGGGGTCAACCATCTCACAGAGCACAACAATCATCCCAGCAAACCACCCCAGGGTCCCCTGAGTTTGGTCAAACCCTATTTGTGACACTCTTTGGCCAATGGTGGACAAAAAGTAACAGGTTCCTTGTTTTCAAACTCCCGTGAGGGGCACCTGGGTGGCTCAGTCGGTTAAGCGTCTGCCTTCGGCTCAGGTCATGATCCCAGAGTCCTGGGATCGAGCCCCGCATCGGGCTCCTCGGCGGGAAGCCTACTTCTCCCTCCCCACATTCCCCTGCTTGTGTTCCCTCTCTCACTGTGTCTCTCTTTGTCAAATAAATAAATAAATCTTTTTTAAAATAATAAATAAACCTGGTGCTAATGTCACATTCCCTCCATTTCCTTGGAGGGCCCAAAGAGTGAGGCCACCACCCTAACTCCCAGCTGCCTTTTTAAAATCACAAAGCCAGTTCTCTGAGGTCGCATGTGATTTTACCAGAAGGGCACGCCTATCTTGGAGTAATCGGCTAATTCTACACTGGATTGGTAGGAAAGCCCAAAACGGTGAAAGGTCAGAAAATTTGTTGAGTGGGGTGGGTCTTGGATAGAAAGAAACTGAGGGGCGCCTGGGTGGCTCAGTTGGTTAAGCGACTGCCTTCAGCTCAGGTCATGATCTCAGGGTCCTGGGATCGAGCCCCGCATCGGGCTCCCCGCTCCGCGGGAAGCCTGCTTCTCCCTCTGACCCTCGCCCTGCTTGTGTTCCCTCTCTCGCTGTCTCTCTCTCTCTGTCAATTAAATAAATAAATAAAATTAAAAAAAAAAAAGAAACTGAAACCAGCCACCCGACCGAGGACTGAGAGCTCGAAGAGGCGGCCCCTCCCACCAGGATCACCAGCCACAGACCCCCTGGCACTTCCCCCTAGTCTGACCCATCACCACCACCTCCTCTCCTCAGGCTCCTGCCACATCAACATCTCTGCTCTCTCAGGCACACAGTGAAGACAACACCTGCTTCACAACGGACACTAATTCTCCCAAACGCCATCCTTCTTTCTTTTTGAGATTATTGAGAAGGGGAGAGAACCAGAGAAAGACCAGCAGCTGTGTTTCAGTTTCCTCCCCTGCAAAATCGACAAACAATGGTGCCTACCCTCATAAAGCAAAATTAGGTAAAAGGAAACACTCGCCCCAGAGTCTGGTTCAAAAGGAATAGGTGCCGCTATTAATAATAATGGTAATATTTATGTTATGTAATAATATTATTGGTCAGACCAAGAGTTTTGGGGGGGGGCAGGGCGGGAGCAATAAAAGCCAGATTAACCCACATTTGGAGCTACCAAATGTCCTGGTGCAAGAAAACAAAGTGACAGGCGCTTGTCTGGGACACCCCATGCTAACACTCACTCACACTCCCAGTTTCTAACCCCTGCCTCCATCTTCAAGGCTAGGTCAACTTTGCCTCCTCCAAGAAGCCAGTCCTCACTGCCCACTGATAGCCATCAAAACATGCCATGCCACCCACATTCTTTGGCATCTAAATGCCCATGTCCCACAGTGCCCTCTAAGTGGGTCCTGGGACATTCTCCATAATCTGCTGGAATGTGACATACTAACAGCAGGCTGGAGTGTCCCTGTATCTCTTCAATTCATTCCTGGGTGCCCAGCACAGGGCTGGGCAGAATATCAACCATTGACTAATGGTGGATGCACTGGAAAAATCAGACAAACACTTCCTTTCTGACTCAATAGAGAGTGCCACACAACACAGGCCCCAGAAAAGCAAATATGTTTAATCAATGAAGCTGCAGTTTCTGTTTAAAAAAGAAAAAAATGCCGCCCACTGTTGGAACAACTTCCAAAATTCAAACAATCTTCACACAACAGCATGCTGCAGTTTTCACGTGATCGAAGACTGGAAGAAGAAATGCAGTGAATTTCCTCTGGGAATCGTGGGTGATTTCTCACTTGAAAAAGTGTTTTATAGTTATGATACTCGCCCCATCAACTAAAATCAAGAGGAAGAAGTCGTTTGGTAGGAAATAAGCACCTGGGAGTCAGTGAAACCAGAAGAGAAACCAAGCTTCCCTTGCTCTCTCACTCCTGGGGACCAGTGAAGTGAAATAAAGCAAACTCTATAATCCTGATTATCACAGTGCCAAGGCCCAGAAATCCACTGTGTGCCTTTTCATTCCCCGAGTCAGAGCTATCAGGCTTTTTTTTAAAAAAACATTATTCCTTGGGGGAATAGTACCTGTATGGAAATGTTTTCACCTCTCTGAGCAAATGCCACAACCTGATAACTAAGAGAGGGCACCCAGATTGTGCAGAATGGGCCCTGGGAGTCAGGCCTCAAATTCCTGCTCTGCTGACCTTGGGCAAGTGGACTCCACCCTCTGAGCCTCCATTTCCTTATCTGCAAAAGGGGAATTACTAAGCCCTACCCCCCCCAATACATCAGGTTTCTGCAGTCTGAAATGACAGTCTCTCAAGTGGTCAGGACAAAATGGGACACATTAAAGGCCTCTAAGTAAATGCCCCCTTCCCAACATCACCATACAAGTGTAGCCCTCTCAAACCACAGTGCTCACCATGGTTAAGGTTTAGATCCCTACATCTGTGTAAATTCCAAAGGGGTATCGTTTGAACCAGGACAAAAGGGCTTTGCCCAGGGGCGTGGAAGTGCAATTTCTCAGACCCTTCCCAGGCTCAGGACTTACCTCTGCCCAGGACTCGGCCTCTCTCCAAATGTCGCCGGGGCACTGTGAACGTGTAGCTGTCAGCGCCAAAGCCAGGACGGCAGGGCTCGGGCTCCTGGCAGAGCCACGATGAAACCTGAAGTAGGGGAAAGGTATGAAACCAGGGTGACCTGGGAGGGGGGGTGTCCCCTCCTGCCCACACCGAAACCATTTGCACCTCCCCTCCCTCGCTCCCAGCGTCGGAACTGTGGGAAGGAGCCACACTCACCCCCAACCCCCAGGGCAGGCAGCCACGCCAAACTCTTTCACTCCGAAACCTGCTGCCGCCAAGCCCCCAGGTACTCCCGGGAAAGGGGGCTGCTGGGTCAGTACCTCCCCACCAAGCACCCCTTTCCTTCCGGTCTACTTTTTCATTTCACTGGAGGCATCTTTACTCTTCCCCACTTCACTTTCCACACACCGGGAACCCCCCCACTCCCTAGTCTACCTCCTCACAAGGAGGGGCTCTCCAACACCTTTGAGCCCTTTATTATCCCAGGGGCGCCTCCATACCTGTTTACTACCCTTTCTTTACACTGCAGGTGCCTTTATTTCTATTGATTTCCCTTTCCTTACCTCAGGGGTCGTCCCCATTACTCCTGGCTCCCCTTGATTTGCACCGGGACTCCCCTTTTCTGTATCCTGACCCCCCCCCACGTCCCTCCCCCCCGCCCGCCCCTAGCCAGTACTGCGGCCAGCCCGGGATCCCCCAGGCCCACAGCGAGGCTCGCCCCCCGCCCAGCTCGAGTATTTACGAGAGGGAGTGGGCAAAGCCGCGGTCGCTCTCCACCCGCTCCCACTCCCACCTCCGCGAAGCCCAAGAGCGCGGCGCAGCTTCCAGGCCGTTCTTGAAACTAAACTTTCTTGGAAGAAGAGGGGGCGACAAGAGAGAGGAAGGGCCGACGATAGAGAGGAAGGGGGCCGGGGCGCGTGATGGTGGGGCCGGAAGGCGTCCCCCGCAAAGCCAGGGGACACGACGTACCTGTAGCAGCAGCAGGAGCGCGGAGACGCTAGGGTACCGAGAGCCCATGGCGGGCCGAGCAGGGGTCGGGTCCTGCGGAGCTTGGCGGGGCGACAGTACGGCAGCACTTCCGCAAACTCACAGGTGCTCCGCAGTGCCCGGCACAAATGAGCTGGACTGCGTCGCGGCCGCCAGGTGAGCCTGGAAGGCTCCGCCCCCGACACCGCTGATTGGCTGAGGCCACACCTGCGGCCCACAGCCAATGAGCGGCGGGGCTCAGCCTCGGCTTCCTCCGCCGATGTGGGGGCAGACGGCTTCAAGCCGCCTCAAGCGGCTCCCGCCCAGTGACCCGCTACCCGCAGTTGCTAGAATCAGGTTGTGGAATAGGCGTTCCATAATTCCTGTTACTTCCAAGTTTCCTCCCAGCCTCCAGGTGCCTCACAAACACCTGGGGACAGAAAGGAATTTACGCTTTATCTAGTTTTGTCTTTTTTTTTTAAGTAGTCTCTGCGTTCAACGCGGGGCTTGAACTCATGACCCTGAGATCAAGAGTCACTCCTTCTACCGACTGAGCCAGCCAGGCGCCCCGCTAGCTCTGCCTTTTTTTTTAATATTTTAATTTATTTATTTGACAGAGAACAAGAAGGGGGAGGGCAGGGAGAGGGAGAAGCAGGCTTCCTGCTGAGCAAGCAAGGAGCCCGGTATGGGGCTGGATCCCAGGATCCCAAGATCGTGACCTGGGGCTAAGGGAGACGCTTAACAGACAGAGCCACCCAGGCGCCCCCCGCCTTTTTTTTTTTTTAGGAAGAGATAAAGGGAGGGGAGGGGCAGAAGGAGAGGGAGAGAGTCCCAAGCCGGTTCTGAGCTAAGCACAGAGGCGGGGCTCGATCTCATGATCCTGAGATCACTACCTGAGAGGAAACTAAGAGTCCGTTGCTTAGGTGGAGTAGCTTAGGTCGCTTAACCGACTGAGCCTCCCAGGCGCTTCTAGTTCTTATTAACTGCGGGTCTCCATAGGTCGTGAGTGTGCAAGTCAATCCACAGGGTAGGACCCACCATCCAAAACCTCAGTTTCTCCATTTTCTAAACGGGAATAATCACAAACTCCTTCCTAGGTTGTGAGGTTGCCATACAATTAGTAAGACCAGTGTTTCCTGCGCCATAAAAGCTCTGTACAAACGTGAGGGATAATAATAGTAACAGTAGGTGCAGCGCGTTGAAAGTTACTGTGCCAGGCTCTATGCTAAACATTTAATCTTATCTAGGAACAGCCCAAGAGCTGTTGTTGTTTCCATTTGATAGGTAACTGACGCATAAAGAATTGGAGGCCACTAGGAGGTGGTGGAGGACTGGAACCCACCCCTTTCTGATTCCAGGGCCCTTCTTTCTATTAGCTTCACCTCATGTGGACCCCAGATCATCTTGGAGCTGGAGCCGTAGTTTTCAATCTTTGATGTTATCCTGGAAAAGACCCTTTAAAGATTATCCAAACCTGTTATTTGCAAAGAAGTTTCAATGTCCCATAGCAAGTCAATATCAAAGCCAAGCCTGGAGGCTCAAATCTCCTGACCCCCAGATTGGTGCTCTTAACACCACACTATTGTCACCACTGCCTTCTCTAGAGAATTCTGTCCTTAGGAAAATAATTTTAGAGTCAAAAAAAGAATAGACATGCAAATATTAGGTCAGATAGCTTCTTCTGACTGCCAGGGGCCAGCGCATCTGTGTGGTTTGGCTACCCTGACAAGGACACTATGTTTCCCTTTACCCCTCCAAGCATGCTCAGAACTCCTAAACACTGTGTGGAGTAAACTGCTCACCAGCTGCATGACCTTGGGCAGCTAGGGGCTCTTATCTGTATAAATGGGTCGATGGGAGCTATGCAAGAAAATCACTAAACAGAATACTTGGCACCTGATAGTGCCCACTCAGTAAATGTTTTGGTGTGTTGGTTGGTCTTTGGAAAGAATCACTCCCTTCCCCTCTTCCTCCTGGGGAAGGCCATGTTTAGGATATTTCACCCAGAGGGGCACCTGGGTGGCTCAGTTGGTTAGGCGACTGCCTTCAGCTCAGGTCATGATCTCAGGGTCCTGGAATTGAGCCCCACATTGGGCTCTCTGCTCCGCGGGAAGCCTGCTTCTCCCTCTCCCACTCCTCCTGCTTGTGTTCCCTCTCCCAGTGTGTCTCTCTCTGTCAAATAAAAATCTTAAAAAAAAGAATATTTCACCTAGAGCTAAAGGTGAATCTGAGCACACTGAGGCTACTTTCTCAAGCCAGAGAGGTGTTGTTGCAAACCAAGACAGTGTTTTGAATCAGCCCAGCGCTCCTCCCCCACCTGTCCCCTCAGTTTTAATGGGTTTCCCCACCTGTCCCCACAGTTTTAATGGGTTTCTGAGTACACGCCCAGGCCATTTGGATTTCTGCATTTTGGCTCTCTCTGCCTCTTAACCCACCAGGAGGCTCAGAGGGAAAGGTCTCCAGTATTTCCTTTCCCACTGAGGCTCCTGCCCGACTGTGCATTAAACAAGATAATGGAAATACAGAAAGAGGCGTTTCCCCCATGGGGCAGCTTGTCCGTTTATTTTTTTTCTCCCAGTTATGTAAAAATACATATTTTATACCATTGCTCGGCCCAGGGAGCCTTTAGGGCTTTGCTTTTCTCCACCCAGCAAGCCCTGGCCTTGTAACTCTGAAGCGACTCTCATCGACTCTTCCATTACATTCTGATAATTCAATAAGAAGGATTTTAGAAAACAATTAGGGGCAGTGAAGACAAGTCGGCACGATGCTCTCTTCAGACTTCTCAGCAAGTCCTTCAAGCTCCAGGAATAGGACTGCCGGCTCCCAGCTGTCCAGAGTGAGGAGGGAACACTCAGGAGGCTGGAGGGGGAGCACTGAGTGACTATGGCCCTCATTGAATTGCCTCAGTTTCCTCTTCCATCAAAAAGAATTTCCTCTGGGGCACCTCGGTGGCACAGTCGGTTAGGTGTCTGACTATTGGTTTCAGCTCAGGTCATGATCTCAGGGTTGTAAGATCAGACCCTGCATCGGGCTCCACACTCAGCACAGTCTGTGGGGGACTGTCTCTCCCGCTTCCTCCCGCTCCTACCCCCTCTTAAATAAATAAATCTATTTTTTATAAAAAAAGGATTCCTCATTGTGAGAATCAAAGGAACTAATGTTGGGCTATGCTGCTGATGGGCCTTTAATCTCAAGTTGCTGGAGGCTTCACATTCCCCTCTAGCTGCGGAGAGGGTAGCATGTCACTTGATCCTTTCCAGTCCGTTTCCTCTTCCATAAAATGGGGATGCTGATAGCACTTAATTCACAAGATTCTTGTGACCGCTGCATCAACTTAGCTTTTAGCACTCTTGGCTCAGTACATTCCCTTACCAGTTCTAGGCCCAATTGTGAGCCCTCACAAAGCCTCCCCACCCCCAGGCTCTGCTTTCCCCACCGCCACCATTAAAACCTATTAGGCTGTCTCTAGCTGCTGCGGGGGGAAAAACTCTTTGACACAAGCTGGTTGGTCTTTTCAACCTTCCCAAGGGTCATTTGCATTTTATTTTATTTTTTTAAAGATTTTATTTATTTATTTGACAGAGAGAGACATAGCGAGAGAGGGAACACAAGCAGGGGGAGTGGGAGAGGGAG
Organism: Callorhinus ursinus; assembly: GCF_003265705.2. Taxonomy (NCBI): domain Eukaryota; kingdom Metazoa; phylum Chordata; class Mammalia; order Carnivora; family Otariidae; genus Callorhinus; species Callorhinus ursinus. The sequence goes on from NW_027397099.1 coordinate 5,328,729, forward strand.
AAGCAGGCTTCCCGCGGGGCAGGGAGCCTGACGCGGGGCTCGCTCCCAGGACCCTGGGATCATGACCTGAGCGGAAGGCAGACGCTTAACGACTGAGCCACCCAGGCGCCCCGGGCCATTTGCATTTTAAAGAGGGCTCTAGGGTGTGCTTCTTTCCAAAGGAATGAGAACTTACTTTGGAGCTAGTAAGCTCGGCCCAGGATTCTTAAAGTGGTGTCTGTGGATGGGCTTCAGGGAGGTCCATGTACCCCAGAGATTGTATGCAACTGTGTCAGTGCAGGTGATTGGGTCCACTGCACACATTAGCTTCCAAACTGAGGGGAGAAAAAATCAAAATCTTGGAGTTATAGCTCTCTGAGAGCCAGTCCAATGTTAACGGTAGATTTTCAAGTATCTACAGCGAAAAGAAAGGTTGACCAGAGGCCTTGCCAGTGGATGACAGCCCCTATGGCTGATGCTAACCAAACATCCATCGCTGCGATGAGAACTCCAGGTCTCCATATTACAGGGTGTGTCTCTGATGAACTTTCATTTCCTGGGTGTCCTGGCCACTGGTCAGCCAGGAGGTTAACGATGAATTCCCCCAGGGCGCCTGGGTGGCTCAGTTGGGTAAGCGACTGCCTTCGTCTCAGGTCATGATCCTGGAGTCCCGGGATCGAGTCCCGCATCGGGCTCCCTGCTCGGTGGGGAGTCTGCTTCTCCCTCTGACCCTCTCCCCTCTCATGCTCTCTCTCTATCTCATTCTCTCTCTCAAATAAATAAATAAAATCTTTAAAAAAACAAACAAAAAAAAAACCGATGAATTCCCCCAGGCAGTCCCATCCCTTTCATTTCCAGGCAAAGCGGTGGCAATAATGGTACTCCGACCAAGAGGGGTACCCCCTCCCTAAGCCTCCCTAAGCCTCTCTGAGAGGAGCTTAACCCCCACCTGGCTGGAGGGGAATCCCAGGGAAATTGAAATTGCCAGGGATTACAGCCAGATCGAGCTCCCAATGATGTGGGGGAGATGAGGCTGTGGGCTAGCTGCTCCTGGGGGCTCCTAAAACCTCTGCTGGCCCGGACTGCCTGCCGGCATACAGGGGAGGGAGCTGGATATCCAGCTTCAGCTTCCTGTGAAAATAACAGTAACTGATAGGGGTGCCGCACCCCACCCCTTGCGGCTCAGCCACTCATGTCTGCAAAAAACATTGTTTTTTCAATCACAAGAAAATAGCATACTGCATACCATGTGGAGTAGAATGCACCACCATGTAGCTATCATGTAGCTCCAATAATTATTTTTTGCCATTTTTATAATTTTGTCATTTGTAAACTTTGTAATTGTACCAAATCTTGTCTCTTTTCACCCCTGTGTTTTAAAAAAAAAAATTATTCTTTAGAGCAGTTTTATGTTCACAGCAGATTTGAGAGGAAGATACAGAGATTTCCCAAATACCCCCTTGCCCCCCACACATACATAGCCTCCTCCCACCAGAGTGGTACATTTGTTACAATTGGTAAACCTACAGTGACACTTCATAATCACCCAAAGTCTACATTACAATTCTGTGGGTTTGAACAAATGTATAATGACATGTATCCACCATTATAGTGACACAGTCATTTCACTGCCCTAAAAATCCTGAGCTCAAAACAAAACAAAATCCTGTGTGTCTTGCCTGCCTATTCATCCCTCCCTCCCTGCTAACTCCTGTCAACCATTGATCTTTTTTACTGTCTTCGTAATTTTGCCTTTTCGAGAATGTCATATAAGTGTTTGGGGACATAAGTCAGCCCCCCCCCCAGTATGCCATTTTGGCATATTGATTATTCTGAATTATCTAAGAAAGAGCCAATGCAAAAAAGACACTCTGACCCCCCCCACCTTTGCCCCCTGAAAACTGGAAATAAATCTCCCATGTGAAATATACCCTCCCTGTACCAGGAGGTAAAGACACAGCCTTATGGTAGGACTCAGATAATTCAGGGCCAAGAAAGCTTATATAAATAAACCTGGTCAGTTTTACTAATTTACTACCCCAGTCCAAATTCTGTTCAAAAACTCCCTACTAACTGGAGCTCTCAAACAAAAGTTTTCTTTATCCTGTTAATTCCTCACAGATTATATTTCTTCATCTAAAATGTATAAAAGCTTGGGGCGCCTGGGTGACTCAGTCAGTTAAGTGGCTGACTCTTGATTATGGCTCAGGTCATGATCTCAGGGTTTGAGATCAAGTCCTGAATGGGGCTCCAGGCTAAGCGTGGAGGCTGCTTAAGATTCTGTCTCCCCTTCTCCCTCTGTCCCTCCCCGCTGCTTACACACTCTCTCTAAAATAAATAAAATAAAATAAAATAGGGGCGCCTGGGTGGCTCAGTTGGTTAAGCACCTACCTTTGGATCAGATCATGATCTCAGGGCCATGAGATCGACAAATGAATAAATAAAATCTTAAAATAAATAAATAAATAAATAAAATCTTGTTTTTTAAAAGATTTTATTATTTATTTGACAGAGAGAGAGAGAGAGGGACAACACAGAGGGAAAGTGAGAGGAAGAAACAGACTCCCTGCTGAGCAGAGAGCCCAACGTGGAAATAAATTATATGTATATATATACACACACATATATATTATATATATATATATATATATATAATATGATGGAATATTACTCAGCCATAAAAAAGAATGAAATATTTTCCATTTACAATAACATGGATGGATCTAGAGGGTATAATGCTAATGTCAGAGAAAAACAAGTACCATGTGATTTCACTAATATGTAGAATTTAAGAAACAAAACAAACACACAAAGGATAAAAGAGACAAACAAAAAAACCAGACTCTTACACACAGAAAACAAACTGATGGTTACCAGAGGGGAGGTTAGTGGGGCGATGGGGGAAATGGGTGCAACTGGATTAAGAGTGCACTTACTGTGGTGAGCACTGACTAATGTATAGAGTTGTTGAATCCCTATATTTTACACCTGAAATTAATATAATACTGTATGTTAATTATACTGGAATTAAAAATTTTAAAATGTATAAAAACTGCATGCCTTGATCATTTCTTTGGGTCTCAATTTTATGATGGGGCCTCCATGTACATGTAATTAAACTTTGTTTTTTCCTTTTTTTTTTCTCTTAAGATTTTATTTATTTGACAGAGAGAGACACAGAGCGAGAGAGGGAACACAAGCAGGGGGAGTGGGAGAGGGAGAAGCAGGCTTCCCGCTGAGCAGGGAGCCCGATGCGGGCCTCGATCCCAGGACCCTGGGATCATGACCTGAGCCAAAGGCAGAAGCTTAACGACTGAGCCACCCAGGCGCCCCATCCTTGGTTATTTTTTTTTAATTTTTTAAAAAGTTTTTTATTTATTTAAGCAATCTCCACAACAAACAAGGGGCTTGAACTCACAGCCCCATGATCAAGAGTCACACTCTGTTCCAACTGAGCCAGCCAGGGAGTCACTCCTTTCCTTCTGTTAATCAGACTCATGTCAGTTTGGTTCTTAGACCACCTAGAAGAACCTTAAAGGACAAAGAAAAATTTTCCCTCCCTAACTGTTGGAATCATCATGTCTACAGATATTTCAGATTGGCTTCTTTTATTAATAAACATTTAAGGTTCCCCCATGTCTTTTTGTGGCTTGATAGCTCATTTTTTTTTAGCACTGAATAATATTCTATTGTCTGTATGTACCGCAATCTATTTATCCACTTACCCCTGAAGGATATTTTGGTTGTTTCCAAGTTTTGGCAATTATGAATAAAACTGCTATAATCATTCATGTGCAGGTTTTCGTGTGGATGTAAGTTTTCAACTCCTTTGGGTAAATACCAAGGAGCAGAGTTGCCGGAATGTATAGTAAAAGGATATTTAGTTTGTAAGTTGCCAAACCAGGTTCGGAAGTGGCTGCACCATTCTGCATCCCCCCAGCGGTGAGAGATCCTATGGCTCCACACAGCCTCACCAGCATGTGGTGTTGTCAGTGTTCCATACATTTTGGCTATTTTGGTATTTTTATTTTTATTTTTGCAGAATATATATTTTCTTAAATCCCAGATAACATGTCACTTCTCCTAAAAATATTTCAGTCTGCATCTCTGAGACTTTTTTATTTTTATTTTTTTTTAAGTAGGGTCCAGGCCTAGCATGGAGCCCAATGCAGGGCTTGAACTCATGACCCCAAGATCAAGACCTGAGTTGAGATCAAGAGTCCAGCGCTTGGGGCGCCTGGGTGGCTCAGTTGGTTGCGCGACTGCCTTCGGCTCAGGTCATGATCCTGGAGTCCCCGGATCGAGTCCCACATCGGGCTCCCTGCTCAGCGGGGGGTCTGCTTCTCCCTCTGACCCTCTTCCCTCTCGTGCTCTCTCTCTCTCAAATAAATAAATAAAATCTTTAAAAGAAAAGAAAAGAAAAAGACTCTGACACTCAACCAACTGAGGCACCCAGGGGTCCCAAGAAAGAATTTTTTTTTTTAAGATTTTATTTATTTATTTGACAGAGAAAGTGAGAGAGCACAAGCAAGAGGAGGCAGGCAGAGGGAGAGAGAGAAGCAGGCTTCCCGCTGAGCAAGGAGCCTGATGAAAGGCTTGATCCCAGGACCCTGGGATCTTGACCTGAGCCAAAGGTGGACGCTTAACCAACTGAGCCACCCAGTCGCCCCCAGATTCAATTTTTTTTTTCTTTTTTAAAGATTTTATTTGACAGAGAGAAACACAGCGAGAGAGGGAACACAAGCAGGGGGAGTGGGAGAGGGAGAAGCAGGCTTCCTGAGGAACAGGGAGCCCGATGCGGGGTTTGATCCCTGAACCCTGGGATCATAATAGATCGAAGGCAGACGCCCAACAACTGAGCCACCCAGGTGCCCCAGATTCAATTTTTTAGACAAAAATATTTCATATTTCATATGTGGTTCTGAGTACTTCCCAGAACATCATTATCAGGAAGCAAGAAATTGGTTGGTTCTATTAGAATACTAAGATTCAGTTAATGTCAGCTGATCCCCCATTATCAACTTATCTATCAGCCTTTTACCTTGTGGTTTTAGCACCATAAATGATGGCTGACCAGATCCATTAGCTCATTAGGGCAAACAACAAATATTTATTAAGCACTCCCATGTGCTAGGTATTCGGCTCAGCACTATGTGCTAGATACTCTGCTCAGCACTGTGGACACAAAAGTAAACAAAATATGTTTCCTGCCCTAGGGGCGCCTGGCTGGCTCAGTCAGTAGAGCATGTAACTCTTGATCTCAGGGTTGTGAGTGAGTTCACGCCGCTTGCGGGATGTAGAGTTTACCTAAAATAAATAAGGCATCTTCTTTCTGACTGGTCTTTGGTGTGTTCTGTCTCAGAGCTGCCCATAGCAAGATGTATTCAGGAAATGCCAAAATTGGGGGGCGACTGGGTGGCTCAGTCGGTTAAGCAACTGCCTCTGGCTCAGGTCATGATCCTGGAGTCCCCGGATCGAGTCCCACATCGGGCTCCCTGCTCAGCGGGGGGTCTGCTTCTCCCTCTGACCCTACCCCCTCTCTTGCACTCTCTCTCTCTCAAATAAATAAATAAAATCTTTAAAATAAAAAAAAAAAAGGAAATGCCAGAATTGGGCATCCTGTCCCCAACCTCAAAGCCATGGCTATTATGCCAAATGGCCGTTCGAAGACATCAGACTACCTGACTACAAAGGCAAATACATCCTGGTCTTTTTTTACCCTCTTGAATTTACCTTTGTGTGCCCAGGGAGATCACTGCTTTCAGTGACAGGGGAGAAGAATTTAAGAAACTCACCAAGTGATTGGTGCTTCTGTGGATTCTCATTTCTGTCACCTGGCATGGATCAACACACCCAAGAAACAAGAAGGACTGGGGCCCATGAACATTCCCTTGGTATCAGACCCCAAGTGTAGCATCATTCAGGACCATGGAGTCTTTTTCTCTTTCTTTTTAGGACAATGGAGTCTTAAAGGTTGATGGAGGCATCTCGTTCAGGGGCCTCTTTATCAGTGATGAGAAGGATATCCTTTGGCAGCTCACTCTAAAGGACCTTCCCAGGGCGCCTGGGTGGCTCAGTCGTTAAGCGTCCGCCTTCGGCTCGGGTCACGATCCCGGGGTCGTGGGATCGAGCCCCGCATCGGGCTCCCTGCTCCGCGGGAAGCCCGCTTCTCCCTCTGCCACTCCCCCTGCTTGTGTTCCCTCTCTCGCTGTGTCTCTCTGTCAAATAAAATCTTTAAAATAAATAAATAAATAAATAAATAAATAAATAACCTTCCCATCAGCCGCTCTGTGGGATGAGACTCTGAAACTAGTTCAAGCCTTCCAGTTTACTGACAAGCATGGGGAAGTGTGCCCAGCTGGCTAGAAGCCTGGCAGTGATAACACCAAGCCTGGTGTCCAGAAGAGCAAAAAATATTTCTCTTAAAAGAAGTGAGAACTGGGCCATTTTAGGGCTGGGCTCCAGTGGGTGGCCATGAAAACAAAATCTCTTTTGTACCACTGTCAGGCTTAAAACACAAGACTTCAGACTCAGTGCAGATGTGGTATGGGACAGGACGGGCCTCTCCTGCGGGGGCTGGGGAGGCCGGCCTTTCTTCCTCTGGAGAAAATGGCCTGAGCTGTGCTGTGGGGCAGGCCACCTGATGTGTGCAGGGGGCACCACTTTTGATCTTTCATTGTTTCTATTAAACTTGAACCGAGAAAAAATAAATAATAATCAAAGTTAAAAAAAATTGTTTCCTGGGGCCCTGGGTGGCTCAGTCAGTTAAGCATCTGCCTTTGGCTCAGGTCATGGTCTCAGGGTCCTGGGATCGAGTCCCAAATCGGGCTCCCTGCTCAGTGGGGAGCCTGTTTCTCGCTCTTCCTCTCTCTCTGCCCCTCTCCCCCTGCTCCCTGCTCGTGGTCCCTCTCTCTGTCTCAAGTAAGTAAATAAAATTAAAAAAAAAAAAAATGTTTCCTGCCCTTAAGAAGCTCATAGGTAATGAGGGATGCAGGCAGGTCAACATTCATCCATTTATTCATTGAATGCTGACCATGTACCAGGCATGCTGCTCGATGCTAGTATTTGTAACATATGGTATGATAAAAAAGATAGCTACCATGTCTTGGAGCTCATGGTACTCTACGCCTTCTCTCACTGGTCCTCATACGTTCCTTTGGGTAGTATCACTACATCCATTTTACCGATTTGGAAGCAGAGACTCAGAGTAGTAACACGATTTGTCCAGGGTTACACAGTAAAAGTGATAAAACTGGAATTTGAACCCAGGGCCACTGGTCTCCAAAGCCTCTTAATCTCCATGCTATACTGCTAAGGCCAGGGAAGGCTTTTATTTCTAGGTACCAGTTGAACTGAAAGGCAAACCTTGCTTAATTTAGCAAGAAAGGATCTGTCAGGGCGCCTGGGTGGCTCAGTCGTTAAGCATCTGCCTCCCGCTCAGGTCATGATCCCAGGGTGCTGGGATTGAGCCCCGCATCGGGCTCCCCGCTCAGCGGGCAGCTTACTTCTCCTCCCCCACTCCCCCTGCCTGTGTTCCCTCTCTCGCTGTGTCTCTGTCAAATAAATAAACAAAATCTTTACAAAAAGAAAAGAAAAGAAATGATCTGTGAGGTTGACCTGAAATTCCAGACCCCAGGGCAGCCAGGAGAAGCTGGTCAGAGCACAGCTCAAGCTGCTGATTGCTCGGCGAGGCTGGAGCTTCCCTCCATCAAGGGGTGGGGTGGGGGACTGAACAGAGCTGAAACCAGAGGGGCAGGGGCCGTGGGTGGGCCACGTGGTTCTCCAACCTGCCTACAGAGCAGAACGTATTACCCCCATTTTCCAAAGGAGGTGAGTGAGGCTCAGAGAGAACAGCCAGGTCATAGCCGAGGTAGGGTTCAGGCGGGTGCTCCAGCTCCAAGACCAGGGTGGCAAAATGGTTCCCAGCACCGAGGTACGTGCTCACCGCCTGAGTCTGAATCCTGCTCTTCCGCCAGCTAATTTGAAGCCTTTGAATGAGTCACTTTAACTCCCTTTGGTCCTCAATGTCCTCATCTGTAGAATGGGGATCACAGTAGCACCTACCTTGTTGGGTGGTTGTGAGAAACCTAAGGAGGGTGGCACACAGGAAGTGCTAGATGAACATGAACTGTTTCCACACTTCACGCCGCTCAGGGTTTTGCCGGAGTGCAGTCCGTGGGCGGCAGGCTCCCTCCAGCTTCTCACTCTCTCCTAGGCCTGCTGAAAGAGGGGGAGCCCCATGGCTGGCTAGGTGCCCTCTCTCTGCACAGGTGTCTTTGCAACTGGTATCTCAAGAATGCCAGATAAGGTGCTGCAGGATCGCCGGGCACGCCAGCCCCACAGAGCCGGGCTTCCGGTCTCCCAGGAGCAAAGAAGGCCCCACTCCTCGTCTGGGAGCCCAGGAAGCCATCCACGCGCCGTGGAGAGAGAAAGCCCCTCCTGCTCTTCCCTTCCCTTGTGTCAAGGCCCACCCTCCAGGCCCTGCCAATGAAATCCTGTCTGAAGGGGCGCCTGGGTGGCTCAGTTGGTTAAGCGACTGCCTTCGGCTCAGGTCATGATCCTGGAGTCCCGGGATCGAGTCCCACATCGGGCTCCCTGCTCAGCAGGGAGTCTGCTTCTCCCTCTGACCCTCTTCCCGCTCATGCTCTCTATCTCTCATTCTCTCTCTCAAATAAATAAATAAAATCTTTAAAAAAAAAAAAAAAAAAGAAATCCTGTCTGTAAAATAACTCAGCCTGGAAGGATCCCTTGGTTTTTCCTTGTGCCTCTAAAAACTAGGTCTTTTTTTTTTTAAGATTTTATTTTTATTTATTTATTTAACAGAGAGAGAGAGAGAGGGAACACAAGCAGGGGGAGGGGGAGAGGGAGAAGCAGGCTTCCCGCCGAGCAGGGAGCCCGATGCGGGGCTCAATCCCAGGACCCTGGGATCATGACCTGAGCCGAATGGCAGTCGCTCAACCAAGTGAGCCACCCAGGCGCCCCTAAAAACTAGGTCTTTGGTGGGACGGCTGGGTGGCTCAGTCAGTTAAGCGTCTGCCTTCTCTCAGGTCACGATCCCAGGGTTCTAGGATGGAGTCCCACGTGGAGCCCCACATTGAGCCCCAAGTCAGGCTCCAGGCTCCATGGGGAGTTTGCTTCTCCCTCTCCCTCTCCCCCTCCCCATGACTCGTGCTCTTTCGCGCTCTCTCTCTCTCTCAAATAAATAAGATCTTTTAAATACATACATACGTACATACTATAACTTTGAGCTTCTTGATATTGGAAATTGTGTCACTGACCAGGTTCACTTTTCCTTCTCTCTTGGGAGCCAAGAGTTCTCAAATGACTAATATTTACAGAATCATGATGCTGTGTATTGCTTTTCAGTTTTTTTTTAATTTTTAAAAAATTTTTCCAAAGATTTATTTCTTTATTTGACAGAGAGAGGGAACACAAGCAGGGGGAGTGGGAGAGGGAGAAGCAGGCCTCCCACTGAGCAGAGAGCCCCATGCAGGACTGGATCCCAGGACCCTGGGATCATGACCTGAGCCTAAGGCAGATGCTCAACCAACTGAGCCACCCAGGCGCCCCAAAGTGTTTTTTATTTAAGTAATCTCTACACCCCACACGGAGCTCAAACTCATGACCCAGAGATCAAGAGTTGCATGGTCTTCCCACTGAGCCAGCCAGGCGCCCCCAAACAGATATTTCCATGGAGAGGGAAATTTGGGGTGATGGTGAGCTCACGATTACCCATTATATTATTTATTATTTTCTATTTATTTTTTTTAAGTAGGCTCCATGCCCAAAGTGAAGCCCAATGCGAAGCCCAATGCAAGGCTTGAACTGACAATCCAGAGATCAAGACGTGAGAGGAGATCAAGAGTCGAATGCTTACCTGATTGAACCACCCACACGCCCCTACCCATTACATTATTATGTTTTATAATGCATATGTGATCTGTTTATTCTTCTAAAAATTTTTGAAATATTATCCCTTTAAAAGAAAGAAAACATAAGTGGTATCTGGCTGGCTCAGTCACTGGAGCATGCAACTTTTTTTTTTCTTTAAAGATTTATTTATTTTAGCACAAGAGAAAGAACACACATGTGCGGGGGGTGGGGCAGAGGGAGATGGAGAGAGAAAATCTCAAGCAGACTCCCCGCTGAGCTCAGAGCTAGATGCAGGGCTGGATCCCATGACCCTGAGATCATGACCTGAGCCAAAATCAAGAGTCACACGCTTAAATAAACGAGCCACCCAGATGCCCCAAGGGAGCATGCGACTCTTGATCTCAGGGTTATAAGTAAGAGCCCCACATTGGGTGTAGAGATTACTTACAAATAAAATAAAAAAAATTTTTTTTTAAGTTAAAGAAAAAGCAACAAGGAAGGGAAAGAGAAAAGTGTAAGATATAATGAATAAGATAGAAAGAGGCATAGCAAAAATAAAAAAGCCTTTGGTCTCTGCCTCCACAAGTACAAACTTGTTCTGACTAGGCTAAGTGTTTAACCCTTTCTAGATATATCTAAAAGGGATCGAAGGAGGGTGGTGGGGCATTGGCTATGAAAAGGAATGGAGCCCTGATGTACACTACAACCTGGATGAACCTTGGAAACATGATATGCTGAGTGAAAGAAGCCAGACACAAAAGGCCATGTATTGTATGAGTCTGTTTTTTAAGTTTTTTTTTTTTTTGTTTTAAATTTTATTTAGTCATTTGACAGAGAGAGACACAGTGAGAGAGGGAACACAAGCAGGGGGAGTGGGAGAGGGAGAAGCAGGCTTCCCACGGAGCAGGGAGCCCGATGTGGGGCTCGATCCCAGGACCCTGGGATCATGACCTGAGCCAAAGGCAGATGCTTAACGACTGAGCCACCCAGGCGCCCCTGTATGAGTCCGTTTTTAGGAAAGGTCCAGAACAGGCAAATCCAGAGAGACAGAGAATAGATTAGTGGTTGCCTAGGGCTGGCAGGACTGGGGGGTAAGGGGGACCTTGGGAGTGACTGCTAATGGGGATGGGACTTCCCTTATAGAGGGAGGCATATGTTCTAAACTTAGATTGTGGTGATGAAAAAAAAAAAGATTGTGGTGATGATCACACAACCTTGTGAACACACTAAAACCCACTGAACTGAATGCTTTAAATAGGTGAATTGTGTGGTTTATGAATTTTATCAGAATAAAGCTGTTTTCTTTTTTAAGTGGGGAGGAGAGCTTTGCTAAGAGCAAGCTTAGCAGAGGGGTGAGTTTTGTAGTCCTATATCTCCTACTGGTTTTGTTTGTTTCACAAATGAAAAAATCTAGAAACCTTTCATCCACGTACATATATAATTATAATAATAATGGCTCTCATTTAGGGCGCCTGGGTGCTCAGTTTGTTAAGCGACTGCCTTCGGCTCAGGTCATGATCCTGGAGTCCCGGGATCGAGTCCCACATCGGGCTCCCTGCTCAGTAGGGAGTCTGCTTCTCCCTCTGACCCTCTTCCCTCTCGTGCTATCTCTCATTCTCTCTCTCTAATAAATAAATAAAATCTTTTAAAAAAAATAATGGCTCTCATTTATATAACACTCAGTGTGTTCTGGGGAGCGAGTACCAGGCATTTTTAGTGTTATTGACTCTTGCACCTCTGTGAAGAAGACACTATTCTATCCCCTCTTGAGGAGACCAAGAGGCGAAATGATTTTTCATGGCTAGCAAGTGGCGGAGCTGTGGCAAACCCACTGTGTGCCAGGTCTGGAGCTCAGCACCAGCAACACAGAAGTCCATCCTGGAGACCATCACTCCTCCACTGTCCATGAAGAATGAGCCAACCAACCCAGTGCTAGAGAGACCATCCCTGTTTGCCAGGGACAGAGGGGGCTCCTGGAGTGTAGGACCCTCAGTGTTGAAACCAGAGAACCTCAGGTTAAACCAGGCTGAGGTGGTCACCTTACCACAGTCAGTGAGCACGTAGACGGTCCTGTGCGTGCGTGTGTTTGCTTGTGCGTGTGTGCACATGCGCGCTTGTCTACTCATGGATTCACGAAAGAAAGGGATACATCTTCATCCTCCTAGGATCAGTACTTCTTGGCGAGAATTCCAAGTTTCGCAGGAAGGGAAGGTCAAGCCGAGCCAGGCAGTGGCAGGTGGAAGGAGCCTCCTGCAGGGGTGTAGACCAGCACAGTGATAAAACCTGGGCAAAGAGCAAGGTTTCCATGGCAGGAAGAAATTCCAGAGTCCAGACTGAGGGTAGGGAGGGGCCCACAGTTTTCCAGAGTGACCCTGCAACTTCTCAGGCTGCATTCACTCACTCACCCATCCATTCATTCATTTGGTAAACACTCACTGGGCACTGAGCATGTGCCAAGTGTTTTGCTGGTGAGGGGAGTGCCTTCCTGCCCTCAAGGAGATTTCGCTCTGGTGGAATAAAGAGACAAGGGAGCCAGGGATTTACAATCCTGGGCAATAAGCAAGAATGACATTAATAATATTTAACAACTTAAAAAAAATAATAATATTTAACAACTTGTAGAACCTGGGCACCAGGCCACTCAAACACCAGGCCTTAACACCAGAGCAGGGTGCCCAGGCCCCTACCCTTTTGATTACTGGGCGGCAGGGACATCTGGGGGGGTATAGGAGATAGCCCCCCAGGTTCGGGAGCACTTGAGGGATTCAGGGAAGCCCCTGATTGCCAATGATATGGAAAATTTTCAGTAGAGTACCTCAGGAACTAGAATAGCCATATCAGTAGGAGAGCAGCGCCAGTGGTAATGATTCAAGATTAACAAGTCATATGATGGGAGGGCACAAGGTGCTCAGGTAAGGCTTCCTGGGGGAAGCGACATCTGAGTTAGCCAGAGTGCCAGAAGTCACCACCTGGACAAAAGCCCAGAAAAGAAGGCTCAGAATTTTTAGGTAGTTCAGTCTGGCTGGAGGAGGGAGATGCAGGAGACTAGACACAACCGGCAGGTAAGGAGAGTGCTGGGTGCTGTTACTCGGGGTCAGCAGCTGGGACTGTGTCCTCAGAGCAATGAGGAGCCACTGTAGGATTTTAATTAAAATCAGGGGAAAAACAAAAAACAAATAAACAAAACTGAACTAGATAAAAGGCAAGGTCCTTTCTTTTTCTTTTTTAAAGATTTTAAGTAGTCTCAAAAAAAAAAAAATAAAAGATTGTAAGTAATCTCTGCATCCAATGCAGGGCTCAAACTCACAGCCCCAAAATCAAGAGTCATATGGTCTACCGGTCTACTGACTGAGCCGGCCAGGCACCCCAAAGTATGGTCAGTCTTTTAAATTCAAGCCATTCTGGGGCACCTGGGTGGCTCAGTCGTTAAGCGTCTGCCTTCGGCTCAGGTCATGATCCCAGGGTCCTGGGATCGAGCCCTGCATGGGGCTCCCTGCTCAGGGGAGAGCCTGCTTCTCCCTCTCCCACTCCCCCTACTTGTGTTCCCTCTCTCGCTGTGTCTCTCTCTGGCAAATAAATAAATAAAATCTTTAAAAATAAATAAATAAACAAAAAATAAATAAATTCAAGCTATTCTAAAAGCTGTATGGTGGTATCTTATTCTGGTTTTAGTTTGTATTTACTCAATGACTAATGCTGAGCACCATATGTTTTCCCTTTTTTTAAAAAATATATATATATTTATTTTATTTATTTATTTGACAGAGAGAGAGCACAAGCAGGGGGAGGCAGGCAGAGGGAGAGGGAGAAGCAGGCTCCCCGCTGAGCCAGGAGCCCGATGCGGGGCTCGATCCCAGGACCCTGGGATCATGATCTGAGCCGAAGGCAGATGCTTAACAACTGAGCCACCCAGATGCCCCTAAATATATATTTTTAAAGATTTTATTTATTTATTTGACAGAGAGCAAGAGCGAGAAAGAACATGAGCAGGGGGAGGGGCAGAGGGAGAAGGAGAAGCAGGCTCCCCGATGAGCAGGGAGCCAGACTTGGGACTCGATCCCAGGACCCTGAGATCATGACCTGAGCTGAAATCAAGAGTCGGATGCCTAACTGACTGAGCCACCAGGCGCCCCTGCAGCCCATTTTTGATGCAGGCTGGTTGGGTCCAAGGACCCAGAGTGGGATTCCATAGGACCATCCAAGAGGGTCCTTGGCTTCACACAGGATAGAAATCAAACACGAGCTGAGAGGAAGTGAGAACAGAGTTTATTGAAGAGGTAGAGAGTATACATAGGGACAGAGTGTCCAGGAGACTCAGAAAGGGAAGGAGATAGAGTCTCCTTTTTTTTTTCCCTAAGATTTTAATTATTTATTTGTCAGAAAGAGAGAGAAAGAAAAAGAAAGAGAGAGAGAGAGAGAGAGAGCACAAGCAGGAAGAGCGGCAGGCAGAAGGAGAAGCAGAGAAGCAGTCTCCCCGCTGAGCAAGGAACCCATGCGGGACTCGATCCCAGGACTCTGGGATCAATACCCAAGCAGAAGGCAGATTCTTAACTGACTGAGCCACCCAGGCATCCCCAAGAAAAAAAATTTAATGCATGGATAAACAAAAAGAAAAACTGAAATAAAAATCACCTGTTACCCTAGAGTTAACCACAGTTGACATTTGAGTATTATCCAAGATATCCTCAGATATATATTTATGTTGGGTGTAGAGATTACTTAAAAAAAAAAGAAAGTAACTCTTCCTCTCTAGTCCCCCAGCCACTCTGTTCCCCTCCCCAAAGGCAACTACTGTTACCATTTTCCATGTATCCTTCAGGAATAAACTACCTAATTCTACCCGTTCGATAAAATAACCCCTGTTTTTACTCAACAGCTGTTCATGGGTAGCCTACCACATCAATAAACACAGATTCCCAATAGCATTTTAATGGTTGTATAATTTTCCACTGTTTAGAAACCTTTAATTTATTAAACTAATTGCCTTTCGGGTAGACCTAGGGTTTTTTCCAGTGTTTATTTTTATAAACAATGTTATGAGGAACCCCTTTATATATATACCTTTGATGACTTGTATGGTAGGTCTTGAGGATAAATTCCTCCAGAGGGAGTTCCTGAGTCAAAGATAATGTGCATATTTCAGGATTTTGAGCCATAAATTGTGCCCACCAGCAAGGAGAGAGGAGATTGTCTTTAAGAGGTTTGGTAACAGGCTTGGCGCTGTGAGGTCTTTTGTTCCTAAAGCTACTCCAGAGGTTATTCATCAGCAAAGCAATGTTAACCATTCCCAGGACCTCCCTGTGGGGTAGCAGGAAATGGGGTGGTTTTTCTGGCAGAGGAAAACAACAAGTCTTTATTAAAATGCTATTCACCAAGAATGCTTTATTAGTACAGATCTTGGCCTTGCATTTGGGCAACTCCCTGCAGTCTGGCATGGGACTATGTCTCCTGGGGGAAGACGAGCAGGAGTCCAGGGTGTGCCGGGCTCCTTAGCATCAACTCCACTTCTGTACGCTCGCTTATGCCTTTAATATCATGCAGTGGGTAAGAGCTGGTACTGGAGCTAGATGGCCTGGACTAAATCCTCCTCCCTTCACTTCCTGGCTGTGTGACTTTGGGCAAGTTTAGAATCCCTCTGGCTTCAGTTTGCCCTTCCGAAAAATGGGGCCAATAATACCCACCTCATGGGGTTGTTCTGGCATTTAAATGAGTTAGTATAGGGCGCCTGGGTGGCTCAGATGGTTAAGCGTCTGCCTTCGGCTCAGGTCATGATCCCAGGGTCCTGGGATCAAGTCCCGCATCGGGCTCACTGCTCCTTGGGAGCCTGCTTCTCCCTCTGCTTCTCTCTCTTTCTCTGTCTCTCATGAATAAATAAATAAAATCTTTAAAACAAATAAATAAATGAGTTAGTATGGGGGGGGCGCCTGGCTGGCTCAGTTGGAAGAGCATGTGACTCCTGATCTCTGGGTGGTGAGTTCGAGCCCCCTGTTGGTAGTAGAGTTTACTTTAAAAAAATATGTTTTTTAAATGTGTAAGTATATGTAAAGTGCTCCAAACACACTAGTCATGTTGAAAGTGCTCTCTAATTACCAACTATCACCAGGTACTTGCCCTGGGCCAGACCCACAGTCACTACCCTGGGAGGGGGAGGGGTCCTCAGATGAGTGGAGGAGATGGACAGGTAAAGGGGCATTTATAATTCAGGATGATGAGTGCATTAATGTAAATGCTAAAGAAACACTCATAGGAGGGAGACTTCAAACCCAAAGACTTCCTGGAAGAAGTGACATTATGGCAGGAACCAAGTCACCTATAAGCTAAAGGAGGGGCAGACTGGTATTGAGAGTTGAAAGACCAGCTATTCACTTCCTTTACTGGAAATGTGAAGATGGGATTCAGAGGTTTTCAGTCTTGGATTTCAATTCAGCATTTCTCAGCACCTGCCTGGGTCCCAGAGGTCCTGTGTGCAGTGCTTTGGTACAAGTGTGGGCTGGAGGGGCGCCTGGCTGGCTCAGTCAGTGGAGCATGTGACTCTTGATCTCAGGGTTGTAAATCTGAGCCCCATGTTGGATGTAGAGATTACTTTAAAAAAAAAATCTATTTATTAACTTACTGTCATGTAAAATCTTTTAAAAAATATATTTATTTATTTATTTGACAGAGAGAGAGAGAGAGAGCTTACAAGCAGGGGGAGGGAGAAGCAGACTCCCCACTGAGGGCAGGGAGCCAATGGTGGAGGCGGGGGTGGGGGGGGCTTGATCCCAGGACCCTGAGATCATGAACTGAGTCAAAGGCAGCCACCTCACCGACAGAGCCAGCCAGGCACCTACCAAACATAAAAATCTTAAAAAAAAAAAAAAAAGTAATGTGAGCTCGGGATGTTAAGGTAGAGGCTCTGAGTGAGCTTAAGACCTAAAGAGGGAGGTGGACACAAAAATGCATTAGAGCTAGACTCTCCTGAGCTCTACTTAAGAGTAAGGAACAAAAAGTCAAGGGAGCAGCTAATTCTGACTCTCCCAGGATAATATGGAAGGCTTTGCAGAGGAAATGCTTGGAAGAGTTGATCAGATTCAGGGAAGAGTTGGATGGGAAGGAAAGACACCCAGGTAGGGGAACAGCACAAGCAAAGGAGAGGCAACAGGAGAGCCAATGTTCCGGAAGAGTGAATTGTCCAGTGTGGCCTATGGGGCCCGTACCTGGAGAGAGGTTATAGGTGGGCAGGAATTGAAGCTGGAAGGTCAATTTAGGCCAGGGTTTTTGGAGGGCTTCACATGACAGCCTACTTGGACTTCATCTAGTAGGTCATGGGAACGGAACAGAAGTGCTTAAGCAAAGGGACATGATGAGATCTATGTTCTGGAAAGGTCACTCTGGCACAGATGGGGGGAGGGGTACTTCTTGGGAGGCAGCAAAACTCAAAAGCCTCTGTAATTTTCTAAGCAAGAAATCTGGTGGGCACAGAGAGGACGGGTAGCGTGTCTGTAAGCAGCCATTTGAAACACTTGAAATTAAAAACCTGAAGTTATTCCCTGGTGGTTCATGAGTCAAGATGTCTAATATCCCTGGAGAAATAAACTTGCTCCTGACCCCAGCCAGCAGGAGCAAGAGCAACCTGATATACTTGTTGATTAGGATTAGGGGAATTTTTCCTCTTTAACTGAGGGTCAACTGAATTACTAGGGGAAATAAAAAGACAGCGACACCTAAGAATGAAATGACTTGATTTTATTGTTTTTTCCTTAATGGAAATACACGAGATCCACATTTAAAATATTTCTCAAGGATCATAAAGTGCATTCCACCAGAAACAGTCTTGACTTCATTTCCATTGAGACATAGAGAGCGAAGGAGCATAGAACGGAAGGGTGGAGAAGTATCAGGAGGGGAGGGTGGTGGACACTGGCCAGGGGCCAACAGCAGAGCGGGAGAGAAATGCCAGGGAAGGGAGGATGATGCATTGGGCCCGGAAGTGGACCGCATAAGGACCTTGGGACTAGGAAATCCTGAGTTCAAATCGCTGCTGTTTTCCTACCTTTCTTATCCCCATTTTCGTTTTCTTATTTATTTTTTAGAAGATTTTAAGTGATCTCTGCCCCCAATGTGGGCTTGAACTCGCAGCCCCAAGATCAAGAGTCACATGCTCCACTGACTGAGCCAGCTGAGCACCCCTCCCCATTCTCTTACCTGTCAAATGGGGGGTCATAATATCCTTATCCTACAGTACAATGAATGGTATTGGATCTGTGTCTTTAAAGATTTTATTTATTTATGTGAGAGAGCACAAGCGAGCAAGCAAGCGAGCACAAGCAGGGGGAGCCACAGAGGCAGAGGGAGAAGCAGACTCCCCACTGGGCAGGGAGCCCGATGCGGGGCTCGATCCCGGGACCCCGGGATCACGACCTGAGCCGAAGGCAGACGCTTATGACTGAACCACCCAGGCGCCCCAGATCTGTGTCTTAAAAAGATTAGATTGCTCTGGCCACCTGCTTGGAGTGGGGTAAAAGGAAAAAGAAAGTACACTGCAGATTACCTGGTTTTTCCAAGTTTTCTTAAGCTCTTGAGACAAGGGGATTATTATTATTACTACCCTAGCTTTACTTATCATCATTTCCTTTTGAAGTTCTCATTGGCTACTTGTAGTTGAGCTTTTCAGCTGCTCTTGTTGAAACTTACACAGACTCATTGATTCGTGGGGGGATGCAGGATGGAGGTGCTCTCTTAGATCTTCACCACTGGGGTTGGGCCACTGACATCTTACTTTCCCGTCCCCACGTTTTCTTGCGGCCGGGCCCACGAGGAAGCACCGGGGCTAGACAGGGTATCTTGTTCCTCTTACTCTCCCTGCCTCCCAGCTGTCTGGAAACTCATGAAATGACACAGCCAGGTCCTTAAAGCTCTCTCCTCCATGCCCTGTACTCAGGCCTCACCCCTCTGCTTTTACTTCTCTCCCCAGGAAACTGGTCCACCGAGATGGGAACTATGAAGTAAAACGCTTGAAGGGGCCACCACTTCTCCTTTATTCTTCCTCTCCAACCAGTGGCAACTTCCTTCTTCCATCTCTAGTGGGAAGCAGGATGATGTGGGTAGCTAACACGGGTGCCCCTCCCTTCCAGGGTCCTCGAGCCTGTGTGTAGCCCAGACCTCTCCCACAGCCCGATTCCCTACAACTTCACTGCACCTGCGCATCGGCATTCGTTCACATGTCCCAAAGGCACCTCAAAATGTTCAAAACACTGGCACGTCCAAAACCAAACTCATCGGTGCTCTTCTCCAACCGGTCTTCTTTTTTTTTCTTCATTTCATAAAATGGCACCATTATCAGTTGCTCAGGCCAGAAACTTGAACATCTAGTCTGTAAGTTCTTATTTACTTATCTATTATTATTATTATTTTTAAGTAAAATCTTCCCCCAATGTGGGGCTTGAACTGACAACCCCAAGATCGAGAGTCACATGCTCTGCAGACTGAACCAGCCAGGTGCCCTTCTAACTCCATCCTTGCACTCACTGATCAACCCACATCTGATCAGCCATCCAGTCCTCCCCAAATATTCCTGAATCTACCCACTTCGGTCTACACCCTTGTGCCACCCATCATCACCCCTACTTGGGTGACAGCCTTGTCTTCTGAGCTGGTAAATTCCCCTTTCCACATGTGGCTTTTTACAGTGCGTTCGTTCATTCATTCATTCATTCACTTATAAGTAATCATTCATTCACTTATAAGTAATCTCTTCCCCCAATGTGAGTCTGGAATCATGACCCCAAGATCAAGAGCTGCATGCTTTTCCAACTGAGCCAGCCAGGCGTCCCTCCACATGTGGCTATTTAGATTTAAATTTCATAATTAAGTAAGTTAAATGAAAGAAAATTCAGTTCCTCAGTCACACCAGCCACATTATAAATGCCAAGTGTGGCTAGTGGCTACACTGTTGGTCAGCACAAATATAGAACATTTCTATCATCACAGAAAATTCTACTGGATGGCTATTCTAGTCTATCCTTGAGTTTCTCTCTGCATGTTTAAATAAAAAAATTCATACAGTCTCATTTTCCTTTTCTTTTTTTTTTACACAAAAAGTAGCACACTTTACACACTGTCCTCCAACTTGCTTTTTCACTTGGCAAGATACCTTAGAAATCTTTCCACATCAGTGCATAAAGAGCTTCCTCCTTTGCTTTCAGTTGCAGAATAAGACAGCTTTACCATGCCATGAATGTGGAAGAGTTTATTTAAGCAGGCCCCCCGTGGATAGATGAAGGCCTGCGAAGGGTTGTTACCAATCTCTTGCTCTTACAGACAATGGAACAACAACAAGGGTAAGTGGCCTTGTCCATCTGGAATTTTGCATATATGCAAGTATATCTAGGACACATGCTAGAGCGATCCTTCTAGAGCAACAGTTTGGTCACGCCCCCTCCGCCTGTTGAGCACATGCTATTCCTCCTGATCTCCTTCTTCAGCCTCTGACAAACTACAACCCTCAAGTATCAGCTTGGGTGTTGCCTCCTTTTTTTTTTTTTTTTTTTTAAAGATTTTATTTATTTATTTGTCGGGGCGGAGGGAGAGGAAGAGAGAGCGCACAAGCAGGGGTAGCGGCAGGCAGAGGGAGAAGCAGGTTCCCTCTGAGCAAGGAGCCCGACATGGGACTCCATCCCAGGACCCTGGGATCCCGACCTGAGCCAAAGCAGACACTTCACTGACTGAGGCACCCAGGCGTCCCATGGGTATTGCCTCTTCTGGGAAGCCCTCCCTGACTCCACACCAGGTCAGGCTAAGATCAGCTTGCGTTGTAATTACCTGGTTCCTCCTGGTCTCATCCTTCAGTCTAGAGCTTTCTGAAGGAGGCATGGGGTGGGGTGGTCTTGTTTTTCCATACATCCCTGGGGCCTGGCACTCAGCAGAGGCTCAAAAGATATTTGCTGAATGATGAGGCAGGCACTGAGTTTTAGTGGTTGTTCTTTCCAGTGCTCCGTGGGCTCCCACACCTCACAGGGCTGGAAAGGAGAACCCCCGGAGAGCAGGTGATTCAAATGGGAAACTGAGGCACAGAGGTGACAGTCTTTTGATCAGCATCCTTGACTCCGACCTCTTTTTTTCTAGCCCACCCTATAGTTAATAATAATAACACAAACTATAAGGATTAATATTTATTGAGTTTTTGCTATGTGCTAAGTGTGCTACGTCCATTAACTGATTTGATTGTTGCAGCAACTGTGTGAGGAACGTACTCTCATTATCCCCTTCTAAATGAACAGAGAAATTGATAACTTGTCATGAATGGCAGAGAGTAACTCGAACTCAGGCAGTGGGGCTTCAGAGCTCATGCTCATAGGCACTCTGCCTAGCAGTCTGCTGTTCCTGGGGGCTTCTCCCCTTTTCCAAAGCCCACTGGGGCTCCTTACTGCCTCAAGCCCAAAACTTCTTCTTTTGTCATCTCTTCCCCACCCCCATTGCCACCCTGGTCCTTGCTCCCCCCTTACCCTGCCACCCTGGTCCCAGCCCTCTTGGCTTGGCTTGGTTTATTTTCTACTTCTTGGGTTCCCTCAAGACCTGAGTCAGAGGGGCGCCTGGGTGGCTCAGTTGGTTAAGCGACTGCCTTCGGCTCAGGTCATGATCCTGGAGTCCCGGAATCGAGTCCCACATCGGGCTCCCTGCTCAGCGGGGAGTCTGCTTCTCCCTCTGATCCTCCCCCCTCTCATGCTCTCTGTCTCTCTCATTCTCTCTCTCAAATAAATAAATAAAATCTTAAAAAAAAAAAAAAAAAGACCTGAGTCAGACTGGGCTCCCTATCTCTTGCTGTAGCTACTGTCTGGGTGTCAGTTTTCTTATCCGTACAACAGGTTGATGGCAAGTGAAAGAATGGGACTCTTCTTTCTTTCAGCCCTTATCTAACTCCTATACATCCTTTAAGGCCAACTCAAAGGGCTTCCTCCTTCAGGAAGACTTCCTGGATTTCTCCAACCCCTAAAGTTCCCTCCAACTCTCCCTTGCACTGTAGGCAACTTCTAACACCCAGATTACAAATAATTTTTCTTTTACTTTCTGGATGTAAATTGCCACCACCTCCAAAGAAAGTGAATACTCTCCGAAAGAACATATAAAATGTAGAGCATGGACTTCAATTTTACAGCTTCATTCTTTGAAATACCACCTCCACTGTTTATGGCATCCCTGAGTTCTAACTTTACTAATCTTTACTTAATATTGTTTCTTTAAATGGGTTTAGTACTTAAAACCTAAGGAAATTATTTAAAACTTTTTTTAATTAAAAATTTTTAGGAAATATATTTTAAATGAAAAACATTAAAAAAAAGAAAGAAAAACATTACAATAGTGTAAATAAAAAACCAGCATCATTTGCCACAACTAGAGAGTAAATACAAATAAAATGACAGAACAATGTTGTTTACATTCTAGGCTTTCTTTCTCTGGTTAAGAGAGAGAACTGTAAGTGTTAAGTCCTTACACTTGCTAAGCACAAAAAGGACTCTCCTTGATGCGAGCAGAAGAACTGAAAGAAAATTGAATGTGGAATACCTTTCTTTCTGTGTGATTTAGGCAATACTTCAATACCTGCCTCATGTATCACCTAATATCAGCCCACCTTCCAGGAAACAACGGCTTGGTCAGAACAGACAGAACCAACTTCCTCTCCCATCTGTGCCCCGCTCCAGCCTCAGTTTGCTCCTTTGTAAAATGGGCTGATCATGACTGTCCCTGGGATGGCTGTCAGGGTTATCTGAGATGTCACACATGCTATTTCTGGATTCTCTCAGCTCTGCTGCCTACCATCTGCACATAACCACAGGTGACTTGCCCTGCCTCCCTGGGCCTCAGTTTCCTCATTTCCAAAAAGGAATGTATAAAACCTGCCCTGGAGAGTTGTAAAGCTCCTTTATTTAATAAATATTTCCCGAGTACCTACTATGTTCCAGTGACTATTCTGTGGGTTGAGGACGTAGCAGTGATGATGAATAGGGACAAAAATCCCTCTTCTCATGGAGCAAATCTTCAAAGGGTGGGGGGAGAAGAAAAATGAAATAGGACAATAGATAAAATATATAGTACAGTACAGTGGGAAATAATAAAAGCTCTAGAAAAATAAGGCAGGGTGGGGGGGGCCAGGGTTGCCAATTCTAAAGAGGGTAAATCCAAGGTTAGAATCTCTGACAGGTTGACACTGGATGAGGTCTGAAGGAGGTGAGGGAGCCCTGAGATATCTGGGGGGGGGGGAACAGCATGTCAGGCAGAGGGCACAGCAAACGCAAAGGCCCTGAGGTGGGAGCCGGCCTAGGCTAGCTCCAAAGAAGCAGGAGGCCGAAGACAAAGAGCAGCAGGGGGTGAGGTCCCAGGAGCAAAGGGGTTGGATCCTATGGACATTTATAACTCTGGTTTTGCTTTGGAGAGGAATCTAGCATATCACCTGGTACATGGTAGGTGTGTAATGCATTGGAGCTCTAATGATAACAATTCCTGGCATCACATCTCCCCACAGCGCCTCTGTTGTCAGGCTCCAGGGTGACACACAGCGACACACACACCTGCCTTTCCACTGGCCCGGCTTTACCGGAAGGCAGCCCCAGCATTCCTGACACACCCATTCCCTCTCGGACTCCTTTCCAGGCCTGCCACACCCCTGTGGCTGGCTGGGCAGTGGGCACAGGAACGCTGGGGCAGCCGCGGGCTGGGCCCACCTTGGAGGAGGCCTAAGGACAAGCAGCGGCAGCAAGGAGGAGCAGTGGAGTGCGGCCTGTACCCCCAGGCCGAGCGGGGAGGGCCTTCCAAGTGTTACCTCCCAGCCCTTGAAGAGAGGGGCTGTCTTAGGAAACCAAGGCTTGGAGAGGTCACTCCCTCAGGTGCGTCACACCCATACTGCCACCCTTAGGGGCTGCACTCCTCACCAGGACTCCACCCCACCGGACTGTGGGGACCCTTTCCCACCAGGCTCCCCTCCTGAGAGAGAAGAATCTTGCAGCTCCTGCCCGCCAGCTCTGCAGCTGCCCGCAAGCCTGGACAGGTCCTGGCTGGTGCCTCCTCAGTGGCTGAGGACGGAGTAGAGGGGGAATCACGTTTCATCAGCTCCGGGATAGAACCCAGGTTGCTGAGTCAGGTCTTTTCCCAGGGCTTCTTGGACTCAGCCGCCAGCCCTGGAGTGGAGGCGGCGGCCCAGAACTGGGCCCCCCCCAGGCCCCCCTCCTTACCTGTCTGACTTCATCTCAGGGCACTCTTGCTCTTTCTCTGCTCCAACCACACTGGCCTCCCTGCTGAATCCCACCAAGCACACTCCTGCCTCAGGGCCTTTGCACTTGTTCCTCTTATTCAAACATACTTGCTCTCTAGTATCCTCCAGTCTTTACTCAAATGCCACCTTCTCAGTGAGGCCCTCCCTGACTACTAGAACTGAGCCCCACCCCCAGCCTGTCCTTCCTGACCCTCTTCCCAACTTGATCTTCCCCTGTAGCTTCACCTTTCACTGTTCCATGTATTTTACTGATTTGTCTTGTTTATGGTCTCTCTCCCATTGAATGTTAGCAGGATTGCCCTTAGACTGGCCTGGAAGGACCTCTGCACTGTGCTTCAGAAGGCCCTGCTCTGGCCCTCCTGCCCTTCCAGGAAGCCAAGTTGGGACCGCTAGAACCTGGGTCTACCTCCCTGCCCTCTAGACCATTCCCTGCCCAAATGGTCCCAGGCCCTTCCCAGGGCTGTCCAAAGGGCAGCCAACATAGCCCAGGTGTATATTCCTAGGCCCAGGGGATGGAAGGCTATCTATGGGGATCAGTGGACAAAGCTTGGATGTGTGGGCTGGGGTGTACACACAGGAACCTCATGGTGTGGGATAGAGCCTGGTTGGGGGGGCGGTGTGTGTGTGTGTCGAAAAGTGGATTGACCATTGCTCCTGGGCTGAGGGCTAACTCTGCCCGTGCAGTCACATTCTGGACCAGTACTCCAGATGTCTGAAGATCCAGATTAAAACCTGGCCTTCCAGATTGCTGTGAAGACATGCTTGTTCCACTAGGAAGATAGACTACCTTTAATTTAACAGTTCAGTCAACTCATATGGTATGTGGGCCCTACACACTACTAGGACTGGGATTTTGAATATTTTCTGCATTTCTGTATCTCCAGCACCTAGACCAGTGCCCGGCACAGAACACATGCTTGGCAAATAGTTGTTAAATGAATGAACAAAAACGCCCTGGGGCAATGCCCCCACATACTCTTGGGGGCCCCAGAAGTGGTTGGAAGGGCTGTGGCTTTTCTGTGTCAGAGCCTCAGAGTCTCAAGGTCCGGGGTCGGGGGGACAACTCTGCCTTGCCTAGGGGCTCTATATGAAGACCCTGTCCCACCACCTGCCTGCTCCCACACCCCATTATAGCTGCAAGAGAGATCGATGTGGGGCTCGATCCCAAGACCCTGGTATGATGACCTGAGCCAAAGGCAGACGTTAACTGACTGAGCCACCCAGGCGCCCCTACTCTTCTTCTTACTCTTTTTTTTTTTTTTAAAGACTTTACTTTTAAGTAATCTCTACACCCATGGTGGGCATGGATCTCACAACCCAAGATCAAGAGTCTCAGGCTCCACCGACTGAGCCAGCCAGGCGCCCCTGGAGTTTTTTATTCTTAATAGTAAAAAGAGCTCATACTTGGGAATCAAGAAGACCTGGACCCCAAAACTGTCTCTGTCACTTCCTGTCTGTGTATGGCCTTTACTCTTCTTTATCCTCAATTTCCTTTTACAAAGGGAAGCATGAAAACTCTCCCGGGGATGTTGGTGGGAGAATGTAGGTAACCGATTCTGGGCACATGAAGGGCATGGCCAGTCATCGCCCAGTGTTGACTGCCGCCGTCACCGCCACCACTCTTACCACCAGAACGTCCAAGGCAGTTGATGACACACTTCGGACTCCCGCGCAAGGTGCGGGCCAGCAGGCGGAACGGCTCCGCCCTCAGCCCTTCCGGCGGACCTTGCCCCCGGGTCTCCAGCCTGGAAGGCGCGCGGCCGTCCCAAGGTTCGGGTGAAGAGTGCCCTCTGCTGGGCGCGTGGGGAAGGGCTTACGGGGAAATCACGGCCGCCCTGACCCCTGAAGTGGCTTTGTGCAGACAGGAAATGTGTCCCTCGGGGTGGGACGTGCAGTTTCCACTCAGAGCAGATAAAGGAGCAGTAACCGGCCCTGTCAGTGTGTCAGCAATCACCACAGGAGAGATAACACTGAGGCGGCTTTGTATGCCAGGCATCCCTGTAAACACTTTACAGATACCAACTCGTTTACTCCTCCATTTTACAGATGAGAAGAGTGAGGCACAGAGGTTAAGAGATTTGTCTAAGGCGTCATACACTGGAAGTGCTGGGATTTGAACCTGTGCCTCGAACCATGCCTCCTTAGTGGAAAGTAGCTGTACCTTTAGCCAAAAAAGAGTTGGCTCTGTGGAGTTCCCCAGTGAGTTTGGAACTGGACATCCAGGGTGTATGGGCTGAAAAGGGGGCTTTCCATAGTGACTGTCCCCACCCACTCAGTGGCAGGCCAGCCGCCAAGCTGACCTCGGGGCCCCCTCCTGACTGGCCATCCCTCAGCATCTCCCTGCCCGGATCCTCTTTCGGCATTGCTGTGTGGGCAGGGGTGGGGGTGGGGGTGTTAAGTAAAGTCTGCACCTGGCACAAGAGGCTATGAGTCTGAGGCCTCAGCGACTTGCCCACCTTCCAAGGATGATAGTCATTTCCCTTAGGCCCCCTCAAGGGCCTGGACAGAGCTCACCTGGGGAGATGGGGCCTATCTGCCTACCGTCTGCTCAGGTAGGCAGCAAGGGAAAATGCGAGAAGGGAGGCTTGGGCTCTGCCCATCTCAGCCCTGCTGGTCGATCTGCTTTTGGAAACTCTTTTATCTTTTCCCATCTGAAAAATGACAGGGGTGGATTAGTGGCAATTTCCAAAGTGCTCTGGATTTGGGGTTAGGGAGAAACACCGAGAAGATGAGGCCAAAAGGCAAGTCTCTCAGCTACCTGACCCCTTCTTCCAACACGTTCATTTAAAAAATTATTTTTAAGTCTTTAAGTAATCTCTATACCGAACGTGGGGCTTGAACTCAAGCCCTTAAGATCAAGAGTCCCAGTCTCCACCAACTGAGTCAGCCAGGCGCCCCTACAATTTCATTTTTTCATTGGACTAAGGATCTGTGACTTTAGCTTTACGTCTTGGGGGGAATCATTTAACAGAATGAGCCTGAGGGGGTCTTTTCAGCAGCAAGCTGTCATCCTGGACTGACCCCCCCACTTGGAAGTGGGCAGCCTTGATCCCAAACGGGGGCCACAGGGACTCCTCTCATGCATCCCTAGCCATTGGAGGACTGGCTGTGAAGCATTTGCAGAGCTGGATGCTCCAGGGAGTTTACCTCAACATTGTCAAGGGAAAAGATTAGAATCATTATGTCCATGGTTAGTGGTGAGATTAAATAAATGCTAACCCATCCCAACTGGATTATGTCGCAGACAGTAAGGTAGCCTCCTAGGCCCTGTTATGAAAGCTATAATGCAAAATGCATGTGAAACGTGGAAAGGAGAGGTTGGAAGGATGCATACCAAACTGTTGCACCACAAAATATGAAGGATCAGCATTCCAGGTATGTAATGTCAAACATCCAGGCCGTTCCCACTGGTATGGCCAGCAAGACTGATTATTTATGGGTGCTAAACTCTTGAGTGGTTAGCATTGGTAACATATCATATTTTGACTTATTATGGGCCCCACAGACCAGAGTGCTAAAATCCCATTTTGCAGAGGAGATGCAGGCCCAGAGTGAGAGAGGGATGTAACATCCATACCCATCACAGAGCCCAGGTTCGTTTTTTTTCCAAATCACTCAGAGGGTGATGACTAGTTCCCTTGCCAGGGGAATCTAGATCCATCCACAGAGCTCAGGCTTGGCTAGAAAAGGCCACTCTTCTTCAACACCCTCAAAAAATCCCAGGGGAGGAAGGCCAGCCTGCACAGTGGCTGTTTGGTTTTATGATTAGTCTCAGCTGTAGATAGGGTTTCAGGCTTTATGCGGGCGTTTCAGAGAGGAGTTTAAGATAAGGGGCAGCAGGTGTTTGCTGGCCGAGACACCTAATCCTCTCACCTTATCAGCACGAGCAGCAGGGTCATGGTGGAGGGAGATGGAGGCCAGAAGAGCCAGAGGCTGCGGCTGGACAGAGAGGCAGGAGGTGGCCTTGACCTGCAGGCTAAGGTGCTGTGGACCAGGGACCAGTGGGAAGGTCTCTCACCCAAGTTGAGTTCCCCTTTGATTTCCCATCTAGGGCCTGAGGTTTCAGGACACCCTCCATCTCCTCCTTCAGAGCCTAGGTCCCAAACTTGACTGTGCATCAGAATTGCCTGGAAGGCCTGTTAAGTCACATTTCGGGGGCCCACCTGCAGCTTCTGATTCAGCCGCTCATGCTGCTGCCGCCCGTCCAGGAACTGCGTTTTGAGTGCCATTGCTTTAAAGAATTAGTCACTGTTGGGGGACGAAAACTTTTATCTCAAGTTCAGCAATCCCTTTTGGCTTCACTTCACATTCTCTTCTCTTGGTTCATTGCACATAAGTTAAACTTCGCTTTAACAGAGGCCCGTGTGGAATTGTTCTTTCCCCACTGTCTCTGCTTCCCCATATTGTTAGGAACGTTCTGATTTCACGTACATCCTGGTGAGTTCTCTAATTTTCTGTCTGGCTTGATTCTGATGATGATCAAGTGCCATTTAAAAAAAATACAATGAAGCCATTCTTTAAAGGAGGAAAATCCCCTCAGAGGGCAATTGTGAGGGTTTAAAGGAAATAATTAAAGTTATTTGGCCCTAAAAAGTATTAAATAAATGGTAGCTGTTACCAGTGAACACAAATAGCATACGGTGTGCCAGATATGAAGTCATTTAATCTCCATAAAAACTCCCCATTTGATACATGAAAAATGTAAGGCAAGTCGAGGTTAAATGTGACTTTCTAGGAAGTAGCAGAATCGGACCCCTCCCTGCCTTTTGATACAGAGCCCACCACACGGAAGAGGAACTCTTCCCGTACTGCATTACCCGAGAGCAGCCACTGTTCCAGAAAAGATGTTGCCTGTAGCTCTGGTAGGGCTCAGCCCAGGGCTAAGGGGGTTAATGGTTCTCCCACACAGGAGAGCAGCTCAGAATTTGTAGAGAGAGGGGCGCCTGGCTGGCTCAGTCAGAAGAGCATGTGTCTCTTGATGTCAGGGTTGTGAGTTCGAGCATCACGTTGGGTATAGAGATTACTTAAAAAAAAAAAATTGTAGAGAGGATAGATTTACCCTCATCAGGCCCACCTGGACATGTATATGAATCCTGAGCTTCCTCTCCCTTCGGGAGGAAGCTGGGTGAAGCCAGCAGAGTTAAAAGTGCTCACTCCCCGTACACAACTCTGACTATTCTAAAAACCACTGAATTGGACACTGAAGTGGGTGAATGGTGTGGTATGTGACTCACAGGGCAATAAAACTATAATACAAAGAAATTCACTCCCCAGGCACCTCTGGGAAAAATTCCTTTAATAAAAAAGTTGTAGTACATTTACACGATTGTCATCACCCTTTATCTACAGCACTCAGTAGGGAAAATAAAAAATAAAGGACAACATAGTCACGCTCAGTATAAAAACACAGGAATTCATTCCAATAGGAGGCCTTGTTGTCTGGAGAGGAGAGAGAAGTGCACGAGGGCACATGAGCGGAACAGCTCAGGCCTGGGCTTCTGGAGCAATCCAGGGGACCGCTGAGGACCCGCCTCTAACTTTTTGAAGACAGTATTAAAAAAAAAAAAAAAAGTCCAGGGTGCAGCAAGAGGCCTCATTCTAAGGAGCGGGGTCCATTCCAGAGAGAACATCATCACCGGGAGGTGTGGGGTAGTGGGGGGTGGTCAGAGTTGGTCTGGGCATTTATGGCAGGTGATAGACTCCCAGAAATTTGGCCTCGGAGGCAACCCTGGCCTAGTCTGAGAGGTTTCCAGAGGTGAAATCAAACTGCCCATGTCCCTCCATTCTGGAAGGCTTAGAAACCAACCCTTAATGTCAGACTTGAGGGCCTCTCTCCTCCAAGTTGCTAAGGCCACTTCTTGACAAGCTCCCAAGTCCTTGGCTGAGGGGGAGGACTCAGGCTCCTCGGAGATGCCACTGTGGCCCGACCTTTAGTCCCTGGGCCTGCGGGCAGGCGGCCTAGTCGTCCTGGCCTCCGCCGTACATGTCCGCCAGCTTCTTGAAGCGGCTGCCCCACTCATTCAGATAGTCATAGTCTTGGTCCTGGTCAGAGGCTGAGGAGGTGAGGGAGCTCAGGGAGGCAGCGTCAGAGCCGCGGCCCTCGTAGTCAAACACCAGCAGGGAGTCGTAGGGCGGGGCTGTGGGGTCCGTGTTAGCGGCCTTCAGGTTCTGGGGCGACAAGAGCGGGTGGTTAGGAGCGGCAGGCAGACCCCGGCAGCTGCGAGAGCTCGGGCACGTTGAGATCCCCCCGCTGAGCCTGCGTCTCCTCATCTGTGAGGACATCTCTTACTCCATTTAAGGTGTGTTTGTGTTTGTATTTTTTAAAGATTTTATTTATTTATTTGAGAAGAGAGAGCACAGAGGGAGAGTGAGAGGAGAAGCAGATGCCGCGCTAAGTGGAGAGCCTGATGCGGGGCTCGATCCCAGAACGCCAAGACCACGACCCGAGCTGAAGGCAGAAAGGCAGACGCCCAATGGACAGAGCCACCCAGGCGCCCCTCCATTAAGGTTGTTTTGTTTTTTTTTTATTTGACGGAGAGAGACACAGCGAGAGAGGGAACACAAGCAGGGGGAGTGGGAGAGGGAGAAGCAGGCTTCCCGCGGAGCAGGGAGCCCGATGCGGGGCTCGATCCCAGGACCCTGGGATCACGACCCGATCCGAAGGCAGGCGCCCAACAACTGAGCCACCCAGGCGCCCCTCCATTAAGGTTTTGAAAGGCGAAGTGAAATAATGCACATAAATATTGAGCACGGAGCCCAGAATACGGCAACTGCTTGGTGCGACAGGCCCGTGGTCAGAACTCGGACGTCACACCCTAGTTTTATGACCTCGGACAAACCCCTTAACCTCTGCATGCTGTTTTTGTCTTGTCTCTAAAATGGGAGACTTCATATCGTTTTAGAGGAATAAATTAATACATGTAAATATCTGTAAAGTGCTTATTGGAATAGGACCTGGCACACAGTCGAACATTATTTCCTCATTTGTAAAATGAGGATAACAAGAGGATCCCCTCCCCACAGCCGGTGTGGGGGTTGAAAGAGACCGTATGTCTGTCCAGAGACATTCTGGAAGTGGGCTTCACCTGACTGGAGGGGAAAGTTCCAGGTGTTTAGCTCCAAGGCATTTTCTCAAACCATCTGCTCTGAGCAACTTTCCCCGGATGCTTTTGTTTTTGCACAGCAAATATGCTCATGCTAAAGAACAGAGTCTAACCACCAGGCTACTCCAGAAGGCAAGGAGGGCAAGCAGAAAGGTTCAAGCCAGGATGAGGTATTGTGACCGCGCACCAAGCCCTCTGCCCATTGCTGCTTCCTCACACTCTCTAAGATCCATCAGTCTGTCTTTTTTCCCTCCCTCCCTCCCTCCTAGCCTTCCTTCCTCGTATTAAGAACCTCCACTAACGGAGCACCTGACTGGCTCAGTTGGTAGAGCATGAGGCTCATGATCTCAGGGTCTGTGTTAAAGGCCCATGTTGCAGGGTGCCTGGGTGGCTCAGTCGGTGAAGCGACTCCCTTCGGCTCGGGTCATGATCCTGGAGTCCCGGGATCGAGTCCCGCATCGGGCTCCCTGCTCAGTGGGGAGTCTGCTTCTCCCTCTGACCCTCTTCCCTCTCGTGCTTTCTATCTCATTCTCTCTCTCTCTCTCTCAAAAAAAAAAAAAAAATTTTAAAAAAAAAAAGGCCCATGTTGGGGGTGGAGCGCTTTATTAAAAAAAAAAAAAAAAGAAAAACTTCCGTTTACTGCGAATGAGGTACCAGGCTGTGATAGGTGCCTATCATCTATCTCCCATGTACCTAGTTCAGTGGTTCTCACAACCCTGGCTGTATATTTAATTTTAAGCTTGGGGAGCTTTAAAAAAAATCAGAGCCTAAAAAACAAATGAATCTCTGCTTTCCAGGCATTGCTGTTTTTTAAAGTCACTCAGATAAATCAAACACATTACCACAGTTAAAAACACTGGAGATACTCAGCTATTATCAATAATAACTATCATTACCTATTAAAGGCTACATGCCAAGCAAGTGGGTCTTAGACTTAAATTGGGATTTTTTTTAAGTTTTTATTTATTTGAAGAGAGGGAGTGTGCACACGTGCGCGCGCACACACACACACACACACACACGTGGGGGAGAGGCAGAGGGAGAAGCAGGCCTCCTGCAGAGCAGGGAGCCCAATGTGGGGCTCAATCCCAGGACCCCGAGATCATGACCTGAGAGGGAGCGTGCACGCGCGCGCGCGCGCACACACAGACACACACACACGGGGGAGGGGCAGAGGGAGAAGCAGGCCTCCTGCAGAGCAGGGAGCCCAATGTGGGGCTCAATCCCAGGACCCCGAGATCATGACCTGAGCCAAAGGCAGCCACTCAACTGACTGAGCCACCCAGGCACCCCTACTTGGGAATTTTTAAGAAATTCTGAAGCTCAGGTCACATCCAGATCAATTACATCACAATCTCTGCAAGGAGTCAGAGACATCAGTAGTTTTTGAAGTTCCCCAGGAGATTCCAATGTTGGGAACCTTTCAGATGCTTGCTCATCCAATCCTTAAAGCAACCTGTAGGGGCGCCTGAGTGGCTCAGTCCTTCGGCGTCTACCTTGGGCTCAGGTCATGATCTCAGTGTCCTGGGATTGAGCCCCGCGTTGGGCTCCCTGCTCAGTGGGAAGCCTGCCTCTCCCTCTCCCACTCCCCCTGCTTGTGTTCCCTCTTCCACTGTGTCTCTCTCTGTCAAATAAATAAAAAATAAAATCTTCAAAAAAAAAAAAAAGCAACCTGTAACAGGGTGGCTCCGACGGTTAAGCACCTGACTTTGGCTCACGTCGTGATCTCAGGGTCCTGTGATCAGGCCACTTAGGGCTCGGTGCTAAGCAGGGAATCTGCTTCTGCTTCTCCCTCTCCCTCTGCCTCTCCCCTCTGCTCATGCGCTCTCTCGCAAAAAGAAAATGCAACCTATGACAGAGGGTCCCCAAATCTGGTCCACAATGGGATCACCTGGGACCTTTAAAAATTCAAACCCAGGTAGTCTGGCTGCACAGTTTTCTAACAACTGTTATATTTGTTGAATAAATGAATAATTCATAACCTATTGTTAACCACTCTGCAACTCAGAATTTCATAGAGGAGAAAACAGAAGCCCAGAAGTTACTCAAATATGCCAGAGGTCACACAGCTGGCTGGTGAGGGAGGCAAGATTTGAACCCAGGGTCAAGACTCCAAGCCCATGCTCTTTCTCCCATGCTGCTGGTGCTTGAATAAAGGGCTGCCCTCAGCTGGCCCCCTAGGCCTCACCTCGATGATGAAGTTCCCGATCTCATCCGGGTTGGCTGGACGTGGACGGTACATGGGTGTGGGGATGAAGGTTGGCGCCACATCATTGCGGAGAACCACCTCAGGCCGGGCCTCCAGACCCCGGTGGAGTTGGGTGATGTCATAGTCCTTCATGGATGTGAAGGAGAACATGCGATTGAGAAGGCAGCTCCCCACCATTTATGTTTCAGCCCACTCCCCTGCCATGTATGTGGGTGTTCTGGTTCATGGGTGGGACTTAGAAGCCCTTGTTTCCAACAGCCCCTCCCCCCAAATTAAGCAGAGGCTCAAGGCCACCTTGGCTGGCGTCAAAGGGACTACAGCTATGGACCAGACACCCTCTCAGAACAGAAGAGTTGGTGGTCAATCCTACATGAAGACTGATGCGTTAGGTCAGATGCAGCTAACGTGGTTAGTTGGTTGACCGAACCATCCCTGCCAGTGGCCCTGGAGGCATCCATCTCCCAACCCCCTAGACCTCCCAGTGCCTCACCTGGTCCTCCTCACCACCTCCCTCTTCACCGTAGTAAAAGACATTGTCACGGGTGTCATCTTCTGGGAGTAGAAGGGGCTCCTTCACCTTCCTCTTCTTCCTCACCAGCAAGAGGAGCACCAGCAGGAGGACTGCAAGAGTTAGGGAGGGTAAATATTCACCCCCCACAACCACAGAGCTGTGGCCGATACCCCACTCTCAGAGCCCCACCTAAGTTTAGACCCCGTTCCTCGGTAGCCAGGCTCCCCTGCATGTAGGAAAACCCCGAACTCCTTATCAAAGTGTACAGGATTGGCCCCTGCCTGTCTCCACACATCTATACCCCCGCGTGGGTCTAATCCCAGTGGCTTCCTTAGAGCGCCTCAAGTACACCCAGCAGTCTCCCGCTTTAGGACCTGCGCCTGGGCAGGTTCCTCACCTGGAACACTCTGCATGCACACGCGCGGCTCTCACCCTTTAGGCCTCAGTCTGGTATCACCTCCTCCTAGCAGCAACCCGATCTCATCCCTGCCCACCCCCATAATTGTCAGTCTTCCCTTGTCGGTGATACCATGGTCCTCAAGGGATTCTCCCAGCAGATGTTACTTTTCTTTCTCTTTTTTTTTTTTTTAAGATTTTATTTATTTATTTGAGAGAGAGAGAGAGAGAGCACATGAGAGGGGGGAGGGGGAGAGGGAGAGGAAGCAGACTCCCCGCGGAGCAGGCGGCCCGATGCGGGACTCGATCCCAGGACTCCAGGATCATGACCTGAGCTAAGACAGTCGCCTAACCAACTGAGCCACCCAGGCGCCCAGATGTTACTTTTCAACAGGACACTTTTTCAGTCCCCAGATTACCCCTCAATTAGCCACAAACTTTAAGTTGAAAGCAAGACAGTGCAAGTCTATGTGGTGTAGTAATTTGAATGTAGGTGCAAATACTATGTTGGTATTTCAAGAGAAGGACTGGATTTTAGTGATATGGTTGGAAGGGCTGGCAGGCTATTTGGACTTTGGGGTACTGGCCAGCTAATGCCTGGCTGTTCTCCCTAATGCCACGACCACCTCCAGTTAATCCCATATAAAGAAGCAACCCCAGGGCCCTCTCTGTGGCTCTTCAGTGTGAGAGGATACGGCCACTATTTACCTTTATCACTTCTTTGGCCTGTTGACAGAACTGTTGTCCATCTCTGGCCCAACAGAACAAATCTAGCCTTCTTGGGGAGTCTATGGGTTCTCAGGATGCACACCTATGTGGGCTATACTGCATTCTTTCCCTCCTCTTTTCCTGCCCATTGAGTCTGAGGAAAGGCAGGAGGTGAAGTGGACTTTTCACCGGCACCAGAGCTTATATATCTGCCTACTGATATCTCCATTTGGACTGCCTGGCAATTCTCTTCCCATGATCTTTTCCAAACTGGTTAATGGAAAGTCCAGTTTCTACTTGTCTGGGTCTTAGAAATATGGATGGTTCTTTTCCTCATATCACATAAGAATCTGAACTGATTCTGCCTTGAAATAGGACCATCTCTCATCATCTCACCCCTAGATTACGGCAATAGCTCCTTAATGGTCTCCCTGTCTCCACCCTTACCCCTGCACAGTCTGTTTAGTAGGAATCCTGTAAAACTCAAGTCAAATCACATCACTGCTTTACTCTAAACCCTCTGATGACTTCACATTTCATCCAGATCCTTGCGGTAGGCTTCAAGGCCCAGCATGATGCTCCGCCACAGCCTTCACCTCTTACTTTTTTCCCTTTTGCTTTTTCCACTCCAGCCATCTGTTGTTTCCACACACCAAGCACAGTGCTGCCTCAGGGCCTTTGCACTTGCTGTTCCTGAGATATCTGCATGATTTGCTTCGTCACCTCTTTCAGGTCTTTACTCAAATATCCCTTCTCAGCAAAGCCTTTCTTATCCATCCTACTTGAGATGGCAGACCTCCTCCCCCTGCTTGCTTTTTCTCCATACCAACACTGATTTCTCTGCCAGATCATTTATTGTCTGTTCTCTGCACTGGAAATTAATCTCCATGAGGGCAGAAAGTAGTCTGTTTTATAAAGTGCTGCACCCCCAGCGCCAGAAACAGTGCTGGGTGTGCAATATGTGGATTAAAGCTTGCCCTTGTTGAATTCCTATCGGATTGAATGTGTTTCTGTATAAGGACCAATTCAGAGAGTGGAAAAAGACAATGTGAAAGGTTCCACCTTTAGAGTAAAGAATTTAGTTTGTAACTAAACACGTATGCCCCGTAAACCGGTGACTCTCAAACCCTAGCACGCATCAGAACCCCTGGAGGGCTTGTGAAAATACAGATTACTGGGTCTTAACCCTAAGTTTCTGAATCAGTGGGTCAAAAGAGGGCCTGCGAACCGGCCTTTTTAACAAGTTCCTGGCACTGCAGATGCTGTTGGTCTGGAGATCGCACGCTCAGAATGACTTGCTCTAGCCTCTAGATGACATCACAGCAGGGCTCAGTCTGTCTGTTTCCCCCACGGTCTCCCCAAAGCCTGGCACATTCCAGAAGCTCCATAAACATTTATCCACTGAATGACACTCCTAGAATTAAGAGTATCAAGAACAGATGGGCAATATTGGGGACACCTTAGTCCCAGCAGTTCAGGGTAGAATTGGGTCTTCGAACTATCCCATCCTCGGAGGGGAGAGAGCAGGGGTACTCACGCAGCAGAGCCAGGACAGCCCCCAGGATTGGGAGGAGGAAGCCCCCCTTCCAGGGTCTGGAGCAGTTCTCCACGTGGCCATGGCAGTCACACACGGTGGCCTTGATCACTGTCAGCTGTTCCTTGTTGCCACGGTCAGCCAGAGAAAGGTGCACATCATACGTGTGTTGCTTCAGGAACTTCTTCAAGGACAAGGCCACTGTGTTTCCTGGAGGAAACAGATAGCGTTTACCACAAGGCGGCCACAAGTGGAATGTAGTGTATCACGCTGGAGATTAAGGAGACCGCCTCTACATCTGGTCAACAGGGAGAAATACCCCAAAAGCACACTTAGGCCAAGTGTTAAAAAAAAAAAATTGATATTTGGCCAAAGCCAAATTCACCAACATGGAAAGGATTATTGGGATAGAAAATAAATTCATCACCTTATTTTCTTAAAATCAAATCAATAGTCACAGTATTTTTAAAATGAAGTTCTTAAAGGTTTATTTATTTTATTTATTTGAGAGAAAGAGAGAGTGCACGTGTGCATAAGTGAGGGGAGGGGCAGAGGGAGAGGGAGAAGCAGGCTCTCTGCTGAGCATGGAGCCCAGTGCAGGGCTCGATCCCAGGACCCCAAGATCATGAGCTGAGCTGAAGGCAGATGCTTAACTGAGCCACTCAGGTGCCTCAAAATAATGAAATTTTAAAAAAATCATGTCATACAGGGCCAATAATTTCTCAGCACCACTAGATGCTTGACTGTTCTCAAAAAGAACACACTGAAATACATTCTTCCTGAGATAACTAACCCCATCTTATAATATTCACATTGACCGCCTGTTTTCCTATTTGAAAGTTCACTACCATTATTACAGCATTTTGCCCTTGCAATAGTAAATATAATGTTTATGCCTTAACTATCTGATAGAATTTCAGTATCTGAAACACTGATAGTTCTGCAAAAGCATTATTTTTTTCAAAGATTTATTTATTTCAGAGATAGAGAGAGTGTAAGGGTGCAGGGGGAGGGGGAGAGGTAGAGAGAGTCTTAAGCAGGCTCCACACTGAGCGTGGAGCCCGACACAGGGCTCAATCTCAGGACCCCAAAATCATGACCTGAGCCAAAATCAAGGGTCTGACGCTCAACCCACTGCACCATCTAGGCGCCCCGACAGCATCAGTTATTAATAAATCCAAATGCACACGGCTTGGTGATATAAGTGACATTGTTGAGCAGGTCAGAGAGGCTGCCGGCCTGCACCGTCACAGCATTAGTGATGCACACAGGTTCGGGGGTGCTCTGAGGCTATACAGTGGGCACTGTGCTAACCGGCCTTCAAAGGCCCAGCGTGGGTGGCAGGTTAACCTCAAAGCAGAAGCCGAGCTTCACTGGGGCTGCACAAGGGGTCCCACTCTGGGAAGACTCTGTGGCGATCCTAGAACGGGGAACAGGGCTCTGTTTGTGGGTGAGAAATACAGGGTCAGGGGCTTTTCGGAAGAAAGGCCTTCAGTTTAGACTCATTTCTCAAGAAGGAGCTATTAGCCAGGGTAGCATGACTTCTCATCATGCAGGACTTTCCCAAGCATTACAGATCCTCACTGTTAAGTGCCAGCAGTGTCCCCCAATCATTGGGGCAACCAAAAACCACCCCATGATTCTAGCTCACCCACCCTCAGGCTTGCTGGCTTATTTCAGCACTGACCTCAAGCCACTTTTTGTTCAAAGGTTCTGCATACTCACTGGGCTCCTCTTAGTTAGAAAGCCAGAAGGCAGACTTCGCCCTGTTCCCACGCGGCAATGGCAGGCAGACAGGGAGCTCTGCAGGCTGAATATTTGGTCTACCACGTCGTGGAGGCCAAGGTGGAGTAGTTCACTGTAACATCCCTACCACCGTGCTGTCCCCGTGCCGGAGGGCGGATTTCTCAGGTGACGATGACGATGGTGGTGCTGGTGACTAAGTGGAAACTGACTGGGAGTGAGGCTCTACTCTCATCTTCACCACCGCTTTAAGAGGAGGTTACTATTAGCCTCACTTTACAAATGCAGAAATTGAAGCTTAAGGAGGTTAAGTAACCAGACCGAGGTCACGCAGGGGTAGGGTTTGGATTAACTCCCCTGACAACAAGGACATGGTCAGAGGGAAAAACTAAATTAAAACCAAGAACCAGGGGCGCCTGGGTGGCTCAATCTGTTACCCATCTGACTTCGGCTCAGGTCATGATCCCGGGATCCTGGGATTGAGCCCTGAGTCGGCTTGTTCCTCTCCCTCTGCCCTACCCCCCACCCCGGCTTGTTCTCTCTCTCAAATAAGTAAAACAAAACAAAAATAAAACCCAAGAACCAGGTCTCAATACTATCATCAGGTGTTTGTATCATTGGGCTTCGGCCATAATGCTCACACCTGACTGAGCCAGATCTGTGATTGCTGCCTGGGACGAATGCTCATAAGGTGGCCGCTTCCATCTACTGAGCACTGATGTACCAGACAAGAGGCCTCTCGTGGAATCACCTACTTCATCTTCATGGTATCTGGATGGAAGTAGGACAATTATTGGCACCATTCTACAGGTAGGGATAACTGAGGAACGGTGAGGTTCAGTAACTTGTCCATAATCACAAAGCTAATAAATGGAGGAACAGGGCGTTGAATCAAAGCATTCTGGTTCCAGAGTCCATCCTCTGTAAATGGTAAGACCAGGGAGGGGAAAAAATGGCTTCTAGGCCACAAGGGGGTGACAGGAGACCAATGTGGGTTCCTCAAAGGGAAGGTGCAGGACATACATACCCAAATCACAGGAATCATAAAATTGAGACAATGTGGGTATGTGAAGCAGGTCTCCTGAGTCCTTTCTGGGCTGGGCTCAGCAGCAGTCACAGACACTGGGCACTTGGTTCCTTTGGGGCTGAACCTGTGTGTACTGGTTCCCTATTTCCCTCCTGGGGAACCTTCTTAGCTCCAAGAGGAAGGCGGAGACATTTTAAACCAAAGTGAACAGTGTTTCTCCAGGGGCCTTACTGGCTCTTGGGGCTGGATCCTTCTCACACACCCCGGGTCCTCACTCACTTGGTGCCAGTTAGACCCTTTCCCAGGTCAGTGACAACTGAAAAGCCATGGAAGCCTGAGAAGCTCCGGGAGGATGGGAAAGAGAAAGGACGGAGAGGTGGAGAGGAGCAGGTGCGTGGGGGGCCAGGACTGTGGCTACAACTTCTTCCCGCGCTCTGTGCCCTTGGGCACGCCACTTAACTTCTCCGAGCCTGTCATCTGTAAATGGGGATAAAAACGCTGACCACAGAGGGTGGTAGAGGTATTGAATCAGGAAAGGAAAAGCATCTTGCCTATCATCAGGGTTCAATAAATAGTAGGCAGCAGAGCACCAATGGTAAATTAGAAATGTCTGGATTCAAATTCTGGTGGCATCATTTTCTAGCTCAAATGCCTCTGGCAAGATATTTAACCTTCTGTAAGCCCTGGTTTCCTCATCTGTGAAATGGGCGCACACACGTATATGTGGGTTGCCGTGAGGACTGAGTAACCCAATCTATGAAGCGTGTGAAGTGCCGTCGGCCACACAGAACGCATGCTCAGGGCATATGAGCTAGTATCGCTGCTCAGGGCATATGAGCTAGTATCGCTGCTCAGGGCATATGAGCTAGTATCGCTG
Organism: Callorhinus ursinus; assembly: GCF_003265705.2. Taxonomy (NCBI): domain Eukaryota; kingdom Metazoa; phylum Chordata; class Mammalia; order Carnivora; family Otariidae; genus Callorhinus; species Callorhinus ursinus. Next base: position 5,368,934 of record NW_027397099.1, read on the forward strand.
CTCAGGGCATATGAGCTAGTATCGCTGCAGGAGTCCTGGCTCTTTCATTATGTGAGATTGAGAAAGGCACACTCTCTCTCTCCTTGCCCCCGTTTTTCCAACTGTACAGGAAGGTGACTGGGCTAGAACACTCTTTTTTTTTTTTTCTTAAAGGCTTACATCAAGTTAATAAGCAGCATTCCCACTCACCTTTCTCGTTGACCTCTGCTGTCCAGTAGATGTCCGAATCGTGTGTGAGCTGGGCCTGGAAAGGGGAGGTGTGGGGGGACAGGTCCTTGTCCGTGATGTTCAGCACTTGGGGCACAGGGCTTTGGTTGCAGATGGTGATCTGACGGGGCTCGGGGACCGGGCCATGGTCGTTGACGTCCGTAAGTGTTAGCAGGAGGGTCCCAGTGCCAGTGGTGGGAGGGCTTCCTGTTCATAATTACACACAGGAGCCCTTTTTAGCATCTGCCCTTGGTTGGGGTGATAGATGAATGTTAAGCTCTCTGACCTACCTAATCAGCCTCAGGGAGGTTCCTGTTTATTGCCCGCTATAACTTTTCAAGCCCCTCCCTGTCCTGCCCTAGTCTCATCATAGATCAAACCAGTGATGGCAAATCCATGACAATCATGCCTTCGTTCTCAGCAGGTTTTCCTAACCGATCCTAGCAGTTACAGCCACTACCAATCTATCCCAAAGAGAAACCTACTGGCCACCTCAGGGCTGATGCGCTTTAGGGATGGCTCTTTTCACAGTCCTACCGTGACTTCTCGCCTGCTTCCAGGCCTTGCTTTGCTGTGTCAAGCAGAGATGTCAAATCACATCACAACCCCCAGCTCTGTCATGGTGTGACATCACTAATCAATCATGCCATCTTCCAGGCAGGCCCTTCTAATCCAATCACAAGGGGAAACCAACAGGCCAATCTAGGGGTCAGTGAACCCCACACTTGGGCTGAAATAAGTCTTTCTCCTAACACTTGGGTCTTAGGGAAACCAGAGCCAGCCAATCCTCGTCTTTAGAAGTCTCCTCTGCAAGTTTCCCTTGACCCTCTAGATTGGTTTGCTGACACCCCTCTCTGACACCATACTGTCTGGGGAGGGGATATGCTATGCCTTGGGCTCCAAAGGTACCCAAGTGGAGGGGTTGGAAGGAAGCTCTCACCATCATCTGTAGCCAAGACCATGACTTCGTAGACATTGTTCTTCACAAACTGTTCATCCTCACGGTCTAAGATCCCCGTGGCAGTGACCTGCCCACTGTCTGGGTCCATTGCTAGCCACCCTGCTGGGTCTCTCAGGATGTGGTAGCTGGGATGGAAAAGTTGAGAAGAATCATACCCAGAATACTTAGAATTCTGGTTATCATTCAAAGCCTACTCATTCCAACTGGCAGATGGTGTCATGGGACTTGGGGCTCCGAGGCAGGATCACATGAAAAATGCATCTCACCCCTAAATGGGAGCCCAGCAGGGACACATGAGAGAGAGTGGCTATACCTGCTCCCCTGGATCTCTTCTTAAAGTCCTTAGCCTTGGGAAGGGTAGGAAGGGAAGGCCCTGTGCAGGGGTGATGTTCAAAATATGTAGCAATCTTTATGGTAATTAGAACAAACACTGACCATAATAAATAGCCCATCCAATACTACCAGTGCTTTTGGATGCATCTGAGCCCAGCTCCTGGTTACCTGATCTTCTGACTCCCTTTGTCAGGATCCTGCGCAGTGTAGGTGCAGACAGGCTCCCCAACAGAGATGCCCTCCTGGACCTCGATGACTTTGGAGGGTGGGACGAACACAGGTGCCTCGTTCACATCGTCCACGTGGACCACTACGGTGGCTGTGGAGGTTGGGAGCTTCACCACAAAGGGAGCCTCATTGGTCACTTCAACATACAGAACGTGCTGGTTTTTGGCCTCGAAGTCCAAGCCCTGAGAGAGAAGAGGAAGGAGGACCTGAGCCGCCAATGTGTGAGGAAGACTTATGCAGTGCTGTGATGTCAGAAAGAAAGGGCCCACGGTGAGGGGCTGGAGGCTCCCAGCATCAACAATGCCATCCTTCCAGGGGTGCAGTTGGTTAAGCACCCAACTCTTGGTTTTGTCTCCAGATGTGATCTCAGGGTTGTGAAATCGAGCCCCATGTGGAGACCCGCACTGAGCTCTGTGCTTGATGCTCAGTCTGCTCGAGTTTCTCTCTCTCCCTCTGCCACACCTCTCTCTCTAAAATAAATAAATCTTTAAAAAAAGAAATGTTGTCCTTTCCATAAAACCTCTTGCACTTTTTTTTTTTTGAGGGGGTGGAGAGGGAGCGGGAAAGAGAGAATCTTTTTTTTTTTTTTTTTGGAAAGAGAGAATCTTAAGCAGGCTCCATGCCCAGTGCCGAGCTTGATGTGGGACTCGATCTCACAACCCTGAGATCATGACCTGAGCTGAAATCTAGAATTGGATGCTTAACCATCTGAGCCACCCAGGCTCCCCATCCTCCTGCCCTTTCTGAGTGTCTTGTAGGGCCTCTCAGACCACCCCAGACCATTAAGCCTTAGAGATGGTTCCCAATGGGGTGGTGGTCCCCTAGGGGCTATTGTAGAAACTTGTGAAGGCCTTTCTGGTTGTCATAATGGTTGGGGATGATGTTGGCATTTATAGGCTGGGGCAGGGACACAAAGAACTGTCCCCCAGGCCATGTGACATGCCAATAGCCCCTTGGACATTCATGTATTCATGGGTGTGAAAAATCTGTTTATAATTACTTGTTTTACATATAAACTAAGTTTTTGGTGTTGTTTTAATATATACTGACTTTTCCAGGAATGCAACTTCTGAGGGGAGCTTGTAATTTGATTTGTCCAGGCCTTTCCTACAAGTTGTGTATTTGCTCTTGTGTAGAGACATTGGTATGACTTGTGGTACACCTGAGCTGCCTGAGTGACATGCAGTATCCACTACATTTGGACAATTCCACAAAGAGACACATGTAACTGACTACCTCATTATGTTTTCTAGTATGCACCCCAAAACTTACATATAGAAACATCTTATTATCAGCAACTCTTCTTGTAAAATTCTCCTTTATTTCACAGTTAGGACATTCTATTTTTCCAGAAATTGTGTAAGTTATAACTTATTATAAATGAAATTAATTTCACAATATAACAAGGGCATTACAAAGTTTTTGTTGCAAGGAGATAGTCGTTAAAGTATTATATAAAACCCTGCTTCTCAAACTAGGCCATTCTTTTTTTTTTTTTTTAAGATTTTATTTATTTTGGAGAGAGAGAGAAAGCACAAGCAGGGGGACCAGCAGACTCCCTGCTGAGCTGGGAGCCCAATGCAGGGCTTGATCCCAGGGACCTGAGCCGAAGGCACCTGCTTAACCAACTGAGCCACGTAGGTGCCCCTGGCCATTTTTCATAATAAACCAGGAGGTAAAAGAAATCAAAAAAAATTAGGCCCATCTTCTTAAAAGCATCAATTTTATTCAAAGACTTTGTGAGAGGCAAGCATCTAACTACTAAGTAACTTTGAACATTTTACTATGCAAAAACCTAGATATGTATTATGGATTAAACACAAAACTAGCAAGAATTCCAATAAAACAGAGACCCTCTGTGTGGGAAGACTAACTGGGGGCAGCCACCGGACACCAGGATCTGGGAGGAGGGGCTCCATTCCTCTGCCTCCATCAGATCAGTGACTCTCCCCGGTATTATGAATTGAGTCCCTCAGTAAGATTTACTTTGAACAAATTCATTCCCTAACACGAGAGGGATGGGTAAGTGTCAGAAGCCACGGGCCTGGTGCACTCCCTGGTGAATGTTCCAAAGCAGGTATCCCAAGGCATGTGGTCCACCGCCCTGTCCTGGGGGCTGTAGACTTGACTGCCCCAGGGGTGACCCCTGTCTAAAGCCCAAACTGACTCACCTTTCTGGTCATCAGGATGCCCTGGTTGCTCTCGGGGTGGGTGGTGATGGTAAAATGGTCCCCGTCATCACCTTCCAAGATGCGGTAGGTGGTGCGCCATGCTGGTGAGTTGGGGGCATCCAGGTCAGTCACCGTCAGCCTCTGCACCTCATGGCCCACCGTGTTCTCGGGTACACGGGCCTCGTACTGTCAGTGCGGGAAGCACAGCATCGTCAGAGTAGAGACTGATCACCCGTCCTGAGACTGTTCCACTCTTCGCCAGCTGTGGATCCTCCATGCAACTCACTCTTCCTGGGACCACCCAACCCACACACCAGGGTTTCAGGGCACACACAGATGCAGAATGTCCTCACAGCTGCTGGGACAGGCCATAGGGATCATGGGCCGGCTTTTCCTATATCCAGGGCCAAAATATTCCAGGAATCTCACTGGGATCTGGGTGCCCTAAACCCTGCCACGTGTGGCCATCTAGCTGAAATCAGAAGGGTATGAGGAGGGTGGCAAGAAGGACTAGGGGCCTGATTGCTGTACGGCACGGGTCAGGAACATTTTTGGAAATTCTGGAACAGGTGGCAAACACTGGGAACTCAGCTGCTCAGAGCAAATTTTTAATAAAGCCAAAATAATGTTCGGTAGCCAGAGTTATCTAAAGATGGAAGGGGGGTGGATGGGTGTCATCTTGATTGGCCCTGAGTCCTCTGTCACTGGAGGTGACCCAGAGCATTCACGGGGTGAAGGTGGGCACGTACAGGTATGAGGCAAATTCTAAGTGTTCATATCAACAAGGATTTTCTTTCTCTCTCTCTCTCTCTCTCTTTCCTTCCTTCCTCCCTCCCTCCCTCTCTCTCTTTCTTTCTGTAAACTCTTAACACTAAGGAGGGGCTTGAACTCATGACACCAAGAGTCACATGCTCTACCAACCGAGCCAGCCAGGCGCCCCTCAGTGAGGATTTTTCATATTGAGCACTTATGTACCAGGGATTGTGTTATGAACTGTACAGAGATTATGCCTTTTAAAACTCAGAACAATGCAACAGCTTAATATTATTACCTCCACTTCACAGATTAGGAAATGGGGCACAAAGAGGTTAGGTAATTTGTCTCTGGTCACACAGCTAGTAAGTGGTGGGGCGGGACTGGAAGCAACGTGAGCTGGTTCCAGAGTTCTATTAGAAAGGAAAACCTGAGTCCTTCATCATCTACTGAGGGAAGAAGGATTGAAAGGGCACTTACCTTTGGAGGATCAAACACAGGAGCATTGTCATTGGCATCGAGGAGTTCTACTATGGCCACTGCGGTGGTGGTAGAACCATCCCCATCCATGTCTGTCGCCTGGATGGTCAGTGTGTACTCGGGGACTTTCTGGGGAGAAAAGGAGAGTTCAGGCTGAGGGGTCGCTCAGCCTGGGCTCCCAGAAGCATAGCCCTGGATGTATGTGGAGGGACGAGGAATGTCTCCCCTTCTCACAGTGTCCTCTTGAATCCCTGCCCCACGGCTCACCCACCACAGGGAAGAACAGAGGCAAACAGGGGAGGGGGAGGGGACATGCAGACCCCGACGGTTCTCTTGGGCCAACCGGCGGTGGAGTCTGGGCATTGCCCCCTGACCCTGGGCTGATGCAGAATGGGAGCTCTGAGTGGGGATGTGGGCAAAGGTATTGATTAGGAAACAGTAGGCAACTCCAATATCCTTGGCGCTAACTCTACTTTGTAGCACACAAGGGACAATTCTGGGCAACGTGCATGCTACGTAAGTCATTCTGAGAGGAAATGAGAAAATCTACAGAAAATATCAAACGCCTGCAGTTTACAGCTGCCTCCTCAGCCTAACGAGACCATTTGGCACCATGCGGCTGGCTCCAGAGAGCTGTGGGACATCAACACGGGAACACAGCAGCGACCATGGACAGGGGCTCCTGCTCTTGAGCATCAGGCCCCAGCCTGAGCAAGCCTGGGTAGGAGCCACTCACCTCCCGGTCCAGGCCACTGGAGATCACACTGATGGTGCCCGTGCTCCGGTGGACAGTGAACATGAGGTCATGCGGGTCCTTTGGCTCTTGGCTGTGGATAGAGTAAGCAACCACCCCATTGTACGTGTTGACGGCATCGTCCTCATCGGTGGCTGTCACCTGCATCACAGAAGTGCCTAGAGGGCAGAAGGACTGGGTGAGCATCCTTCCTTCCCTGCTCTAGTCCCAGCCTTGCCCACTTCTGGAACTGTGAGAGGCTCCACCCTGCTCATCGGCTTGGACTTGTATTCCACTTTGTGGCAGATAGCTAGCTGGTGTCCGTTTTCCATTCTCCGCTTTTTTAGAAACAAAATCCTCAATCATTTTAAGCTGAGCACAGGCCTGCCTGGAACAAAGACTATCTATTTCCCATCCCTTCTTGCCACTATGGTCTTGAGACTAAATTTTGACGAACAGGATATATAACTTCAGCGGAAGTGCTTTTCTGAGGATGGGGCTTAATCTCCACACCCCCACCCCTTCCAGGTGTAACAGCTGGAGTTCTAGCAGCAACCACGAGGTAATCTTGGAAATAAAGCCTAAATAGCAGAGCAATGAGAGAAAAGGGGCCTAGGTCTCCCACGTTTTATTTATTTTTTTAAAAGATTTTATTTATTGGGCGCCTGGGTGGCTCAGTTGGTTAAGCGACTGCCTTCGGCTCAGGTCATGATCCTGGAGTCCCGGGATCGAGTCCCACATCGGGCTCCCTGCTCAGCGGGGAGCCTGCTTCTCCCTCTGACCTTCCCCCCTCTCATGTGCTCTCTCTCTCTCATTCTCTCTCTCAAATAAATAAAACCTTTAAAAAAAAAAAAAAGATTTTATTTATTTATTTGACAGAGACACAGCGAGAGAGGGAACACAAGCAGGGGGAGTGGGAGAGGGAGAAGCAGGCTTCCCGCGGAGCAGGGAACCTGATGCGGGGCTCGATCTCAGGCCCCTGGGATCATGACCCGAGCCGGAGGCAGACGCCCAACCGACTGAGCCACCCAGGCGCCCCTCCCACGTTTTAAAGTACCATTCCAGCCTTGATTGTCCACCTCCAGGCTTCTTGAATATAAGGAGAAAATAAGGTTCCATCTCACTTAAGGTACTGTTGTTCTTTGGGGGATGTCTGTATTGGCAACCTAACCAACTCACACTTCTCGGATTCTCCACAACTCAGAGAGGAAGGGAACAGGAGAACACCACCCCACCGGCCTCTGTCTTGGAGGCTGTTTTATCTAATCTTCACAATTCTTTACAGGAGACATTGTTCCTATTTTCTTCCTTCCTTCCTTCCTTTCTTTTTCTTTTCTTTCAAGATTTTATTTATTTGAGAGAGAGAGAGAACAAGCAGGGGGAGGAGCAGAGGGGGAGGGACAAGCAGACTCCGTGCTGAGCAAAGCCTGACGAGGGGCCCAATCCCAGGACCCTGAGATCACGACCTGAGCTGAAATCAAGGGTTGGACACTCAACCGACTGAGTGACCCAGGTGTCCCCTTTGTTCCCATTTTCAGATGTGAAGTTTGAGGCTCAGAAGTCAAGAACTTGCCCAGGGTCACAGGTAAAGAGGCAAATCGAGATTCAAATCTATACCTTTGTAGCTCTAAAACTAGTGGTTCCCAAACCTGGCTGATCATCTGAAGCTTCTGGGAAATTTTTAAATATACAGATTCCAGGCTGTACTCTAGGATCACTCTTGTTCAGGGATCTTGGGATGGAGTGGGAGAATCTAAATTTTTAAGATGATCCCAGGTAATGTGATGCACAGCTGAGGAAATCGGGTATGGAGGGTTCTTCTAGCATTTAGGGGTCTGGTCTGACCTCCAGATGGTCCAAGGCTAGGTCTGGACCCAGCAGACCTCTCCATCTATAACCCCCCCCCACAGTCCTCTTACCAGGTAGTACCCCTTCCAAGACGCTCCCTCTGAAAACATCCTGGGTGAACTTGGGTTTGTGGTCGTTCTGGTCTGTGACAATGATGGAGATGTTCATGGGGTCTTCCACTGAGGCACCATTCTCTGATACAGCATGGCCAAAGAGCTGTGGGTGCACAGGTGTGAGGTCAGCCTGGCCCCCCTCCCCACCTGGCCCCGGGGCCCTGCTTCTTGTTGGATGCTACAGGTTACTTGCCTCATACTTTGCAATCTTCTCCCGGTCCAGTGGCTTATTCAACAACAACCAGCCTGTTTCCTTCTCTATGGTGAAGACACCCTCAGGGGGACTGTCTGCTCCAGGCCCTGTGATGCTGTAGAAAATCTTGGTGCCTCTGTCCTTATTAGATTTGAGCTGGAAGCAAAAGAAAATGGCAGCTGACAAATTCTCAACTATCTCAGGACCGCAAGAAAGGTGGGGAGGGGTGGAGAGGCACTGCCTTATCAGAACCCGCTCCCGTTACAGAGGCTTCCAGGAGCAAGAAACCTCATTGGCAGGCCTTTGGATGAGGGTCCCTGCAGCCACCAATGACTGTAGGGAGAAGGCGCAGTCATACCTGATTCAGCCTCTGGGGGAAGGGGCCCTTGCCATTCTCGGCGACAGATATTGGTGGAACCACCCATTCTCTCTTGCGTCTTCGCAAGATACGGTTGGATGGGGAGATCTTCAATGCTTTCCTTTCCTGCAAGGAGAGAAGACCCCTTAACCAGACACACAAACAGTTGGAAACCACCCAACATCCTCTCACTTACAGAAGTTATTAAAGGGTGAGTAGAGAGACCTAAATGGCTTTACTACAAAAGGCAAATTGAAAATAATCCTAAGTGTTCATTTAGAGAGAACCAACTAAATACACATTATAGTACTTTTATCTACTGGGACTGCTATACAGCTCTAAAAATGAGGAAGTCTATGTGCTGACAGGAAAGATCTTTGATATACGCTGTTAAATGAAAAAGAACAAGGTATACTAAACTATAATGTAGTTTAGTATTTTACTTAACAACTTAACATAGCTAATATGTATCATCTTTTGTGTGAAAGGGTAGGAAAATAAGACTGTATTCATAGTGGCTCACACATAAAGTATGGGGGCAAATACAAAAGAAACTAATGACAGGGTTACCTGTGAGAAGGGGACAGGCAGGTATATCGATGTATTTTTAAGTGCAGAAAGAAGGTCCAGACATGTGAATAGTATGCTAGTTTTTGCATAAAAGAGAAGGAAAAAGAGTCTGTGTATCTGTATATAAAATATTTAACACATATAATATGTTTAATGTAAATAAATATAGAATATATAAAGAAACTTTAGAAGGAAAAAACTGGTAACAGTGGTTATCTGTGTTTTTTTTTTTTAAAGATTTTATTTATTTATTTGAGAGAGAGAATGAGGGACAGAGAGCACATGAGAAGGGGGAGGGTCAGAGGGAGAAGCAGACTCGCTGCTGAGCAGGAGCCTGCCGCGGGACTCGATCCCAGGACTCCAGGATCATGACCTGAGCCGAAGGCAGTCGCTTAACCAACTGAGCCACCCAGGCGCCTGGTTATCTGTGTCTTGGACAGGGCATTAGATAGATGCATAGAAACAAAGGTTATTCATTGTGTAACTCAATATTTTTAAATTTTTGAATCATGTAGATACATTAGCTCTTCAAAAAATTATAAGAAATGTGGCTGAGTTCCTTAGGTCTGTCTTCCCCGAGGCTCATAGGATTGGCAGCCCAGTGTTGGAATCATCTTCCCTTGGGGTTTAGCCAGATGATATGGGAAAGAAGGAAAGGGAGGTGGGAAAGGGAATCCCAGGGGCAAAGGGCACTGGGCCAGGGCAGTTCTTTGCCCCACGGGCCTGACTCTCTGGCGCCCCTAGTGGGAGGTTGTAAGCTGTGGGCAACTGAGGGCCAGCAGCAAGCTGGGCATGCATGGAGAACATTGTGGTGTTTTACCTGGACTGTTCTATCATTCGGCACAGTGAAATCACCATCAGTGCTAAGCAGGGCTGACTCTTGCTCGGGGCAGTCTGTGCAAATCCCTGTGGGGAAGGAAGAAAGAGAATATTAGGGAGGGGACTTCTGGAGGCTACTCCGGGGAAGCAACACCTGACGACCGCCCTCTGACTGGATCAAGGACTGTTCCAAGCCAGAAGGAGACCTGGTTTTGGTCTCCATTGTGATCAAGTAAATACGAATTTCAGGTGGGGCTTCCAACTTTGGTCTCAAGAGGGAGGATCACTTTGTGGTTTGTGGGCCAAGCCCCTTTCTTTGTTCATGACACCAAAGAATCAAGATCATAGGCATTCAGCCCATCAGCCCCAGATGGCCTCATGAGACACGAGGTAAACCCAAGATCATAGCTGGAGGCAGGAGATTTTCAGCATTTCAGAAGACCATGAGTCTACCTACATGCAATAGGCATCCTGCTACCTGGTTAGGTTACCCACACAAATCGTTCTTTTTTTTTTTAAGATTTTATTTATTTATTTGTGAGAGAGAGAATGAGAGACAGAGAGCACGAGAGGGAAGAGGGTCAGAGGGAGAAGCAGACTTCCCGCTGAGCAGGGAGCCCGATGTGGGACTCGATCCCGGGACTCCAGGATCATGACCTGAGCCGAAGGCAGTCACTTGACCAACTGAGCCACCCAGGCACCCACACAAATCATTCTTGACAACCTCTAGCTGTTTTAGTTTATCATGCTCCCTCTGGACAACCACCTCCCCCCCTGCTTAGCCAACCTTTAAATAGGCACTCTGAGGTGCTAACTACCATTCACCAAGCCAGAGACTGGGCCCATTTCATCCCTACAACTACCTTAACCACCAAGGTAGGTATTAGCTTCTTTTCAAAGATAAGAAAACTGAGGTTCAGAAGCCACATCGGCCTGACTCCAAGGTATTCACTAGAGAGTGTTCTTACCCACTCTTCCTTGTGGCCAAAGCATGAAAAGAGGCCACCTGAGGGCACACCTGGGCCCCTCAGCACCATGCTCTGGCCCCGTGGTTCCCTGATGCTGGCCCAGACACCAGTAGGCTGCAGCAGGACAAGGCCCACGGGGGCAGGGCTGCACCACAGAAATGCCAGCGTGAGGCCTCCCAACTGTCCTTTTTTGAGAAATTGTCCTTTAGTCTCAGATGATGATACTGGGTTTATTTTCTCCCCCTGTTGCTGCCACTCCTTTCCTCCTCTATGATGATGATTGTTTAAAAAAGTTCTTCCTTGGGGCACCTGGCTGGCTCAGTCGGCAGAGCATGCAACTCCTGATTTCAGGGCTGTGAGTTTGAGCCCCATGTTGGGTGCAGAGATTACTTAAAAAATAAAAAAATCCTGGGCGCCTGGGTGGCTCAGTTGGTTAAGCGACTGCCTTTGACTCAGGTCATGATCCTGGAGTCGCATGACTGAGTCCCACGTTGGGCTCCCTGCTCAACAGGGAGTCTGACCCTCCCCCCTCTCACGCTCTCTCTCTCAAATAAATAAATAAAATCTTTTTTTTTTTTAAAGATTTTATTTATTTGACAGAGAGAAAGACAGCCAGAAAAGGAACACAAGCAGGGGGAGTGGGAGAGGGAGAAGCAGGCTTCCGGCGGAGCAGGGAGCCCGATGCGGGGCTCGATCCCGGGACCCTGGGATCATGACCCGAGCTGAAGGCAGACACTTAACGACTGAGCCACCCAGGCACCCCAATAAATAAAATCTTTAAAAAAAAATCCTGGGGCGCCTGGGTGGCTCAGTTGGTTAAGCGACTGCCTTCGGCTCAGGTCGTGATCCCAGGGTCCCGGGATCGAGCCCTGCATCGGGCTCCCTGCTCAGCGGGAAGCCTGCTTCTCCCTCTCCCACTCCCCCTGCTTGTGTTCCCTCTCTGTCTCTCTCTCTCTCTCTGTCAATTAAATAAATAAATAAAATCTTTAAAAAAAAAAATCCTTCCTCCAAATAAGGAAGAATAACATGTTTTTTTTTTAAGATTTTATTTTTAAGTAATCTTTACACCCAACGTGGGGCTCAAATTCACAACCCTAAGACCAAGGGTCACATGCTCTACCAACTGAGCCAGCCAGGCATCCCAACAGATGAGTTTGTTTTTTTAACTACAAAAGTAATGTGAACATGACAAAGCATTCAAACAGTATATGAGTATAATATTAAAAAGTAGAGTTCTATTTTTTTTTTTTAAAGTAGGCTCCATGCCCAGCGCAGAGCCCAATGCAAGGCTTGAACTCATAACCCTGAGATCATGACCTGAGTCAAAACCAAGAGTTGGACACTTAACAACTGAGCCACCCAGGCACCCCTACAAAAGTAGAATTCTAAATGATAAATATCCAGAATATAAAAACAACTCCTAAAATTCAACATCAAAAATCAAAGGACCTGAAAAGACAATTGTCCAAGAAGATACACAAATGGCCAATAAGCCTATGAAAAGATGCTCAGAACCAATGAGCTATTAGGGAAATGCAAATCAAAAGTGCAATGTGATACCACTTCACAGCCACTAGGAAAACTATCTTTTTTTTTTTAAAGATTTTATTTATTTATTTGAGAGATAGCATGAGAGGGAAGAGGGTCAGAGGGAGGAGCAGACTCCCTGCTGAGCAGGGAGCCCAATGCGGGACTCGATCCCGGGACTCCAGGATCATGACCTGAGCCGAAGGCAGTTGCTTAACCAACTGAGCCACCCAGGCTCCTGGAAAACTATCTTAAAAAGGGTGGGGGGATAACAAGTGCTGGCCAGATGGGAAGAAATTGGAACCCTCTGGCATTGGGAAGGTGAAATGGCACGGCTGCCGTGTCAAACAGTTTGGTGACTCCTCAAAAGGTAAACAGCACTGCCGTATGATCCAGCAGCTCTATTTCCAGGTGTATACTCCAAAGAATTGAAAGCAGGAACACAAACAGATACCCGTACACTAATTTCCATAGTATCATTCTTCACGGTAGCTGAAAGGTGCCAACAACCCAAGTTCATCAAGAGATGAACGGATAAGCAAAATGTGGTATATCCATGCAACAGAACACTATTCAGCTTACAAAAGTAATATCATTCTGACACATGCTACAATATGGACGAACCTTGCAAACATCACGGTAAGTGAAATAAGCCAGTCACAAAAGGACAAATACCATAGGATTCCGTGTATGCGAGGTACCTAGAATAGTTAAGAGAGAAGGTAGACTAGGGGCGCCTGGCTGGCTCAGTTGTTAAGCGTCTGCCTTCAGCTCAGGTCATGATCCCAGGGTCCTGAGGTCGGACCCTGCATCGGGCTCTCTGCTCGGCAGGAAGCCTGCTTCTCCCTCTCCCACTCCCCTGCCTGTGTTCCCTCTCTCTGTGTCTCTGTGTCAAATAAATACATAAAATCTTAAAAAAAAAAAAAAGAGAGAGAGAGAGAGAGAGAAGGTAGACTAGAGGTTACCAGGGGCTGAAGAAAGGGGCAAATGTGGAGTTAACTGTCCAATGGGTACAGAGCTTCTGTTCGGGATGATGAAAAAGTTCTGGAGATGGATGATGATGCTGGTTGCACAACACTGTGGATGTGCTTTAACACCACTGAATTATTTACTTTAAAATGGTTAAAATGGTCAACTTTATGTTATGCATCTTTTATTGCAATAAGAAAAAACAGCAGAAGTCTGATGTGGGAGTGTAAAACAGAACAGTCATTTTGGAAAACTGTTGGGTAGTATTTACCAAAGCTAAATATACACATTCCCCAAGACCTAGCAATTCCACTTTGCGGTAGAGACCCAACAAACAGACACACTCACCTGAAGGCATATGTTTTAGTGTTCATAGCAGCACTGTTTCTAATAGTGAAAAACTGGAAACAGCCCGAAGGTCCATCAAGGCAGAATGGACAGAAACACCATGGTATATTCACATAATGAAATTAATCAACCACAACGACAGATGATGATGTGGATGAATCTTACAAACCTACTGCTGAATAACAGAGGCCAGATGTAAGAGAGGACCTAGGTATGACTGCACCGACATGAGGTTCAAAAACAGGAACAACTAATCTAAGTGAATGAAGTTAAGACATGGCTCATCTTTGCAAAGAGGGGTCAGTGAATGGAAGGGGGAAGAAGGGAGGCTTGGCCAGTAGGAGGGGAAGGAGGGATCTAGGCCTGAGTCAGCTCCAGAGGGCCCTGGAGGCAGCGGGACTCTCAAGGTGACCCTTTGCATCCTGCACACAGCTGTAGAGACCCATCTTCTGAGGATTCTGGCTTTGCCCGAGGGCTAAAAGGGCCAGGAATAATATATGGCAAAGGTTAAATCACCTTAATATAGAGCAACCGTTAAATAATCTATGGAATGCTTACTCCATGGGTTATTTATCCAACTATGCAAAATGATATTTACAGTTGAGTTTGTAAGTTATCTAGGAAAATTCTTATGCTATGAAGTGAAAGAAAGTAAGCAGAATGTAGAAAGGCCTATGTAATATATGCAACTATGCACATTTCAAAAGACTAAAAGGAGGGCGCCTGGGTGGCTCAGTTGGTTGAGCGACTGCCTTCGGCTCAGGTCATGATCCTGGAGTCCCGGGATCGAGTCCCACATCGGGCTTCCCACTCAGCAGGGAGTCTGCTTCTCCCTCTGACCCTCTTCCCTCTCCTGCTCTCTGTCTCTCATTCTCTCTCTCACAAATAAATAAATAAAAAATCTTAAAAAAAAAAAAAAAGACTAAAAGGAAATGAAAATTTCCAACGACTGGGGTTACCAGCAATTTTTAAAAATTTTTCTGTCAGATTTTTCTCTTAATATGAATTGTGTCGTTCTCCCCACCAAACTCATATGAAGTCCTAACCCCTAGTACCTCCAAATGTGACTGTATGTGGAGACAGAGGCTTTAAAAGAGGTGACTAAGTTGTGGCGCCTGGGTGGTTCAGTCGTTAAGCGTCTGCCTTCAGCTCAGGTCATGATCCCAGGGTCCTGGGATTGAGCCCTGCATCGGGCTCCCTGCTCCACGGGAAGCCTGCTTCTCCCTCTCCCACTCCCCCCGCTTGTTTCCTGCTCTCGCTGTGTCTGTCTCTGTCAAATAAAAAATCTTTTTTTTTTTTTTTAAAGATTTTATTTATTTGAGAGAGCGAGAATGAGAGAGAGAGAGAGAGAGCATACGAGAGAGGGGAGGGTCAGAGGGAGAAGCAGACTCCCTGCTGAGCAGGGAGCCCGATGCGGGACTCGATCCAGGGACTCCAGGATCATGACCTGAGCCGAAGGCAGTCGCTTAACCAACTGAGCCACCCAGGCGCCCTAGGACCAAACACACTTGCTCCTTGATGTAATAAGAATAAGAAAAGCTTAAAGGGAATACCTAAAACTCCTTAGATGACTTAGCATACCTTAAAAGTGTATTAAGGATGCATACAAAGGCCCCTCAATGCTGTTAGTTGGAAACATCAATATGCTGATGCAGAAATTGAACCAATTATTAGGAATTTAGGTTTTCTCATTTGGAAGATGGAAATTAGACTTCACAGAGCCATCCTGAACATCAAATAAGATAAAACCCCAAACCACAAATTTGTGAACCCCAGAAGCTTACACAGACTCTTATAACACACCAGGAAGCTGAGGTTCAGAGGTGAGGATAGCCCAAGGTCATACAGCTAGTGAGTGTAAGGTGGAGATAGAACCCAGGGTATTCAGATTCTAAAGCCAGGTTCCTCAACATAGTGGTTGATTCAAGAGCTACTTGAGTGCTTCCTAAGTGCCCAACATTCTTCTAGAAACTAGGGATGCATCAGGAAACAAGCGTCTATCCTCAAGTACCTTTAAATTTGTACAAGATACAGCCTGTTTTCCAAAATCATTTTTCTACTAGACTATTCAACGATGCATTGATTGTAATTGTAATAGCAAAACCCCAGACAATCTCAATGTCTATCAATAAGAGATGAACTTTGTATTATGACACCATCTATACAAGAGAACACTATGCAGCCACACACACACACAAAAAGCTGAAATGATGAGGAAGCTCCTATGTATTGATATGGAAAGATCTCTAAGACATACAATTAATTTAAATGAGATAGATTAATATAGTCTATGTTAATACGCTAACATTTGTATTTTTAATTGTATTTGAAAAATACCTCTGGAAGGTGACCCAAAAAACTAGGCTTACAGGTGGAAAAACCAGCAGGTAGGGAACAGGGATGAGATTTTTTTTTAATTAATTATTTGTCAGAGAGAGCGAGCACAAGCAGGGGGAGTGACAGGCAGAGGGAGAAGCAGACTCCCCATTGAGCAAGGAGCCCGATGTGGGACTCAATCCCAGGACCCTGGGATCATGACCTGAGCTGAAGGCAGACGCTTAACCGACTGAGCCACCCAGGGGTCCCAGGGATGAGTTTTTTTTTTTTTATTGAATACCCTTCTAAATTCTGACCTGCATGAATGCATTAGCTATTCAAATACTGATTAAAAAAATTAACAGTCCCGGGGCACCTGGGTGGAGCAGTCGGTTAAGGATCTGGCTCTTGATTTCAGCGCAGGTGGTGATCTCAGGGTTGTGAGACTGAATTTTTTTTTTTTTTTTAATCCAGCCCCAGACACATGGGGCTCTGCACTCAGCTCGGAGTCGGGCTTGAGAGTCTCTTTCCCTCTCCCTCTGCCCCTCCCACTTGTGCTCTCTAAAATAAATAAATAAATCTTTAAAAAAATTAACAGTCCTGTTTCCCTTTCTCAAAACAGCCTTCTTCCTAAGGGAAGGTCTTCAGCTAGCAGAGGGGTGGCCAGATAAGTTTGTTTAGTTGTTTCCCTTAACAAGACACTAGGAGTTCTCCAATCTTCCCCTATCAGGTTATACACCTAGAGGCTAATGGACTGACCCACCCCATCAGAAGCCTTAATCCCCCAAACTCTAAAAGCTGCCAGGAACCCAGAAACTCTCTCCTCTTTTCTACAAAATCTGCCCCACCCCACAAAATGCACAGGACACTTCAGTGTCCTGTTGCTGGCACATTTACATTATCATATGGTTCCAAATATTTGTAGTTGGCTATCCATTTTGTTAGGACAGTGCCAACAATCAAGGAGAAGTCAATAGTCATGCACTCCAAGTGTACGTGCCTCCTACTCAGGCTGCATATTCCAGTTGCATCAGAGGGCCTGGCCCCATCAGCTCTAACCTGCATTCAGTTGGATACAGAGCACAATCTAGGGGCATGAGTCAGGCAGGCAGGAACAAGCTTCAACCCACTCTGCCTGAGACACCCAGCTAAATGTTTTCCTATCCAATTCCTTAGAAAATAACCTGCAAGGTGAATATTACTGCCCCCATTCTGACAATGCAGAAAACAAGAGGCTGCCTAGAATTGAAATGCCTCAGGAAGCAGCTTCTGAGAAGTAAGTAAAGTATATGAGGCTCCCTAAATAGGAAACAGTAGGACCAGATTTCAAATCCTAAAGACAGGTAAATGGTGAAGAGCATGGGATTTAAAGTCTAAAAGACCTGGGCTCAAATCCATATTGTGTGAGCATATGGAAGCTGTTTCCTCATCTGAAAATGGAAATAATACTACTTAACTCATAAGATTATTTGGAGGATTAAATAAGATAAAGCTTATATGCACTGGGCACTATGTCTAGCTCACAGCAAGCCCTCAATAAAAGGCACCTCTAGCCTACTCACAGCTAATTAAGTTTCTGATTCTAACTCTGCACCTCTCCCTACACCAAAGAGAAACCATTTCTCAAAGTGGGCAAGGAGTTAGCTACAGCCAAATGCTTTACCTGAGGGATGAAGCACCAAAGCAAGAGATACATAGGACCAAAAAGCCTAATAGGGAGCTGGCTCAGTTTGCATTAGGAAAGGACTGTTTTATAGGGGATGCACCATGGTTTATTGGGGGAGGCAGAGGATGGCCACCTCACTGACAAGCTAAACTGCCCAGGGAAACTTGCCGAGGCACCTGTAGGAACATGAGCAGTTTTTTCTGCAAGCCATGAGTCACAGAGAGGCTGGCAAATGGTAAGCCCTGAGGCAGATCATTACAACTTCCTCCTAGATGTTTCCTGGCACCACTGGTTTGTATTACTGGTTTTTAAATGAAATTGATCTGAACCAGGTCTCATCATCACTCATCCCCTTCTACCCCACCTTCTAACAGCTAGTGAAGTAAGCTGATTCCCATTCCTGACTAGCCTAGCTCCACAAGGCCACACATCCTGGCCAAGTCATGGGGGCATGAATGGGCTTGTGTCAAACTTTTTCCGGGGCAAGTTGGTGAGCACTGATGAGCACATGGGGCAACAGTTCAGACCTTAAGACTGGAAAAGACACCTAAACATAGTTCTTCTGCACCCACCTGGGACCTTAAAGTCATTTAACTGCCTTAGATTCAAGAGATTTGGAATCACAAAGCCAATGAACCTGATGCAGAGTTAGGTATTTCTATAATATAAACTGATAGCTTTCAGCACTGAGCCTAAGTACACAATTCCTAGAATACTGTTGGGAAAGGGAGTTAGTAACTTGAGATTGCTTCTAGAGAAATAATAATCAGAGCTCTGTGTATCTGCACTACATAGAAAGACATCCAATGGAACCAGGAGTCCCTGGCCTGTGCTCAAAGCTCCTCTCTCAACACCATCCTGCCAAGCCTGGCCTCAGATCTTGAACTGGCACCAGTATAAAAGTTGGGTGAGAAGAGTTAAGTCCCCGGGGTACAAGAGCTGTTGAAAAAAAAGAAAGCTTTTTAAGCAGACTAAGAACTGATGGATACTGGGCTGAGAACTCATTCCAGTCCTGCTCTTAACGTTGGAATTGCCTAGACACCTCCCAACTGCCAGGGGAACACCCCTGAAGGTCAGGAGCTTGTCTGCTCAGCCACGACATGGAGGTGCTATATAGTCTCAATGTCCAACTTTACTGGATGTTCTGACAAAATAAAACCACCCATCTCTCTGGGAGTAAAATGTCCTTCAAGTGATCAGTCTTAGCCAGTTTCTCTGCTGATCTTTGGGCATTTAAACTAGAAGGGAAGGGGCACCTGGGTGGCTCAGTTGTTAAGCATCTGCCTTCGGCTCAGGTCATGATCCCAGGGTCCTGGGATCCAGCCCCGTATCGGGCTCCCTGCTTGGCAGGAGGCCTGCTTCTCCGTCTCCCACTCCCCCTGCTTGTGTTCCCTCTCCCACTGTTTCTCTGTCAAATAAATAAATAAAATCTTAAAAAAAAAAAAAAACTAGAAGAGAAGAGTATTATCAGTTTTAAAGTATTGTGACCAAAAGGAAGCTTGTGGGGGATGCAAGAGAGATAATCAAGTCTCCATTCTGGCTAGGCTTAGGGATACATCTAGTTCATAAAGCAAACCAATGTGTGCTCATAACCATCACTGCCTTCTGTTAAGGGGCTGGGATAACAAGTTGCATGGGATAAGTATGCAGAACTGCCTTAAAAGATTCTGGCATTTTCCTGAGTAAAACTCTATAATAGGAAAATAGTTCACTAAAATACAAATTAAAAGAATGAGTGTTGTGAAATACTTTGGAAACAGGTGCTGCTATGTACTGTTAGGGGTTGGGGGAGTGTAAATTGGCACCTTTCTGACAATCAAGAAGCCTTAAACAAGCCCTTTGACCCAGGAATTGTGCCAGAAAAATCATCCCAGACAGGACAAAACTGTAACAGGAAGGATATATTCATAACTATTGCTGAAACCAAAAAAAAAAAAAAAAAAAGCCAGTCACAACAACTTAACTTTCAACAGAATTATGTGTGCTACTGTCACTCAAATGTTTCATCTGCAGCATTAAATATCATAAAAGAAAATCTACAGGGGCACCTGGCTAGCTCAGTCAGAAGAGCATTCAACTCTTGATCTCAAGGTCCTGAGTCTGAGCTCCACGTTGTGTGTAGAGATTACTTAGATGAATAAACACTTAAAAAAAGAAAGAAAGAAAGAAAGAAAAGACAAAGACAAAGACAAAGAGACAAAGAAAAAGAAAACCTATCAAGGAAAAACCCTACTCTGCTGAGGAGAAAAAAAAAGCCAGGTCACAAAACAGCCATTTATTTATTTATAAAAGTTTATTTATTTTTAGTAATCTCTACACCCAACAAGGGGCTGAAGTCACAGCCCCAAGATCAAGAGTTGCATGCTCTTCTGTGCCAGCCAGGAACCCCACAAAATAGTCATTTATAGACAAAACGTAAAATGCTATTATACTTGTAAAAGAGAGCAGGGGAAGGGGGGGTGAAAAGACAAAGACAGAAAATGGGGCTCAACCTTGGCACCAGGAAGGTGGCCTAACTTTCCCTAGAGTCAACGATCCCAGAAGAAAACGAAACCCAAGACGGTGGACAGTGAGCAGCACCTAGTTAAGGCGCCCAACGGGGTGAGGGAGTGCGCATGAAGGATGCTGGGGCTAGGGGGAGGGGTCGGGTGGGGCACGGGGAGTCCACAAGGCATGCTGGGAAGCCGAGGGGTTCGCTGACCCGAAGGCCGTTAGTACCTTGCTGGGGAATAAAGCGCTTCCGGCGGCTCCACAGCTGTCCTCCCAGGACCCAAACTCTCTTTTCGAAAAGCTGAGGGCAAAGCTGGCGGACTCACTGCCATGGAAGTGTTCATGATGATTCATCGCCACGAGATCACCCTTTTCCGGCCCGCCGAGGAGTGAAGCACTGTGCTGGAGCTGAAGTGCGTGGTGGAAAGCATTCTAAAGTGGCCGCCGGTGCAGCAGGGGCTTTACACAGACGCCCAGCTCCTGGACGACAGCCTGACCCTGGCCGAGTGTCGCTCTACCTGCCAGATGGCTCCGCACCTCAAAGCCCGGTTCACCCTGGACCTGGATCTTCCAGCAGAGGGGGCCCGCGGGGCATTAGGGGCCCTCAGCACGGAGCCCTTCTACCCACCCAAGTAGAAGACAAAGCTGGATTGTTAGGCGAGCAGGACTGGAGGGCGAGCGGTAGGGCAGTGAAGCCGTGGAACTCCGGCCCTGCCCCTCAGATCAGACGTGGACCAACACCTGGTTAGGGAAATGGCCCTGAAGATCATTTGAAACGACAGAGGTCCTTTAGGAATGGTGGGCTTCTGTTTTGCGTATCTTCCAGTTTTTCGGTAAACATGAATTTGATTTGCTATCAGATATCAGTTGCTTTCAGTTGTGATCCCCCTCCCCCTTTACTAGAAAAGTTATATAACCCCATGTTGTTGAGGCGAAAGATATTCTTTCTGGGGAATTTCTTTTTGCCTCTCTGTTGAAAACTCTTTGCAAAGACTGCGTTACTCAGGTTCCTCCTTACCCTTGGGGGCAGGATCCTCCCTCATCATCCTCGGAGAAAAACCCCAGCTGGGCTGTACTCCACAGCACTCTGGGAGTTTGGAGTAGGGCTGACTCAAAGTTCAGCATGAGGTGTGCTGCCTGGCTTACGGATTCCCACCCTCCAGGACCATACAGAGCAGAGACCCTAGTGATCACCCTGGGATATCTGGGATGGCAATTAAGGGGTAAAAGCATTGGTTCCCAAACACAGCTGAATGCGTCACCTGGAGAATTTTTTTTTTTTTTTTAAATCCAGATTCCCTATGTCCAGCCCACCCATCACTACTGAATCAGCTTCTGGAGGTGATCTCAAGGAGGCAGTTTATTGGTTTCTAAAAGTTCCTAATTGTCTCATTTATTTCTCCAAAGTAGTTAAATTGGAATGGCTTTTTGAGGGCACTTCAAAAGATGTTACCAAGATTTCAAATGTCCAGATCCTTCCTTTGAACAACACATATATCTGTTATATCTGTTTATGCAGTATTTCCCCCTGGGTTTTTTTTTTTTCCAAGATTGATTTATTTATTTGACAGAGAGCACAAGCAGAGGGAGCGGCAGACAGAGGGAGAGGGAGAAGCAGGTTTCCCGCTGTGCAGGGAGCCCAACATGCCTCTTTTTTTTTTTTTTAATTTTATTTATTTATTTGAGAGAGAGAGAGAGAGAATGAGAGATAGAGAGCACGAGAGGGAAGAGGGTCAGAGGGAGAAGCAGACTCCCCACTGAGCGGGGAGCCCGATGCGGGACTCGATCCCGGGACTCCAGGATCATGACCCAAGCCGAAGGCAGTCGCTTAACCAACTGAGCCACCCAGGCGCCCCCAACATGCCTCTTGATCCCAGGACCCTGGGATCATGATCTGAGCAGAAGGCCGATGCTTAACCGAATGAACCACCCAGGTGCCCCTCCCCCTGGATATTTTAAAGGTATCTTGAAATCAGTATGTCAAAAAGCAAATCCATGATAAATCCATGATCTTTACTCTTAGCCCAAATGTGGTCCTTTTTCATGGGTCTCCCAGAGAATGACATACCATGTGTCAGCTACTCAAACCCAAAATCTGGGTCCCAGAAGCAGCTCAGAGTCTGGGTCTAGAGTACCTGGGCTCAAATTTTGGCTCCATCACCGACTTCGGGCAAATTTGTTTCCTCACCTATAAAATGGAATGATGTTAATAATATCTAACTCAGTTAAAGGAGGTAATACTTTGCACAGTGCCTGGCATGCGGTTAGTTAGCATCATCATCTTTGATGACCATTCATGCCTCTTCATCTCTACCCACACTGCTTTAGTACATACCACATCATATTTAGCTTCAATGGGTGCAAAAATCTCCATTTTAAAAAAAAAGGATCTTTTAAAATGCAACAGATCATACATTTGAGAAAATGAAATGAGATCACTTTCTTGTTTTGAAACTCATCAGTGGTGTGCCATTGTTCTTTTTTTTTTATAGATTTTTTTTTTTAATTTATTTGACAAGAGACAGCGAAAGAGGGAACACAAGCAGGGGGAGTGGGAGAGGGAGAAGCAGGCTTCCTGCCGAGCAGGGAGCCCGATGCGGGGCTCGATCCCAGGACCCTGGGATCATGACCTGAGCCGAAGGCAGATGCTTAACAGCTGAGCCACCCAGGTGCCCCATGGTGTGCCATTGTTCTTAGGATAAAAAACAAAATCTTTAATGTGCTCAATTCCCTGTCTCCACTGTCTAGCCACATTAGTGCTCTTCTTAAATGCAGCATAACCTTTCCACATGCTGCCCCCCTGTCTAGAACAGTGTCTCTCTACACTTCCACTCCAGTTTACCCAGTTAACTCCTAACATCTTTCAGATCCCAAAGCAAGTTACTTTCTCAGGGAAGCTCTAAGTAACTTTCTGCCATATAATTCATTACAACTGTGATTATATGTTTACTTGTTATTATCTAATTATCTATCTCCCTTACTACTCTCAATAATGCCCAGAGGTAAAGACTATGTTAGAATTTGCTTATCACTGTATCTCAACACTTAGCTCAGTGCCTGATACAAAGTAGGTGTTCGATAATGTTGAGCAAACTATGAAAGTCCTTTGACCCAGCAATTTTGCTTCTAGGAATGCATTCTAAAGAAATATGTATACAAACTATTACAGTTGTAACAATACTGCTACTTTACCACCGCTAACACCTAAACATTTATTTACTAAATGCTTTTCCATATACTAATTCATTAAATCCATACTAGAGCCTTATCAGATCCTCATAATTATCCCTAGTTTACAGATAAGGAAACTGAGGCATAGACGTTAAGCAACTTACCCAAGTTTCCACAGCTAGTTAAATAGACAGATTTAACCCAGGCAGGGGCGCCTGGGTGGCTCAGTCGTTAAGCGTCTGCCTTCGGCTCAGGTCATGATCCCAGGGTCCTGGGATCGAGTCCCACATCAGGCTCCCTGCTAGGCGGGAAGCCTGCTTCTCCCTCTCCCACTCCCCCTGCTTATGTTCCCTCTCTCGCTGTCTCTCTCTCTATCAAATAAATAAAATCTTAAAAAAAAAAAAAAAAAAAAAGATTTAACCCAGGCACTCTGGACTCCGGCTCAGGCACTCTACACATTATAACAGTTATATTTCATGGAAATTTCAATTGTAGAAATTTGAAATGGTACCATAAATATTCAAATCGCACTTTGTATGCAAAGTTTGAAGAAATGCAAATCTCCCAAATTAAATAATGTAAAATCACATAATTTCACAACTGGAGAGACTAGTGAATTGTAAGCACCCCCCTAGCTTCCCTACCCGACACACATACACTTCACATATATTCACATGAGAACATAAGTCTTCAATCATGGGAATTATAAATTATTTGAGGTTTTCAAGAACGCATCTTCTAAATCATGCAACTGCCCTCTACAAGACTTTATTACAACAATATTTGGGATTAAGAAAAAGCCCATAAGCACCTCTTGGGAGAAAATAAGATCATAAATGAATATCCTCTTTAAGAATGGAAACCAGGATGCCTGGGTGGCTCAGTCAAGTGTCTGCCTTCAGCTCAGGTCATAATCCCAGAGTCCTACATCAGGCTCCCCCCTCTGCCTACCACTCCCCCTGCTTGTGCTGAGTCTCTCTCTCTCTCTGACAAATAAATAAAAAAGAATGGAAGGAGGGCGCCTGGGTGGCTCAGTCATTAAGCATCTGCCTTTGGCTCAGGTCATGATCCCAGAGTCCTGGGATCAAGTCCCACATCGGGCTCCCTCCTCGGCAGGAAGCCTGCTTCTCCCTCTCCCACTCTCCCTGCTTGTGTTCCCTCTCTCGCTGTCTCTCTCTCTGTTAAAAAATTAAAAAAATCTTAAAAAAAAAAAAAGAATGGAGGGGAGCCTGGGTGGCTCAGATGGTTAAACGTCTGCCTTCGGCTTGGGTCATGGTCCCTGGGTCCTAGGATCGAGCCCCATGTCCAGCTCCTGGCTCAGCAGGGAGCCTGCTTCTCCCTCTGCTTCTCCCCGTGCTCATGCTCTCTCTATCTCTGTGTCTTGAATGAATAAATAAAATCTTTAGAAAAAAGAATGGAAAAGAACTTTTCTTCAGCAAAATGCTTGCTAACTAGATTTTGGCATCTAAAGAAAAAGGAGAAAAATTTCATTTTTGCTTTGACTGAATGTCACATTTTCCAGCTCTCAACACCCAAGGAAAATAATGCAAGTGCTGAGATTTTACAGTTTACTTCTCAGTTAAGCAGTTTACATTTTTTAAAGCTTTGATGACTTCAAATACTTCTGAAACATTCAGATAATTAAGTCATCAAACAATGGTTAGTGTTAAAATTAATGGTTTATTATTATTTTTTATAAGATTTATTTATTTATTTGACAGAGAGAGACACAGCGAGAGAGGGAACACAGCAGGGGGAGCGGGAGGGAGAGAAGCAGGCTTCCCGCTGAGCAGGGAGCCCGATGGGGGTTCGAACCCAGGACCCTGAGATCATGACCTGAGCCGAAGACAGACGTTTAATGACTGAGCCACACAGGCGCCCCAGTTTTTTATTATTTTTAAGATTATTTATTTGAGAGAGAGGGAGAGGAAGAGGTGAGAAACAGATTCCCCACAGAGCCAGGAGTCCACATGGGGCTCGTATTTACGACCCTGAGATCATGACATGAGCTGAAACCAAGAGTCTGGCACTTATCTGACTGAGCCACTGAGGTGCCCCAAAACTAATGGTTTTTAAATGGCATAGTAACCTTATTAAGTTTACTGCAAAAAGCCTGTCGTCTTTAAGGTATTATTCGAACAGAAAAGCTTAATTTATGTGAATGGGGTTAAGATGAACAATCCATGTGATCATCCTTCTACAGCAGTCTGTCCTAATAAGGTGATCTCTGATGGGTTTCTGAAAATCCAAATACTTTACAACTTTTTTTTAACTCCTCCCCACTTCCACATCTGTAAAAGATAAAAACAAGGGTTTAGCTAAATAAATCATGGTATATCCACCACATAGAAGACTATGGACTTGTTAAAAACAAGACAGATGTGTATTTAACAATATGGAGAAAGATGCCTGTGATTCAGTAAGTTAAAAAAGGAAGTTACAATGTTTATATGCTTGATATAGTCCAATTCTTGTTTTAAAAATTCCTTAATGCACATAGAAGTTTCTTGTAAAGAAAAAGGTCCACAAAGATTCACATTAAACCACCAGATGCGCTTATCCTTAGGCAGGAGCATTGAGGAGGAGAACTTTCCTGTGTTTATTTCTGATTTGCTTCTATTGAGAGGCAGTGGAGTACAGTGGTTAAAGCTTGGGCTGCTTAGATTTGAATCCAAGCTCTGCTGTTTATCAGTTGTGTGATCTTGGGCAAGTTACTTAACCCCTCTGGTCTCAGTTTCCTTATCTGTAAAATGGGGAAGGGGTGTTATGATGATTAAATATGCTAATACATCTAAAATGCTAAGAGCCGTACCTGTCACATACTAAGTGTTACATATTTTATTGAAAAACATGGTCTTTTACAGTGAACATATATTCATGGATTATCGTAAAATTCCAACCAACCAGCCCAACCCCACATAAACAATATCAGTAGTACATATGGAGGGGGATGTGATAAAAATGAAAAGCTCCCTAGGCAAGTCTGATACTCAGCCAAGCTTGCAAACTACTGACTCAGGGGATAAAGACCGGTAAACCAGTTGGAGTGTGGTTGAGTCCCCGATGGGGAATGCAGGAGCATTCTGGAAGCGGAAAAAGACCATAAAAGACAAGAAAATTGCAGGTCAAGCAGCCCTGGTGGGAAGCCCCAGCTGAGGCAGACTCCACAAGAAGAGGGCAGGGTGTGGGCCTGGCATCTTGTTCTGGCTTGTGTATGAGGAGCCCACAAGTAGCTGTCTTTTCTCTCGGCCTGAAGCTACGACAAGATGGGACTCGTGAGAAGGCAGCCAGCCTTTAAGCAAGACACTCAGCAGAGGAGCAGAACGCTCCAGTCCTGCCCTGTTAGCGACCAGCCAGCAGTCCACCTCCTTAGAGCTCCAGGGACATGAAGGCACGTCTCACACACATGACACTTAGAGCCTCAAGGCTGAGGAGCTGAGAGCAGAGTAACTTGTCTCAGGCCACATAGGTTGGGTTGAGAAACCAGGCTGAGAACCCCATTTTCCCCTGCCCAGATGTCCACCATCAGGCCTGTGCCCACCGCTGGGTTTGACAAGACCCTGAAGAACTGAATACACCTGAGCTGGGGGGTGGGGTGGGTTTGGGGAGACAGTGAGGAATACGCTAGGGTTTCCCAAATTGGGGGAGGAATTGTCTCAGAAAAATACATATGCACTCTTGTACACAGTGAACTCCAGGGGAGCAAAGACTTCCTCAAGCTGATGGGAGACCCTGAGATCAGAACTCTGGGCCAGATCAACCGACCTCTGGCCTCCAACACAGGGTTAAGGTTTCTTGGTAAGAGCTGTAACGCTGAACTAATCTTACGTGCTCTTTAGCAAAAATTGGGGTCCTGAGACCGAGAGGGAAAAGGAAAGCCTGGGATTGTGCCTCCTTGGCCCCATCTCCCCATCCAGCCCTTGAGATCAAGTCCTGGGGTCCAGTGGAGAACAGATCTCCCCTCCCCCTCCCTGGGGGTCTGTGGAGCCTCGAAGGCTCTCATGAGGGGGAAGGAGCCACCCACTCGCCCACCTCCTGGCAACGGGGCCCTGGCTCTGAGGCCCTCTCCTCAGATGTCAGACAGCAAAAGAGTCAGAGTTGTGAGTTCAAAGATGGGGTATGGGGGAAAAATGAAGGTGTCTGTGTGCTCTCTCTTTCCAGGATAAGGCATTTTGGTTTACTGAGACAGCAAGAGCATCCCAGCACCCCAGAAGTTCAGCAGGATCATGGCTACCATAGCCTGGAGGGGATTCTATTAGCTTGAGGAGTGTGCAGACCACTGAAGCTCTAGTGACCCAGAATCAGAAGGGTGCCCAGATTTCCCTGGGGCAAGGGGAGAGAGGCAGAGTGTATCGAGCTCCCCCACTCAGAGCAAGGTGGGGGGAGTCCTTGAGGGTGGCGGGGGGAAGCGGAGAGGTAGAAGATAACCAGCCAGAAGCACATTCCCGGCTGAGAACTGTGAGTGAGAGTGCCATCAGGCCCGGTGTCTGAACCAGCCCTAGCCCCCCACATCCTGAAGGGGAGGCCAGGGGTCCTGGATAGAAATGCCCCCTCCCCCCAGCTCCAGCTCCTGGTGATTAACAGAGGCCTGTGGAAGGAACAGGAATTCAAAGCCCTTGGGTCAGAAGTTAACTATTTCCAATCTTCCTCTAGCTTGGCTGCAACCAGAAGGACTCACAACCTCTTCCCCTCTCACACACTCAGGAGTGTGGTTAGTATCCCACACTTAGGGAGACCAACCTGGGCTCAAATCCTAATTCCACAATTTACTAGCTGGGCGACCTTGGATAGGTTACAAAGTTACAAGCCTAGGTTTCCTATCCAGTTAAATGAAGCCAATTCAACACCCCCCCACCCCGCCCACGGGTATCGGGGGATTAAAAGGGCTTATTACATAAAGTACATAGTGTAGTCTCTAGAACTCAGTAAGCTCTCAGTAAATGGTATTTAGGTTGCTTTTTTGTTTGGAAGCCCTTCCTTGATGGGTAGCCCTGCTGCCTGGCAATGACTGGTAACTAAATGAAATGAGGGGGAAAATTTGAGACTTACAACATTTTTGGATCTGGGGAAAGCGGGGAAGGGGAGACAAGAAGGGAGGCTGGAGGTGGGGCTCAGGGTCCTGGTTCCAGGGGAGACTTCAGAGACGCTGGCCTCCCGGAGAGCCTAACTAGGACTTCAGCCACATCTGCCTTTCCCAAATACCTTACTGCCTCTCTGATGGGGGGCGGGTGGGGGGAGTGGGACAAATTTCAAGCTGGACCGGACCCTGCCTACTTCTCCTTTTGCCTCTTCCCACCTTACACTCCATAGTCCAGCCAGACTAAATATATTTAAGTTCCTGGCCCCCATACTGTGCCCTTGCCAGGAACAACACTCCCTGCTACCTCTCCTGCCCCAACTCCCTTGCATAATTCTTCTCCAGCCTTCAGCTTGGACATCACTTCCTTCAGGTCCCCCTGAGAACATGTCAGCAGCCCTTCCTATGTGCCTCCCTATTTTTTTCTCCCCTACCTCCTGCTTGATCATATGTATATATACATGTTATATATTTTATATATATAAAACATAATATATATTATACTGTATATATACTTATTATATATAATACATATCCCTATATATATTAACTTATTTTGTCTGTCTTCTTCCACTAGCAGGTAAATGGCCCATGAAGCCTGGGTTTTGGGCATGTTTTGCTCTCTAACATAACCATAGCACTTAGAACAACAGTATCTGACACTTGGTAGGTGCTCAGTAAATATCTGTTGAATGTCAGATTCATAATTAAAATTGCCTGGCGGCTGATCTGCTTCCTCCTTTAATTGGGGAGTTCACTGACATTAATGAGATATGAGTCTTTTGTCATTTCTGAACATCTAACACCCAGTAGGTACTCAGACATTTGCTGGCCAAATGACCAGTCAACTTGTCCTTGGGTCTCAGACACCTCAGTGCCTCCATAATGAGGGAAGAGCTGGACTCGACCACCTTTGTCCATTTGAGGAGGCTGCTCCCCACTCATACACCGTCCAGAATAAAAATCACCCAGGAGGGGGACGCCTGGGTGGTTCAGTCGTTAAGCGTCTGCCTTCGGCTCGGGTCGTGATCCCGGGGTCCTGGGATCGAGTCCCACATCGGGCTCCTGGCTCAGTGATGAGCCTGCTTCTCCCTCTCCCTCTACTGCTCCCCCTGCTTGTGCTCTCTCTCTGACAAATGAATAAATAAAAATCTTTAAAAAAAAAATAAAAATAAAAATAAATCACCCAGGAGGAAGACCTCACCTAAGAAATTCAGGTCCATTTCCAGATTCCCTTTCTATTTGGGGGGAAAATAACAAGCACTGGCTTAAGGACAGTTAAAGGGAAGGATTTGTCCCCTAACACAAAGGATGTGACCAAAGACAAAATAAAGACTTGCCAAGTGAAAATCAAGAACCCAGAAGGGATGGGTCTGGTGAGGACACTGTGGGAGGAGGGGATGGCAGAATCCCGAAGAGACTTGGCTACTTCAAGACTGAGAAAAGCTGACTTCTCAGGACACAGCCAGAGTACTG
Source organism: Callorhinus ursinus (assembly GCF_003265705.2). Taxonomy (NCBI): domain Eukaryota; kingdom Metazoa; phylum Chordata; class Mammalia; order Carnivora; family Otariidae; genus Callorhinus; species Callorhinus ursinus. Next base: position 5,398,709 of record NW_027397099.1, read on the forward strand.
AGATCCTCAGGTAATCCTCAATTAACCCAGCAGTTATGCTCCCAGGTATGTACCTAACAGATAATGTACATCAAGACTTCTCATCAATTTTGATTTGCCAAATCAAAAACCTGAAACTCCTCAAATACCTATCAACAGTAGAAGCATCAATCATCACATAATGGAATGCTATAGGACACTGATAATCCCCTACAAGTAGCTCCAGAACTATGGAAGAATCTCACAAGGTACCGTGACCCAAGAGGATATTTTATATGATTCTTCTACATAAAATTCAAATATGGGCAAATTAATCTATGGTATTAGAAGTCAAGATAGTGTTTTTCTTGGTGGGGAGGATAGAGAATGGGAAGGAAGGGGCATGTGAGGCACTGGTAATGCTGTTTCTTTTTTTAAGTAGGCTCCACACCCAGCGTGGAGCCGAACGTGGGGCTTGAACTCATGACCCTGACATCAAGACCTGAGCGGAGATCCAGAGTCAGATGCTTAACCGACTGAGCCAAATAGGCACCCTGGTAATGCTGTTTCTTGATCTAGGTACAGGTATGTGGGTGTTTCAAATCTGTGACAATCACTGAGCTGTATACTTATCATTTGGACAATTTCCTCCATGTATGTTATTCTTCATTAACAGTGGTTCTCTGAATGGAGACAGTTCAGCCTCAGAACTAAAGCCTCAACTGATTTGGGCAGAAGAGGCCCTCCTCTCCCTCATCATCCTCCAAATGCTGTGCAGAGCTGTAGTTTCCAGCCCTAGAAACTCACTGGTCATCATAAGCAATGCCTTCCTTACCCTCAGCAGGGAGGCAAGGGCACCCTGCACTGCATAACCTAGGAACAGACTGCCATGTGAGGAGGTGGGGAGACTAGAGGTTTGGGACCTGCTCCCCAGGCACAAGCTAACGGTGATATGCAATAGGCTTCAGCAACCAACCCTAGTCTGCTGCTGAGGCAGGAAGGCAGCCAGCCAGGCTTGAAGCCCCAGTTCCCAAATATTCATTACTCAGGCAGATTTACTGGGCACTGAGGAATCCCCCTGGATTTAAAATCCTGGCCTTCGGGTAACTGGGAGGCTCAGTCAGTAGAGCATATGACTCTTGATCTTGAGGTCGAGTTCGAGCCCCATGTTGGGTGTAGAGATTACTTTAAAAAATAAATAAAATTTAAAAAAATAAAGTAAAATCCTGGCCTCACTGCTGACTGCCCCAGTGACACCAAATTGCTCACCCCTTTTACAGCAAAGGACAGTTACCACCACCTGCTTTGCAAGGTGATCATAAACATAAAAAATATTAGACTATAAGCTCCCCAAGGGCAGGAACTTGGTTTTGTCCATTGCTTTACCTGCAGTTCTAGAACATTGCCTGACACATGCAGATGCTAAAAGTATATGTTTACTGAAAGAATAAAATATAAATAGAGGGCATGGCCCAGAATGGAGGCTCCAAAACAAAAGGCAATTTTTACAGAAGTTGAAATAGGCAAAATCATCTTGAAGTTAATTCATGCTCAGTCAGATTCATTACTGAACTTTGAAGTTTCCTACCAAAGCTAATGTGGGTTAGCTTTAACCTTACTCAAACACTGACTAAGGGTGAGTTGAACCTGGTGAGGGGCCATAATGAAGTACTGGATTTCTTTTACTGTAATTAAGCTGCTTCTCTCAACTGTCCACCATTAAAGATGTATGACTGCGTTAGTTCAATCACTTTTAATCACTGTACTAATATCATGCAAATTCCTTCCTCCTCCCTCTTCGTGGTCTTTGCTTCCAGACCACACTTGAAGGCAGCCCCCCAGACTCTGGGGTTCGGGTGGGGTGGGGAACATTCCAGCTCTGCCTCCCTCCAGATTAACCTCTTGCTCTTGGCTGACCCAAGCCCCATCACTAGGACACCGAGAGACTGTATCTAAGCCAGTTTCCCTACAGGAATGTTTCTGGAAAACCTTATGATAAGAATCAACAAATGACTAATTGCTCTTAGGACAGGGGTTGTTATTGGTGTCTGTGAGATTTGGTGCTCCAACACTCCACTTCCTTTCCTCCACCTCCCCCTTTGTGGTAGTAAAAAATGCCACGGAACTTAGGAATCACAAACTTCCATTCAAGTCCCAACTGGTCCCAGTAGTAATGCCTCTGGTGAAGCCACAACCACTCAGGCTTCATGTGTAAAACAGGTAGACCTTCACAAGACTGTCATGATTCATGCAAATACCTTCTGGGCATCCTGTGAAGTATCAGGTCTGGGACTAAACCTAAAGGTAAAAGTCCTATTTGTGACGCTGAAGGAAGCTAAGCTCCTGAGAGGTTCAGCCTAGCAAATTGAATCCATTTAGCCATTTCTGTGTCTCCACCTTTGAAACCTCCAGCGGGGCTGGGTTACAGGGTTTCTGAAGTACCAACTCTCAGATTAAGAGCTCAAGCTGTTTAATAGTTACCTTACCAGCCTCAAAAGAGTGTCAGGAGGACAAAGCAAGCTCAGAGTTGTGGAAGTGCTTTGAAGAGTAAAGTGCACATGCAAACAAGGTATTAATTATATCAGATAATTTCTTTGAGCTCAACTTCATAGGCACCTGTGATATTCATAACCCAGGGGCGAACAACAGGGGCAATTGTTCCTTAGCAATAAGAAAACTTGTCTGCTTGGCCAAACTTGAGTTTGTATGTACCCTCAGGATAACCCTTTCAACATGGCTGGATCCATCCTGTGCAGTGAGGACCGAGAGCTGGAATGGAGGTGGGGAGGTAGAAAGAGGTCAGCAGCTGAGGACTAAGGAGAGAAATATCAATATTTTTTGTTAGGGTGTCTCAATTTATTGGGGCCAATTGGACCCAGAAACTTGCTTTTACTTAAAAAAGAAGGCAGCAGCCTGTTTCACAGGAGAACTACTCTAGAACCAGTCATGTTGCAGGGAGGCTCAAGATCAGCTAAGCACATTAACCCACCTTTTGTTTTATAACCCAGGTGTGCTCCTGGCATGAACCCACCATTTTCACAACCATAAACCAGACATCCAAAAAAGCAGAATTTTCTCCAAAGGTTTAAAATGCCTGACGTCACCAGGAAACACTCGCCAACTGGACCATGAAATCGAAAACCTGGTCACTGCTTCCTCCCAACAACCTCAAGCTTAGTGAAGTGACAGTTAATCTGATATTACTTGCTTCGGTAAGAAAGATAAGGCACAGTCAACACTCAAAAGCCATGAAATTGTAGTCAGAGAACTTGACAATGATGGGGAGGAGTACAGATTTGGCAGAGGTCTGGTTAGCAATGAAGCTTCCTCAGGGAGCCGGAACTGGATTTGGGGCCCTGCCCAAGTTAACATTTTTACAGGTTGGCTGAGTTGCAGTTTGTTAGCCAGTCAGTAATAAACCCATGTGCAAGAATTTAAATTTTATGAGGCATGGCCTCTTAATGCCTCTGCTTGGCTCCCTACAGCCAAGAGTTTAAGGAGCCTGGCCTAGCCTGGGTGTTAATTGTTTTGTCAATCTGCAGGGTTGTTTGGGAAAAGAAGGGGGGAAAAAGGCTCCTACAGACTCCAGACCCCAGTCCTCTTTTGGAGAAACAAAGGAGAGCCAAAGGAGAGGCACTGGCACCTCTACATTCAAACTGGCAATTTGTACCTGGGGTAAGGGGTATGCTGATGAAGGCATTAGAAAAATGCTAGGTGGCAAAGGTTCTTAATTGTTCTGAAAGCCACGTAAACTGCAGATCCCCTCCCCAGGAAAATGCACACACAAGTTCTTCAACAATTTCACAGGTGAGGGATCCTCTGGAACCCCCACCCAAGGATCCTGGGTTACACTTCTGTTGTTTAAGAACTTGGGTTTGGGCACCTGGGTGGCTCAGATGGTTAAGCGTCTGCCTTAGGCTCAGGTCATGATCCCAGAGTCCTGGGATCGAGTCCCGCATCGGGCTCCCTCCTCCTTGGGAGCCTGCTTCTCCCTCTGCCTCTCTCTCTCTCATGAATAAATAAATAAAATCTTTAAAAAAAAAAAAAAAAAGAACTTGGGTTTGATCAGTGGAGAAACCCCTACTGTCCTGTCCTGGATGGAGGGAAAGAGGCCCCCATCAGCCCGTAGCAGTCCAGGTCTCATAACAGACTGGTTCTCCGCACCAAAGTGACACCCCGCTCTCAAGTTTTTGAACTTGCGAGGGGGGGGAGGACTAGTAAATTGGGTGATCAAAAATGTGCTTTGATCTCCCATCCACCGCGCCCTCTGCTCAAGACCTTCCGGCTTGGGATACCCCCACTCCCCCAACATTCCAATCCCAAGATGGGGGGGGCAGGGGTGTCCCAGTGCGTGATGGCCCCAGCCCAGGTGTGCCAGACCCAGTTTCCACGAAGGCTGCAGGGGCGCAGGCCCTCCGGGAAGGGCAGGGTTAAGAGTGCATTCCAACTGCCGGGGAAGAAGGGGGGCGGGGGAGGGGAACGCGAAGAAGAGAAACAGACCCGGTCTGTCTGTCGGAGACACAAAGCACGGTACACAAAGGGGGCCCGAGAGGGGCGAAGGGGGCTGCCCGGGGCACGGCTCATCCCCACACCTGCGCGGGGGTTGGGGGAGGAATGTGGACGACGCATTCCTTTGCTGGGGCCAGTGGAGGAGAGCTTCCCACGTCCGGGCTGGGTGAGGAGCTCAGCCGCCCCGCACCCTGAAGGAGGTCTAGGTAAGCCGCGGCAGCAGGGGAAGGAGGAGCTGGAGGTCAGAGAGCGCTATGCTCTCCATCCTTCTCTGTCCGCCATCCACCCCCACGCTAGCCCCCGGGATGCTTTCGGCGCCTTCTCCATACTCGAGGCGGAGCTAGCGGCGCCAGATTTTCCCCCGCCCCAGCCTGGGCACCCCTCGCGCGGACTACTGGAGTGGCCCACGTGCGACCCCCGGCCCCGCAGTTCCACCAGGGTACCTCCGGGAAGGTCTTACCTTTCCTCTGCGCCGGGCCCAACTCTGGCTCCGCGCCTCCCGCCTCCAGCGTCACTTCAGCTTTCCCGAAGCCCGCCCGGCACGGCTCGGAGGCCACGCAAGGCAGCCAGCAAACCTGCGCCTGAGGGAAGACGGGAAAAGGGGGAGGCTGGGTCACAGGCGTGCCCGGTTCTGCGTACCCCGCCCGATATTCCTCACGGGGCTCTGCTGGGCCACCTTGGCCCCAAGGAGCCCGGCAACTCTTTCTCCTCGACGCCACCGCCGCGTGCGGACCCGCCCAACTGGACTGCCCCGGCCGGGGCAAGGGCGAGGCAGTGGAGTACCTGAAGGAGGAGGACGAGGAGGAAGGATACGAGAAGCCCATTAGGGAGCTCCATAGCTGGAGAATGAAGGACGAAGAAGCTGCAGCCTCCGCGGGACAGTGCTACGCTAAGCTTTCCCGGTCCCTTTGAGCGCCGCGGCCCGCGGGAGCTAGCGGGAGGTGTGTGGGGGGGTGGTGGCCAGGTGAGAGCAGGTGGGTGCTGATTGGTCCGGCGCCGCAGGTCCCGCCCCCTCGCAGGTGGGGCCGCCGCTGGGCTGGTGGAGACGCCCACGATATACGCCTATGTTCGTTTTATTGCCGCAATTCCGAAATGCCCAAGGGGCTTTTCCGGAGCTGCTACCCGCAGGGACCCAGGCTCTGTCTCACGGATTCTGGGTTCGAGGGAAAAAAACAAAACAAAAAATCACCCCGCTCCTCAGTCTCCGCAGCACTCGAAGAAAAATGTTTTTGTGCCTTGCGGCTACAGTGGGAAAAAAGTGGAGACGCATCTGAACCCGACTGGAAACAGAGGCGCCCCATTCATACTGCCCCGAGGCACTCTGTTATCCAAAGCTTTGATGGAGGCCGGGTGTGTCGGCTACAGCGGGGGCTGCCCCCTGCCTCTTTCTCCAGCTCCCCCCATGCCAGCCCGCTGAGGACACAGGAGTAAGGTTGAAAACTGGCAGTGAGGTGCAGAGAGGCCGCGTTACAGACTCTGCTGCAACTTGCGGAAGACTCATTACTTCCATTGCACAGCCCAACAAATGAAGGCTAGGAGAGAAGGCCCCAGAGTTCAGAGGCTGTCGTGGCGCCAAAGGGGGCGAGTAGACGGGCTTTTTATTAGCCCCATCATCTCCTGGGACCCCCCTCCCCCATTAAACACAAACGACTTTCTCAACTTTAAGTAAAATGTAAATAAAGACTTTTAAAAAAAGACATTTTTAAAAACGCGGCTGTTTTTATTGGTCTGAAATACTGAATACAATTTTTTTTTAAGATTTTATTTATTTGACAGAGAAAGACACAGAGAGGGAACACAGCAGGGGGAATAAGAGAGGCAGAGGCAGGCTTCCCGCGGAGCAGGGAGCCCCAATGCGGGGCTCGATCCCAAGACCCTGGGATCATGATCTGAGCCCAAGGCAGACGCTTAACGACTGAGCCATCCAGGCGCCACATACTTTATAATCTAAGTGAAAACTGGGCAAGCGGCCGTCCAGCGAACTTCCCACATAAGCAGCTCTCCTACTGCCCCCCCTTCTTGAAAGAAAGATGGATTTGTCCCTCTTTTTTTTTTTTTTAAGATTTTATTTATTTATTTGACAGACAGAGAGCACAAGCAGGGGGAGCTGCAGAGGAAGAGGGAGAAGCAGGCTCCCAGCTGAGCAGGGAGCCCGGTGTGGGACTCGATTCCAGGACCCTGGGATCATGACCCGAGCCAAAGGCAGACGCTTAACGACTGAGCCACCCACGTGCCCCTCGTCCCTCTACTTTAGACCTGAAGTGCTTTCCTTTTCATGACACACAAGTGGGCCCCGGACACAGAAACTGTCCCGAGACTCAGTCCCTCCACCCTGCATACCCTCTCCTCACCAAGCTGAGCTTTCCCAACGTGTTCCCTGAGACCTCTCCACTTTCCCTAGCTGCCCTGAGAACCCAGGCTGACACCTCCTTGTTCCTCTCCTTCCTCCTCCCCAGTTCAGATGCAGGGGTTTGAGGAGGAGACTAGAGCCTGTAATTATAGATTCTTTGACTCTCAGGGGCCAACCTGGTGGCCTGCCTGTCTTTCCAACCACTAGGCCTGTGGCTAAGAGGAAAACGGTTTGCTCTGGGACCGTGGGAGTTTTCTCTCTCCGAGCACTGGCACTGGGGCCATACTGCCTGTGTTCAAACCTGTGTTCGACCATGATTAGTACTATGGCCTCAGGCAAGTGAAATAACCTCTCTGAGGCTCAGTTCGGCATGCATTAAGACATTTGCCCTCTAAAGTACTAGGATTAAATGAATACATATAAATGAGGATTAATTAATACATTTAAAACGGTGAACTCAGGGGCGCCTGGGTGGCTCAGTCGTTAAGCGTCTGCCTTCAGTTCAGGTCATGATCCCAGCGTCCTGGAATCAAGCCCCGCATCGGGCTCCGTGCTCAGTAAGAAGCCTGCTTCTCCCTCTCCCACTCCCCCTGCTTGTGTTCCCTCTCTCGCTATGTCTCTCTCTGTCAAATAAATAAACAAAATCTTTAAAAATAAATAAATAAATAAATAAAATAAAACACTGAACTCAGTACCTGGCACAGAGCAAGTGCCCAAAGATTGTCTGGTATTACTGCTTTAGGATCTGGCTCATTTGTCCTCCACCTTGTGAGTGCTTTCTGTCCTTCTTAAGCACCCTCACATTCCCCAAACTAAGAAATGTAACCCTTCAATTTCACGGCTGATGGTAAAAGCAAGCAATTGGTATCTGGTATTAAGCTCGGTCATCCGGCTTAAGGTCCCAGCGGCTGGGGGTTGGGCATGGGCAATGCGCTGGAAAAGCCAGAGGCAGCTCGCTGAGCTCCACTCCTTGCTAGCTTCGGTCTCCCACAGGGGTCGCTTTCTGTGCCCGAGGGAAGGTTAGCTTGCGTGCAGGGGCGCATCGTGGCAGCGAAGGCCCCAGATGGTACCCAGTGGCTTCGCCTAGCCTCGCCTCGCAGGTTCCGCTGAGCCTGCAAGGAACCAGATGAAGCCATTAAGTGGAGCGTTAAATACAGATGAGCCTCGAGATACAAGCCCTAATTAAGTAAACACCCGACTGGAGGGCCATTGAACGCACTCATTTCCGCCTCTTTCTAGGGCACTCAGCATTCCGGGTGGGGGCGAAGAGAGGAGAGGAGAGGAGAAATTGAGAGTCAGCCCTTCTGCCTTCAACTTGGACCACGCTGCTGTCTTCTCCATAGCTCCCCCTTGTCGTTCATTCGTTCGTTCGTTCATTTATTCATTCAACAAATTCTCGCTGATGGCCTGCTCTGTGCCAAGCACTGGAGGAGATACAACAGTGAACAAAACAAACAGCTCTGCGCTCTTGCACCTTCCATCCCTGGCTGTGCACGTGGTGGTGGGGAGGCGCGCCTTGCGGAAAATAACCAAATAAGTAAATATATGTTAGATAATAGGTGCTGTGTAGATGAACAAAGAGGAAATAGGAAGTGCCAATTCATGAGAGAGAAAGTAGGGGCACCTGGCTGGCTCCGTTGGTGGAGCCTGTGACTTTTTTTTAAAGATTTTTATTTATTCATTTGAGAGAGAGAGAGAGAGAGCACAAGCAGGGAGAGAGGCAGAGGGAGAGGGAGAAGCAGATGCCCTGCTGAGCAGGGAGCCCAACAAGGGGCTGGATCCCAGGACTCTGAGATCATGACCTGAGCTGACGACAGAGCTTAACCATCTGAGCCACCTAGGCGCCCAGAGCCTGATTCTTGATCTCAGGGTCATGAGTTCAAGGCCTACAATGGGCAAAGAGACTACTTAGAAAAAAAACAAAAAACATGAGACAGAGGTAGGGTTGGAAATTGTACATAATGTGATCCAGGTGTTTCAGTCAGGGTCCAGCAAGAGACAGAATCCAGGTCAGAGGGTTCAAGTCTTAGTGAGGGGCCTAGAGGAATGGGCAGGGTTCAGAGAATCAAAAGGGATACTGAGGCTCCGGGAACCAACAACAACAGAGAGGCCTTAGAACTTTGAGGACTGAAGGGCAAGGGGAGGAAAGATGTCACTGAGAGTTGGGAGTTGGGGGGAGCTGCAAAGTGGAGGAAGGACTACCCCTCCCAAATGCAGCTGCTGTCCGGCCACCTGGCCAAGCAGGTAGGACGTAGGAAAACTCCACTATCTTTCTCCTTTTGCCATTCATCTCCTGGCAGCACCTCCCATGGGCCAAACCCACCCAGAAGCCTGAGGGCAGGAAAGCCCAGGTGGTACGGTCTCTAGGGGTTATTCTCTCCAGTCCCAGGGCAGGATGGGGAAAGCAGAAAATGGATGAGGGGTGGGTGAGCAATGGGGAAAGTCAAGAGGCCTCAGTGAGAAATGGACATTTGAATAATACCTGAAGGAAATGAAGAAGCAAGTTACAGTAAGGGTATCTGAAGAAAGGGTATTCCAGGCTGACAATCCCCTAGCAAAGGCCCTGAGGCAGTAGGTTACTTGGGACAGAAAAAAATAATAATAAAAAATAAAAGCCAGAATGGCTGGAGTGGAGTGACAAGTAGGAAATGAGTCGGAGTTGGGAGGGTGGGGAGCAAATCTTGCAGAGCATCATAGGCCATTGTAAGAACTTACTGAGTGGGAGGGGAGGAAGACCCTGGAGGTTGTGAGCAGAGGCAAGGCACTGAGACCACATGGAATGGGGATAGAAGCCAGGAGGTCACTGGGAATCCTACTGCAATCATCCAGGCAGAAACCGAAATAGCTTGGTTTAGGGTGGACTTTGTAGAAGGGATAAGAAATTATCAGATTAAAAAATACCCAGAAAATGACAAGTGTTGGCAAGGATGTTGAAAAACTGGAATGCTTGTGCGCTGTGGGTGGGAATGGAAAATGGTGCAGCCACTATGGAAAACAGCATGGCAGTTCCTAAATAAATTAAAAATAGAATTTCCATATGATCTAGCAATTCCACTTCTGGTTACATACTCAAAAGAATTGAGAGCAGGGACTCAGATATTTGAACATCCCTTGTTCATAGCAACATTATTTGCAATGGCCAAGAGGAAGGAGCTATCCAAGTGTCCATCCACAGATGAATGAATAAACAAAATGAATGAATTAACAAAATGTACAGAGTTTCAGGTTTGCCTAATGAAAAGAGTTCTGTGGATGGATGGTGGTGATGGTTGCACAACAGTATGAATGTACTTAATGCCACCTAACTGTAGTTTATATGAATTTTACCATGATTTTTAAAAAGTTTCTAAAAAAGTGATTAGGGGCGCCTGGGTGGCTCAGTTGGTTAAGCGACTGCCTTTGGCTCAGGTCATGATCCTGGAGTCCCGGGATCGAGTCCCGCATCGGGCTCCTTGCTCGGCGGGGAGTCTGCTTCTCCCTCTGACCCTCTTCCCTCTCATGCTATCTCTCAAATAAATAAATAAAATCTTTAAAAAAAAATAAAAAAATAAAAATAAAAAAGTGATTAGAATCTGGGTATATTTTAAATCTACTGCCAGGATGTCTGCCTGGCTTAGTCAGTAGAACATGTGACTCTTGATCTCGGGGTTGGAGATAGAGCCCCAAGTTGGGCGTAAAGATTACTTTAAAAAAATTTTTTTAAAAGATTTTATTTATTTGAGAGAGAGAATATGAGAGAGAGAGCACATAAGAGGGGAGAGGGTCAGAGGGAGAAGCAGACTCCCCACCAAGCAGGGAGCCTGATGCGGGACTCGATCCCGGGACTCCAGGATCATGACCTGAGGCGAAGGCAGTCACTTAACCAACTGAGCCACCCAGGCGCCCCCCAAAAAAATTTTTTTAAATAAAGATATTGCCAACAATAAGATTGGCCAAACGATTGGATATGGGTGCAAGAGAAAGAGGAGGTCAAGGATGACTCCAGTACTTGGGGCCTGAAACCAGCAGGATAGCAATGCCATTTCTTGAGTTTGGGAAGGTATGTGTAGTAGACACTGTCAGGGTACTGCTCAGATCCTCCCTGGGATCCCTTTAATGATTCCTGAGCTCCCCTTTTTCGGCTTCTGTGTGCTGATGCCCCTAGTAGCCTGCACATGTGACTCTCTTCAGAGACCTGCTCATCTGCTATTGTTCCTTTCCCTCTGCTCCTCCTCCTGCTCCTGTTCTGTCTCTCTCTCAAGTAAATAAAAAAAATCTGGGGCACGCGGTGGCTCAGCTGCTTAGGTGTCTGCCTTTGGCTCAGGTCATGATCCCAGCGTCATGGGATCAAGTCCCGCATCGGGTTCCTTGCTCGGCGGGGAGCCTGCTTTTCCCTCTGCCTGCCGCTCCCCCTGCTTGTGCTCTCTCCCTCTCTCGCTCTCTGTCAAATAAATAAAATAAAATCTTAAAAAAAAAGAAATCAATAAGATGTAACTGATAAGCATCTGACAGGGTGCTAGATGCATAGAAGCAAAACCAGTGCGGGTTGTCTGACCCACTTCACAGAGCTGAGGTGAGATCCAATGAGCTAACAACAGAGAGCTAAGTGTTTAGCGAAGTATCGTACAAATAATACAAGTCATAATAAAATCAACTACTATCATTTTCTGAGCACACACCGTATTCAGACTCTGTACTACTAATTACTTTCATGCATGAAATCATTTGAATCCTCACAACTCTACACAGTAGTTCATATTATTCCCTTTCACAGATGAGGAAACTGGGGTTAAGCCCCCCAAGACCACACACTAAGGCAGAGGCAAAGCTACAGTGTAACCCAGTTCTGCCTCACTCCAAAACTCACTGCCTGAACCAGTTGCCAGGCTGCCATCCATCAATATTTGCTGGAAGAATGGATTTGTGAAGCAGGTTTTTGGTATGTCAGGAAGAATTCCATAATATTCAATCCTTGCTCTCAAAAACCTCTTAAAATAAACATATTTGCCCCTGGTTCAAGGTTAAATTCTGGGTCCTGCAAGAAACATTTAGAAAGAGCTTTTCTGCCCATTTTTGGTAGCAAAATTCCCAGATCTCCCCTCCCACACAGCACACTTAGGGGGATGTGTCCCAAGACAAGCGGATATTTTGCAGTCTTTTTCTAGGAAGTAGCCTTAAAACTGGGTGAGGCCCTATTTCCTGTCCTTCCCCTCCAATTGCCCAGTGCTCTGCACAAGTGATTCCATAGTCTTACTTCTTTATATTCGTTCTTGATTTCTCTGGGACCATCCTTTTTTCTGGTGAGGTCACTGGCCAGCTCCTTTCATCTATCACTTCTGAAGCCGGCAAGGTGCTGAGGCAGCTGATCCCCAGCAAGAAACCTGATCCATATAATATACCTTCCCTTTCCTTGAGTCTTGGGAGGGGCTGTGCTGCCCTTAGCATCAGTGAGTTTTTGCCAAGGCCTGAGCTGTCAGTTTCCAGAGATCAGAGGCCAAGCATTTATGTATGTGTGTACACTGAGCGCACAGAATCAATTAATCAATAAGCACTCACAAAGCCCTCAAGACCCGTGGTTGGCTAAGGTCTAGCTAGGACTTTTGAGAACTATATGGCCAAAAAGGGCCTTAAAGAAAATAATAACAACAAAAACAACAAAATAATAATAATCTGTCCTCAAAGTCATTCTTCATCCTTCCCCTGAGAGGCACTGGTGACCTGCAGATTAGGTTTCTCAGGATCACTTGAGAGATGACTTCCTGCTGGGGTCAGCCAATGGGAAGCACTAGTGGGAGATTGGAGGGCAGGACAGTGGAAACCCAGGGTATTTATTCTCCTGCATCAGTGTCTTAGCAATGGCTGTGTCTTTATAGCTCCCGCTGTGGGTCCAGGTTCTGCCAGACTCTGGGCTCCAGAACACCACGTTTTCCCTTTCTTCTTCCTGCTAAGTGGTGGATGACTTCTTGCTGCCTAAACTATAGGTTACATCACTGTCCCCTATCTGACTTCTCAGCCTTTCCGTCACCTCTGCATTAAGTTCCCTCTGCTTTATTTTATTCTTTTTTAAGATTTTATTTATTTGTCAGGGAGAGAAAGAGAGAGAGAGAGAGCACAAGCAGGGGGAGTGGCAGGCAGAGGGAGAAGTAGGCTCCCTGCTGAGCAAGGAGCCCTATGCGGGACTCCAACCCAGGACTGTAGGATCACGTCCTGAGCCAAAGGCAGACGCTCAACCGACTGAGCCCAAGGTGTCCCAAGTTCCCTATGCTTTAAAGACAAATGGTGGTTTTGCCTTCTCTATTGGACCTTGACTGATAGAAGAGTTAAAACTTACACAGTACTTACTATGGGTCAGACAGTGTTCTAAGTGCATTATAAAAATTAACTTACTCAATTCTACCATCTGAGGAATGATTACATTTTACAGAATATTTTTTGCATTTACTTCTTACAAAACAGGTGCGGAGAATTTGATCTACCCTAAATAACATCCCAGATCTGGATACACATCAAAAATTGCCCAGGAAGCCAATTAAAGATAGAGGAGGTGATGGATGCCATCCTAGCCCTACTGAATCAGATTCGCCAGTCCATGGGGCCCAGGAATCTGGATATTAAAAAGCTCCCCAGGTGATTCTGATGCAGCTAACCCAGCAGCCCTCCTTGAACTGGTATTCAGGAAACCCTGACCTTGTTTCAGTGATGAGGACACCTAGATCCAGATCAGGAAAGTGACCTGCCCATGGTTGCACAGCAAGCTCTATGATAGACAAAAACACTGCCAAGGATATCACCTTCAAGGTCACATGGCTGGTTTCTGACGTTTGGACTTGCTTTCTCTAGGAGCCATCTGAAGCCACTTATTATTAGAAACGTTTTGGAAAATTCAGTGTGTAAACAGACATATGTGCAGGATTGCTGAGCAGCTGATCAGTGTTTGGAAAAGAAAAAAAGAGGCAGCTTAATCCACTTAATCTTATTTTCAGTCTTTTCTGAATAACTTCAGGGAGTTCATTAATCCTTCCTCTATTCTAACCTTCTCCATTCTGACCAAGACTGTGGTTGGGCCAAGAATCTATACCTTTTAACAGGGGCCTGAGGTGATCTGACAATTTGGAAACTATGATCAAAATCCAAAAAGCCCAGAATCTAAATGGAGTTTGTAATAACCAACCCCATAAGGGCTGGATTTTTGTTTTCTCCCTGCATCCCATTGCTATATTCCCAGCACCAACCAAAGTGCCTGGCACACAGTAGCTGCTTAATATTTATTGAATGAAATAATAGTAAGACTTTTTCTTACATTTTGAAAATATTTTCTGTACAGTTATTCCCTGATTCTCACAACGGACAGAATAGATACCAGAGTCCTCATTTTACAGAAGATGAAGTTGAGTTCAGAGAGACTGGTGACTTACCAGGTAACGCAGCTAATGAGAAGTGTTAGAAGCTCTCTCCATGAAATTCTCCCCTCCGCTGATGATGGTGAGGGGGAACATTAAGTGGGAAGATGCAAATATGAATGAAGAATAAACTATCAGACTTCAGCTCAAGTAAGGTGATAAGGGTAAGAAATTCTAGCATTTCGCTGGAGGAGGATATTGGAGGCTCAAAAATTCCAGCGGATACACAAATCTCTCTATCTCTGGAGTCTTTTTTTTTTTTTTTTTTTAAGATTTTATTTGACACAGAGAGAGAGAGTACAGACAGGGGAAGCAGCAGAGGGAGAGGGAGAAGCAGGCTCCCCAGTGAGCAGAGAGCCCAACTCGGGGCTTGATTCCAGGACTCCAGGATCATGACCTGAGCTGAAGGCAGATGCTTAACCAACTGAGCCACCCGGGCGCCCCTATCTCTGGACTCTAAACTTTACTTAGTCATCAGTTCAAGCAGCCCTTGCTTGCCTGCTTTACTGGTAATAGTAACATCTCCTCCTTATTGCATATCATTAAATGCTAAATGTTTTATGCATCTTATTCTATCATCTCTCTCCGGGACCACTGCAATAGCCTTCTGTAGTCTCCCTCCAATCTGTTTTCTGCATTATTGTCAGACTGATCATTTAAAACTGCAAAGTCTTGGAGGCCTAGGTGGCTCAGTCAGTTAAGCATCTGACTCTTGATTTCAGCTCAGGGTCATGTGATGGAGCACCAGCACCACCAGCACCACCCCCACCCCCACCCCAGTCTGGGCTCTGCACTCAGTGGGGAGTCTGCTTCCTCCTTCTCCCTCTCCCCCCGCCCCTCCCCCACCTCTAAAATAAATAAATAAATCTTTAAAAAATAAAACTGCCAAGTCTGATCATTTTGTCTCTCTGATTAAAATCCCTAAAAGCCTTCCCACTGTGCTCTGTCAATGTTCTGCCTCATCTAGCCCCCACTTTCCTCTCCATTCATTACGTTGTTTATTGAGGGCCAACCACCTGTCAGGCTCATTTTGGGCACTGGCGGATGCAGCAGTAAATCAACAAGGCCCTTGCTTTCATGGAGTTTATAATAAAAAAGTAGATAAGTAAACAAACAAGATAATTACAGACAATTGAAAGTGCTAAGATGGGGGAGTCTGGGTGGCTCAGGTCATGATCCCAGGGTCCCGGGATCGAGTCCCACATCAGGCTCCCAGCTCTGTGGGGAGTCTGCTTCTCCCTCTCCCTCTGCTACCCTTTCTGTCAAATAAATAAATAAAATCCTTAAAAGAAAGAAAGAAAGAGCTAAGATGGAAATAAAGTAACAAGATAGTCTCTGGGGAAGCCCATTTCTGATAGAATGGTCAGGACAGATGTTCTGAGAAGGCAACACTGAAGCTAAGATGTGAAGGTCGAAAAGGGGCCAGTCATGGGAAAGTTGGGAGAAAGTATTCCAGGCAGAAGGAACAGCATGTGCAAAGGTCCTGAGGTAAGCAACTTCTAGAAACCAGGAACAAAGTAGTCAGTTTGACTGAAGCAGAATGAGTCAGAGAGAGATGAGGTAAGACTGGAAACACAGGTGAAAGCCAGATCATACAGGACTCTGCAGCCAAAGAAAGTGGTCTCTTATTCCAGAAAAAAAAAAAAAAGCTACTGAAGAATTTTAAGCAGAGGAGGAATATGATCTGATTTATATTTTGTAACAATCCTTCTGGCTGTTGTGTGAAAATGAATTCAGGGCAGGAGGAATGAAAGTAAGGGACAAGAGAGGAGGCTGGTGCTGGGCCCAGAAAAGAGATGACAAGCTTGCCTGGGACCATAGGAGAAGATGGAGTAGAGTGGTCAGATTCTTTTTTTTTTTTTAAGTTTTTTTTTTTTTTAGTTCATGATATGTAGTTTTATAGGAATAAATCACATATATTTTTAAAGATTTTATTTATTTATCTGACAGAGAGAGACACAGCGAGAGAAGGAACACAAGCAGGGGGAGCGGGAGAGGGAGAAGCAGGCTTCCCGCTGAGCAGGGAGCCCGATGCGGGGCTCGATCCCAGGACCCTGGGATCATGACCTGAGCCGAAGGCAGACACTTAACAACTGAGCCACCCAAGCACCCGAGTGGTCAGATTCTTGATAGAGCTTTGGGGTGAAACTGACAAGATTTGATGATAGAGTCATTTTGAGGATGAAGGGAAAGAGGAGATGGTGCTATTTAGGGAGAAAGAATCAGGTGCACGAGGAATCAAGAGTTCCATCTGGACTGTGAAGTTGGTCAGACGCAGATGTTGAGTTCACCATGGACCACGGGTCCATTTGGATATCTCCAAACAGATGATACTTAAACACATTGGATGAGCCCTGACGCGCTCTGACATTTGAAGACTGGGCAGAGGAGAAGGGACTAAGAGAGGCGAAAGGAAAACCAGAAGACTAAAGTCCCCAAATGAAAGGGTTTCAGAAAAGAGGAGGTGATCAGCTGGGTCAAAGCTGCTGGAAAGCCATGAAAGATGTGGTCAGGGATATGTCCATTGAATTTGGCTGCTTGAGGTCAATGGGAGCACAGTTTCATGGGAGAATCAACCCAGAAACCAGACTGGATCAGACAGAACAGTAAATTAGAGGTGAGGAAGCATGTACAGACAAATCTTTTCAAATTTTCCTTCAACGGGGGTATAGCTGCAGGTGCGTGTGGAGCCAAGTGAGGGTTTGTTTTTTTTAGATAGAATTTACTAGAACCATGTTCTCCAAACTCCAGTCATTGAAGGATCGTCTTTGTTTCTGCCCCATCCTTACACCACAGGTACTCTATACTTAAAATTAGTCTTAAAATTAACTCACTTTTAGGGGTGCCTGGACGGCTCAGTTGGAATTTCAAGGAATTTCTGTTGTTGTTGTTATGGCCTATGTGATTTAAAACCACCTAATAACAGGACTGTACTCAGAAATACTTAGAACATTTCTTTTTTTAATTAGAAATAACTTATGCCTGGTTTAGTGAACAAATCCTAAATGTAGACCCTGAATAATTTTTGCACAAACAGGCAGAGGGAGAAGCAGGCTCCCCGCCGAGGAAGGAGCCCGATGTGGGACTTGATCCCGGGACCCTGGGTTAGGGTTAGTGAGCTGAAGGCAGACGCTTAACACTCTGAGCCACCCAGGTGTCCCAAGCTCAAGAATTTTCTAGCAAGGAGGCCAGGGTCAGCCTTCAAACATAACAAAGTTTGTGTCCTCATGGAATTAACAGTTTGCTCCTCCTAATATCCCTAGTTCCTAGCACAGTGCTAGTACATAATAGGTGCTCTTTTTCTTCTTTTTTGCTTTATCTATATGTTTTTTTCTATTAGTTTTCTACAAAGAATGTGTTATTTGTGAATTAAAAACCAGTCCTATCCAGTCCAGGGCACCTGGCTGGCTCAGTTGGTAGAGCATGAGACTCTTGATCTCGGGGTTGTGAATTTGAACCCCACATTGGGTATAGAGATTACTTAAAAATAAAATCTTAAAAATAAACAAACCAATCTTATCCGAACTCCAATTTGCCAGAGTATCTAATCCAGAACTTATCAATGAAAACCAGAAAGAACAACGTCAGGATCTCCCTTTGGATGTTAAGCCCTAGATTGAGAAGAGAGGTGTCCAAACAGGAGCATCCAGGAGCAGGTCTCCTGATTCCAAGCCTCCCCCCCCCACCTACTAACTTGTATTTTGTAGGTCTTTGCTCTCACACCCTCATACACAATAGTTAAGGACATCAGAACCAATTCACTAAAACAGGGACAGCAAGGCAAAACATCACCTGTAAGTCTTTAAAAATTTAAAGAGTCTGATAAAGTCCTTCATTTGGCATCTGCCATGATAGGAAATAGCCTCTGGCATGTGCCTCTGTTGTTTTCCCTTTTCCAGACACTTTCTGTACAAACACCCCTCCCCACGGTTTACCATCAGCTGCTTGTGGGAGGGTGTCAGGGCCCTTTGTGGGAGGAGTTGGAGGATGGGGAAACCCTTTATATTCAGACGAGTGAAACTAATGAGTTGATACTCTCCAAGCATGTTGAGGATCAAAGCTTTGATCTGAAACTTTGGCAAGAATACAGCCACCTGTGGGCATAGATGGGCCCAAGCTGGGAGGCCCTGGAGAGCAATACCAGGGGCTGTGCACACCCGGCTAGCCTGCCTGCACGACCAGACAGGTGTCAGAGCTGGCTGGAGAAGGCCAGGTCCCCGAGCTGCATGCAGGAAGAATTTGGAACCATTGTAATTAAATTAATTACAGGAATTTGGGGGATGGGTTTGGGTGGAAGTAAAGGACAAGGAAGAAGAAAACATTCTCACCAAGCCAAATTAACCAATGTTAGAGTTTTAGCTTTAGTTTGCTCCCCAAATGATGTGACTAGTTTCCGTTTTATATGGTAAGAAATAAGAATATGGTGATTAAAGCAAAAATACTGGATTTTTGCATAGAAATCCATTCCCATCTTAACCTTTAAAGAGGCAAACACTCTGAGGTGGTTTATGCGCTCCTCCCTACATTTAAAAACACTTTTACATAATTGTAATAGCCTGACAACTTGCTTTTTCCATACAATCTTATTTTTAAGAAGTGTCTAAATCAACATACATGAATTTACTCCTTTTTCACTTCCAGCACATGCACAGACCACATTTTGTTGGTGGTCATGTAATACTTAAGAGCATTCCTCTGTACCAGAAAGGATCCCAAGTCCTCTCTGTACATCAACCCCTTGAATTCTTCACCTAGGAGGACACAGGGATAAATCAAATTTCTCATTGTCACACAGCTGGTAAGGAGCAGGGTACGATTTGGGGCCCAAGCCTGGGGCCAAAGTTCAGGCTCTTACCCACTGCACCGTCCAGCCTGCCCTTGAGGTGCTTCCCAAGTTTTGATCTTTCAGGCAAGTGACCCAAGTATTGTATCAATTAGCTATTGTTGGGTAACAAACTATCCCTAAAACGTAGTGGCTTAAAACAATAACAGTTTGTTATTTCTCATGATTCTGTGGGTTGACAAGATGGGTCTTTTGATCTTACCTGGACTCAGTAGCTGTGGTCAGCTGGCAGCTTGGCTAGTCGGCCTATGATGGCCTCAGTCACATGTACGGAGCCTCAGCTGGGATTTCTGGCCTTCTCTTTCCAGCTGGACTTCTTCAGAAGATGGTGGAAATGTTCCAAGAGAGTGAGAGCAGAAGCTGTAAAGTCTTGGCAACAGCCATTTCTGGGGCATTCTTTCTGTTAAAGAAAGTCACAAGATCAGCTCCCATTCAAAGGGTGGGAAAACAGACTCCATCTTTGCTGGGAGGGAATGCAAAGAATTTGTGGCCACCTTTAATCTACTAAAGTAACCATCCTTATATATACTCCTGGTGTATAGGCAGTGTGTGTGTCTCTAAAGCGTGTACCAAGAAGGAGAATTGCCAGAACTGGATTTTCCAACTTGGGTTTTTTAGTTACTCAAAGATTTTTTTTTTTTTTTAAGATTTTATTTATTTGACAGAGAGATAGAGAGCACAAGTAGGCAGAGCAGCAGGCAGAGGGAGAGGGAGAAGCAGGCTTCCCGCTGAGCAGGGAGCCCGATGCGGGGCTCGATCCCAGGAGTCTGGGATCATGACCTGAGCCGAAGGCAGACTCTTAACTGAAAGAGCCACCCAGGCGCCCCTCAAAGATTTTTTTATTGCAATATAATTCACATACCATAAAATTCACCATTTTTTTTAAAGATTTTATATATTTATTTGACAGAGAGAGACACAGCAAGAGAGGGAACATAAGCAGGGGGAATGGGAGAAGGAGAAGCAGGCTTCCCACCGAGCAGGGAGCCCGATGCGGGGCTCAATCCCAAGACCCCGGGACCACGACCTGAGCTGAAGGCAGACGCTTAACGACTGAGCCATCCAGGCGCCCTAAAATTCACCATTTTAAAAGGGTGAGTTCAAGGGTTTCGAGGTTGTGCAACCTATCACTATTATCTAATTCCAGAACATTTTTATTAACCCAAAAAGAATGCCCTAACTCATTAGTAGTCAATCTCCACTTCCCTCCTCCTTAGCCCCTGGCAAACACCTATAGATTTAACTATTTTGAACATTTCCTATAAATGAAATCATACAATATGTGGTTTTTTGTATCTGGTTTCTTAAACTTGGCATAATGCTTTCAAGGGTCATCCACACTGTGGCATGTATCAGTACTTGATTCCTTTTTATGGCTGAATAATATTCCCCTGTATTGATTAACCACAATTTGTTCTTCCATTCATTAGCTGATGAACATTTATGTTGTTTCTGCTTTTTGGCTACTATGAATAATACTGTTATGAATGTTCATGTACAAGTTTTTGTACAAACACATGTTTTCTGTTCTCTGGGATATATACCTTAGAGAATTGCTGGGTCATATGGTAATTTTTGTTTAACTTTTTGAGGAAGTGCCAAACTAGTTTCCATAGTGGCTGAACCATTTTACATTTCTACCAACAATTCACAAGATTTCCAATTTCTCCAAATCTTTACCAACGCTTGCTATTTTCCATTTTTAAAAAAAATTACAGCCACTCTAGTGGGTGTAAAGTGTTATTTCATTATGATTTTGATTTGCATTTCTCTAATGACTGATGATGTTGAGCATTTTTTCATGCGCTTATTGGCCATTTGCATGTCTTCCTTGGAGAAATGTCTACAGAAATCCTTTGTCCACTTTAAAATGGGTTGTCTTTTTATTGTAGAGTTGTAAGAGTTCTTTATATATTCTGGATAGTAGAGCCTAGTCAAATATATGCTATGCAAATATTTTTTTTCCCATTCTGTGGGTTGTCTTTTCATTTTCTTAATAGTGTCCTTTAAAACACATAAGTTTTTATTTTGATGAAATCCAATTTATCTGTTTTCTCTTTGCTCATGTTTTTAGTGTCATATCCAAGAAATCATTACCTAATACCAGGTTATGAAAATTTACACCTATGTTTTCTTACAGTTTTAGCTCTTACATGTAGGTCTTTGCTCCAATTTCAGTTCGTTCTTAAATATGGTGTGAGGTAAGGGTCCAGCCTCATTTCTTTGGATATCCAGTACCATTGCTGAAAAGACAGTTCTTTCTCTATCGGGTAGTCTTGGGATCATTGTTGAAAATCACTTGGGGACGCCTGGGTGGCTCAGTTGGTTAAGCAACTGCCTTTGGCTCAGGTCATGATCCTGGAGTCCTGGGATCGAGTCCCACATCGGACTCCCTGCTAAGCAGGGAGTCTGCTTCTCCCTCTGACCCTCCCCCCTCTCATGTGCTCTCTCTCTCTCTCATTCTTGCTCTCTCAAATAAATAAATAAAATCTTTAAAAAAATGTTAAAAAAAAAAAAGAAAATCACTTGGGTACCATTACAATATCAAATAGTAAGAATAACAGCCATATCCTTGCCTTGTTCCTAGTTTGGGAATAATTCTATTATTTCACCATTATGTATGCTATGTGATATGTGTATTATCAGGAACAGGAATTTCTCTTTAATTTGGGTTTACTAATGTTCAATCATAAATGACTATTGAATTTTATCACCTACTTTTTCCTGCAGTTATTGAGATGATCACATCTTTCTCCTTTAGCCATACCATGTGGTGTATTACATTAACAGATTTTCTGTTGTTGAAATGCCTCTGCATTCCTGGGACAACTAATTGCAATTATTTTCTATTCTGAGTTCCTTTTCTAGCTCCCTGTCTCAGATCATGCTTTGGAGGGTCAGTGTCGCTTCCTGTTCTGGGTCCTCATCAAAAAAGCCAGTTTCTTAGTTGAAATGTTCTCTTAGAAGGGTCCGGAAGCTTGGATTCGCTCATTAGTGATGTGGTGGCGGTGGCCAAGTAGCTCCAGGGCAAAGCCCAGTGCTTTAGACTGTATTTGCTACAGAGGACCCAGATGAATGTCACGGGCAGAGTAAGAAGCAGCCTTCCCAAGTCACCTACTTCGGTCTTAAAGCAGCAGAATTCAAATTCTCCGTCCTTATCTGTAAAGTTTATTCTGTCTCATCAACATTTTTCTGGTGAAAAAGTATAACTTTTCTCATTTCATGTTCTGAGCATTCCCTATAACCAGGCACTGTGCTCCGTGATTTATATACATTATTAATAGTGATGCTAGCTACCATTTACTGATCCTTTAGCCAGGTGTAGGCACTGTGCTAATCGTTCTACAGTAGTATTTCATTTAATCCCCTTACCCGCCCTATGGGGAGGTATTATCATCTCTAGTTTGCAGAAGATGAAACTAAGGCTGAGAAGAGGCTAACTTGCCGGTGGTCGTTAAGACAGAGCCAAGGTTCAAAATCAGGTTCGTCTCATTGCAGAGCCTATGCCCTTAGCCACCGCTATACATGCTATGCATAATTAGCATTGTCAGTCCAAACTCCCATGATCAGTATTAAGTAGCGACAGCTCCGTGTGACCAGAGTGTGACTGAGCCCTGCCAAGGGCGATTGGCTGGAGTCACTTGTGGTCTGATTGGTCTCGGCGTCAGGCCCTGACACATGCTCACATGAGGTATTCTGCAGTAACAGCTCCCTTAGGGAAACTGGTGTGTGCTTCTCTTTTTAAGCTTTTAAGAAATAATAGCTTTATTTGTGATATAATTAATCTACCATACAATTGCCCAATTTAAGGTGCACAATTCAGTATTTTCTGTATATCCACAGACTTGAACAACCACCACCATAATCGATTTTAGAATATTTTCATCACCCCCAAAAATACATCCAGAAGCTCTGTACCCATTAATAGTCCTTATTTCCTCCCAAACTCCTCACCACCAGGCAACCAATCTGCTTTCTGTCTATATGGATTCACCTTTTTTGGATATTTCATCTAAATGGAATCATACAATATGTACTCTTTACTGACTGGTTGCTTTCACTTTATTTTATTTTATTCTTTTTTTAAAAGATTTTATTTACTTTTGACAGAGAGAGAGTGCACATCTATAGCATTATCAAGCTCACATGAAACATACTCCAAGGTGGGCCACATTCTGGACCATAAAACACACCTTAAAAAATTTAAAAACATAGAAATCATACTGTTTTCAGACCACATGGAATTAAAATGAGATATCAATAACAGAGAGATGGCTGGAAAATTCCCCAAAACTTGGAGATTAAACAACATACTTCTAGGTAACACATGAGTCAAAGAAAAAATCTAAAGATAAATTTAAAAATATTTTGAACTAAATAAAAGTGAAAACACAACTTACCAAAATTTGTGGGATGCAGCAAAAGTAGTGCTTAAAGGGAAATTTATAGTATTGAATCATATATTAGAAAAGAAGAAAGAGGGGCACCTGGGTGGCTCAGTCGTTAAGCGTCTGCCTTCGGCTCAGGTCATGATCCCAAGGTCCTGGGATCGAGCCCTGCATCGGGCTCCCTGCTAGGCGGGAAGCCTGCTTCTCCCTCTCCCACTCCCCTTGCTTGTGTTCCGTCTCTCGCTGTGCCTCTCTCACTGTCAAATAAATAAAAATCTTTAACAAAAAAAAAAAGGAAAAGAAGAAAAATTTAAAACCAATCATCTAAGCTTCCATCTTAAGAAACTAGAAAAATAAAAGAGAATTTTAAATCCAAAATAGGGAGAAGAAAAGAAATAATAAAAATTAGAGCAGAAATCAATGAAATTGGAAATAGGAAATCAAAGAGAAAATCAATAAAACCAAAATCTGGTTTTTTGAAAAGATGAATAAAATCAGTAAGCCTATAGCCAGGCTAACTAAGAGAAAGAGAGAGGGTACAAATTACTAATATCAGAAGTGAATGAGGGGACGTCACTACAGATCCCATGGACATTAAAAGGATAAGCAAGAAACACTGTGAACAAGCCGATACCCACAAATATGATAACCCAGATGAAAGTAACCAATTCCCAAAAGACACAACCTCCTAAAACCCATACAAGAAGAAATAGACAATCTGAATAGGCCTGTATCAACTTTAAAAATTGAATCAATAATTAATAACCTTCCAAAGCATAAAGCATCTGACCCAGGTGGGTTCACTGGTGAATTCTATCCAACATTTAAGGAAGAAATTACACCAATTCACCACTATCTTTTCCAGAGGAAGATAGAAGCAGAGAGAATACTTCCTACCTCATTCTATGAAGCCAATATTAATACCAAAACCAGACAAAGATATAAAAGAAAAGAAAGCTAAAGACAAGTATCTCTCATGGACATAGATGCAAAAATCCTCAACAAAACTTTTGGAAGTCAAATGTATTAGAATTATACATCATGAGCAATTGGGATTTATCCCAGGCATGCAAAGCTGGTTCAACATTCAAGAATCGGGATGCCTGGACGCCTGGGTGGCTCAATCGTTAAGCATCTGCCTTTCGGCTCAGGTCATGATCCCAGTGTCCTAGGATCGAGTCCCACATCGGGCTCCTTGCTCAGCAAGGAGCCTGCTTCTCTCTCTGCCTGCCTCTGTCTCTCTGTCTCTCTGATAAATAAATAAAAAATCTTAAAAAATAAAAAAATAAAAAAATAAAAAAAAGAATCGGGATGCCTGGGTGGCTTAGTCAGTTAAGAGTCTGCCTAAGGCTCAGGTCATGATCCCAGGGCCTGGGATTGAGTCCCTCATTGGGCTACATGCCCAGCAGGGAGTCTGCTTCTCCCTCTCCTTCCGCCACTTCCCCTGCTGTGCTCTCTCTCTAAAATAAATAAATAAAATCTTAAAAAATAATTCAACACCCATTAATGATAAAAATTCTCAGCAAACTAGGAATAGGGGGGAACTTCCTCAACTGGATAAATAGTATCTACAAAACACCTGCAGCTAACATCATAGTTAGTGGTAAGAAACTTAAAGCTTCACCACTAAGATCAGGAACAAGGCAAGATGTCCCCTCTTACTACTGCTTTTTTTTTTTTTTAAGATTTTATTTGTTTATTTGAGAGAGAGAGAATGAGAGAGAGAGCACGAGAGGGGGAGGGTCAAATGGAGAAGCAGACTCCCTGCCGAGCAGGGAGCCCGATTCGGGACTTGATCCAGGGACTCCAGGATCATGACTTGAGCCGAAGGCAGTTGCTTAACCAACTGAGCCACCCAGGCGCCCCTACTACTGCTTTTCAACATCATACTGGAAGTCCTAACTAATGCAATAAGATGAGAAAAGGAAATAAAAAGGATACAGATTGGGAAGAGAGAAATAAAACTGTGTTTGTTCACAGAAGACATGATTATTTATGCAGAAAATCAGAAAGAATCAACAAAAAACCTCCAGGAACTACATGATTAATAGCAAAGCTGCAGGGGCCCCTGGGTGGCTCAGTCGTTAAGCATCTGCCTTCGGCTCAGGTCATGATCCCAGGGTCCTGGGATCCAGCCCCGCATGGGGCTCCCTGCTCAGCGGGAAGCCTGCTTCTCCCTCTCCCACTCCCTCTGCTTGTGTTACCTCTCTCGTTGTCTCTAAAACATAAAATAAAATCTTAAAAAAAAATAGCAAAGCTGCAGGATAAAAGGTTAATATATATATATATGTATGTCAATTTGCTTTCCTATGTTATCAGCAATGAACATGTGGAATTTGAAATTAAAAACATAATACTATTTAAGTTAGCACTCCCCAAAATAAAATACTTAGATATAAATCTAACAAAATATGTACAAGATCTGTGAGGAAGACTACAAAATTCTGATAAAAGAAATCAAAGAACTAAATAAATGAAGAGATACTCCATGTTCTTGGATAGGAAAATGCAATTTGTCAAAGGTGTCAGCTTTTCCCAATTTTTTTTTTAAAGATTTTATTTATTTGACAGAGAGAGCACAAGCAGAGGGAGAGAGAGGGAGAAGCAGGCTCCCTGCTGAGCAAGGAGCCCAATGAGGGACTCAATCCCAGGACCCTGGGATCATGACCCGGGCCAAAGGCAGCCACTTAACTGACTGAGCCACCAGGGCGTCCCAGCTTTTCCCAACCTGATCTATAGATTCAATGCAATCCCAATCAAAATCCCAGCAAGTTATACTTGTGGATACTGACAAACTGATTCTAAAGTTATATGGAGAAGCAAAATGAGACAAGGAAACTGAAGGGACCCCATGAAAGACTGCTTTTTTGCTGCCTCATTCTTACTAGGACCTACAGCCCTGCTCTATACATGCCTTATGGTATAGATAATGTATGTCCTCCTTGTAAAGGTCAAGGAGTTAATGATTTCGTTGGAGTCTTCCAGCACAAGAAATAACATCTACAGAGTGACTGGGCGAGTTCATCATGTACCTCTTCCAAGACCACAGACTCACTAGACCCCCGGCTCCAGAGCATGACTGGCTTATGGAGGACACCTAAACACTTTGTTTTAACCAGTTCCTGGATGGCTGAGAAGACACATTACTGGACCACAATCCTCAATAAAGACCCCAGATCCAGAGTAAAGATGAGACTCGCTCTTTCCTTTCTGAGTCTCCTGGACACTCTGTCCACATCTACATTCTCTGTATCTCTTTAATAAACTCTGCTCTCACTTCCTCTCAGTTTGCATTTGATTTCCATCCTGGGTAAAGCCAAGAATCCTCTTGGCTGGTCCTGCAGGACCCCCAGTGGGTTTCAGACCCAGCCAGCCTGCATCAAAAAGACCCAGAATAATCAGGGGCGCCTGGGTGGCTCAGTCGTTAGGCGTCTGCCTTCGGCTTGGGTCGTGGTCCCGGGGTCCTGGGATTGAGCCCCACATAGGGCTCCCTGCTCTGCAGGAGGCCTGCTTCTCCCTCTCCCACTCCCCCTGCTTGTGTTCCCTCTCTCGCTGTGTCTCTCTCTGTCAAATAAATTAAAAAAAAAAAAGACCCAGAATAGTCAACACAGGAAGACTGATACTGACTTCAAGACATAATATTAATCTATAGTAATCAAGACAGTGTGATATTAACCAAAGCATGGACAAACAGATCAAGAGAACAGAACAGAGAGCCCAGAAACAGACACACATAAAAGTAGTCAATTGATCTTTGACAAAGGAGCAAAGGGAGTACAACAGAGAAAAGAACAGTCTTTTCAACAAATGGTGCTGGGACAACTGGACATTCACATGTGAAAAAAAAATGGATATAAACATGGGCCTTACAACCCTTCACAAAAATTAAATGAAAATGTATCACAGACCTAAGGGTAAAATGTAACACTGTAAAACCCTCGTAGAAGATAAAATAGTAGGCAATCTGGATGACCCTGGGTTTGGCAATGACTTTATAGATACACCACCAAAGCCATGATCCATGAAAGAAAGAATTGATAATCTAGATTTCATTAAAATTAAAGAGTTCTCCTCTGTGAAAGACTCCTTGAAGAAAATGAAAACACAAGTCACAGACTGTATTCGTAAAAGACATATCTGATAAAGAACTGTTACTCAAAATATACAAAAAGCTCTTAAAATTCAACAAGAAAAGACCTGAGAAGAAGATAGACAGCTGGGAAATAAGCATATAAAAAGATGCTTCACATCCTGTCATCAGGGAAAAGCAAATTTCTTTTTTCTTAAAGATTTTATTTATTTGAGAGTGAGAGAGAGAGAGAGAGAAAAAAGAAAACACAGTTGGGGGGAAGGGCAGAGGGAGAGAGAAAAGTAGACTCCCCGCTGAGCAGGGGTCCTGGAATCATGACCTGACCCAAAGGCAGATGCTTAACAGATTGAGCCACCCAGGTGCCCTGTAAATGCAAATTAAAACGAGAGAACACTACACACCTATCAGAATGGCCGGCAGGCAGAATGCTGATAACACCAAATGTTGACTAGGATGTGGAGCCACAGAAGTAAGTCTCATTCATGCGGATGGAACCCACACTTGCAAGAGAGTTTGGGAAACGTAAGGCTTAGCTTTCCTACATCTCCAACTAGAAGAGGGTGGAATGAGTCATTTGGAGAGAGCCAATCCACTGCACCCTGCATAGAGGTGACACCATACTACACTCCCAGAAACACAGAACTTACCAGCTCTTTGAGCTTTACCAATCTAACACATGAAAAAGAGTACCTTATTGTTTTAATTGGCATTTCTCTTATTATAGGAGAGGCTGAGCATCCTCTCTGACAGACCATCACAATGTGCATCTCTGTGAATAGAATTCAATGTGAATGCTGCCCCTGGAGTTGTGTAATATGGTTACATAGCACTTGAATTTCCTTTTGTGAATTCTTCATGTACTTTGCCCACATGCCGGCTTCCTTTTTTCATGATATATTTAACTGGAAACACATGGGGCCTGAGCATATGGCATCTCAGTACCACAGTTTTCCAAACCTAAACTTTACCTAGTGTGATGGTTAATTTTCTGTCAGCTTGACATAGAGAAGGGTTGCCCACAGAGCTGGTAAAATATTACTTCTAGACATGTCTCTGAGTGTGTTTCTGGAAGGGATTAGCATTTGAATCAGTAGACTGAGTAAAGAAGACTGTCCTCACCAGTGCTGGTGGGCATCATCCAATTCACTGAGGGCCTAAATAGAACAAAATGCCGAGAAAGGGTGAATTTGCTCTCTGCTCGAGCTGGAGACCTCCATGTTTTCCTGCCTTCAGGTATCTGCCCTCCTGGTTCTCAGGCCTCTGGACTCAAACTGGGACTTACACCACTGCTCCTCCCCACTTCTCAGACCTTTGGGTTCAAACTGGAACCACATCACCAGCTTTCCTGAGCACCAGCGTACAGACGGCAGACCATGGGGCTTCTCAGCCTCCACAAATGCATGAGCCAATCCCTCGTAATAAATCTCGTTCCAGG
This sequence comes from Callorhinus ursinus, assembly GCF_003265705.2. NCBI lineage: Eukaryota > Metazoa > Chordata > Mammalia > Carnivora > Otariidae > Callorhinus > Callorhinus ursinus. Next base: position 5,427,661 of record NW_027397099.1, read on the forward strand.
GGCACTTGGGTGGTTCAGTCAGTTAAGCATCTGACTCTTTTTTTTTTTTAAGATTTTATTTATTTATTCGAGAGAGAGAGAATGAGAGATAGAGAGCACGAGAGGGAAGAGGGTCAGAGGGAGAAGCAGACTCCCCGCTGAGCAGGGAGCCCGATGTGGGACTCGATCCCGGGACTCCAGGATCATGACCTGAGCCGGAGGCAGTCGCTTAACCAACTGAGCCACCCAGGTGCCCAAGCATCTGACTCTTGAGCTCAGCTCAGGTCTTGATCTCAGGGTCGTGAGTTCAAGCCCTGCACTGGGCTCCATGCCCAGTGTGGAGTCTACTTAAAAAAAAACAAAGGAAAAGAAACCTCATTCTATCAGTTATGTTTCTCTAGAGAACTCTAATACACCCAGTGACCCAACAACCTTTTTTTTCCCTTTGGGTCATCTCGCCCACAAAGGGACAGTCCCAGGGAAGGGTAGGGAAGAATAGCCTCAACTTGGAATGTCACAAGTGAATCAAGTTCTGGAGCTCTAGAACTTTGAAGTTAAGTTGTAGGCAAAGTGCTTCCCCAGCACCAGTTTACACAAAATTCTAGTTCGCCTCCTGCCTGCTGCAGATTTAATTATGAATCATGCTGGATGGACAGATGAGGACACAGTGTGCCCAGTGAGCTGGGTGGCCATTCCTGCCTGCTGGGCCTGTGTTCTTGTGGTTTATAATGTCTTCTCGGGTGAATAATAACCTCACGTTCACGCCAGGCCTTTAAGTCTTTGCTGATGACCTATAGAGGCTGGAAGCCTGAGATCTCAAATTCAGCAGCAGGCCTTTTAAGCCTGGTCAATCAATCAGGCCACATAGAGCCACAGAAAGTACAAGCTGCTGATGCAGAAGGACCCAAGTACTCAGAGGAACACACCACTTACCTGGAAGTGTGGGGTTGAATTTTTCTTTTTCTTGAAAATGCCCAGTTCCTAGGGGGCCTCAGGTGCTCAGTGGTAGGGCCAGCTAGTAAGAAGTACACTTAAGGTCTGCCTCTAAGTTCTGATCTGATGCACCAAATTCCATCCTTTTTTTTTTTTTTTTTACCAAATTCCATCATTAGATATTCATTCCTTTGGCTTAAACCTTCCCCCAGTAACCCAGTACTCCCTCCCTGACTTACTGATTATTTTCCACTTGGTCAGGCTCAAAGTGTCCCAGTCATTTTTAATCCCTTCCTGTCTCCTTCCCTCCTACCCCTCCCTCATCCAATTAATCATGAAGACTCCTTGATTATTCCTTCAGAGCCTCTCTGGGGAAGGCCTACTGGAGCGCTAAGAATACTAGCTGTGTGACCTTGAGCAAGTGATTCAAACTCTCTCTGAACCTTAGTTTCTTCACCTGTAAAGTGAAGCTGATGACATCCTCCCTCACAGGGTCTTTTGTAAAGATAAAAATAATACATGGTTATTTAAAAAAACATACACGCCCACACACAACACCATTTCCCCAGAAGCCTCTTTGACTATTGTCAAGTTTGAGATTTATAAGATTCTTTGTATATGTATTTTACAACACACATACAAATAATACATGGTTTTATAAAAATGAGATCATATTCCATATTTTGAAAAAAGCACTGTGGCCCAAGCTGGTCCTTCCTTTCTGTTTCCTCCACCACAAGCCTAATTCAAGTCCTTATTCATTTCTGTGACAGCTTCTGAACTTTTTTTTTTTAAGATTTTTATTTATTTGGGGCGCCTGCGTGGCTCAGTCAGTTAAGTGGCTGCCTTTGGCTCAGGTCATGATCCCAGGGTCCTGGGATCGAGCCCCGCATCGGGCTCCCTGCTCGGCGGGAAGCCTGCTTCTCTCTCTGCCTGCCACTTCCCCTGCTTATGCTCTCTCTCTCTGTCAAATAAATAAATAAAATATTTAAATAAATAAATAAATAAATAAAGGATTTTTATTTATTTATTTGGCAGAGAGAGACACAGCGAGAGAGGGAACACAAGCAGAGGGAGTGGGAGAGGGAGAAGCAGGCTTCCCACTGAGCAGGGAGCCGTATGTGGGGCTCGATCCCAGGTCCCTGGGATCATGACCCGAGCCAAAGGCAGACGCCTAACGACTGAGCCACCCAGGCGCCCCAGCTTAATTTCTTAGCCAGCTTCCCTGCCTTCCCCCGCACTTGCAGTTTTCCTCTCTCCAAAACATCCTCCTCCTCACTGCTGCTGCTCAGGTTAATTTTAATAAAACACTCTTCAGATTATGACCTCTTCATGCTCAAAAACCTTCTATGGCTCCCACTGTCTTTGTTAGTGAGTCCCAACTCCTGACAATGAAGGCTCTCCCAAACTGGCCCAAACCTAGCCAGTTCAACAGGCATTTCCCTAGTGCTCACTGAGCACCAGCCTCAGGCTTGGCTCAGGGATGGGGATTCAGTAATGAGTAAGATGTCGTCTCCTCCACCATCTAGTGGGAAGTCAGACAGATGAACCGACATTTTCTATAATACGTGGTAAACAGTAGGATAAAGGTAATCTCAGGGAGCTACAGGATCTTCAGGAAGCGTCCCTTTCTGGTCATGTCCTCAGTCCCTCTCATCCAAATCCTCCCTATTCTGTATCCCACACATCCTGGCAACTCTATCTTTACCTTCAGGTGGGTAGGGCCTGTGACTCAGATAATAACACCTGCTGTACCTTATTCCATTCATTTGTTGGGCCACTGCCAAGACTGCATCTCTTCAAGGGCATCAACAATAGAATGGATAAATCAACTGATAGAGTCACTCGGTGGAACACTGCAGGGCAATGAGATGAATGGGCTAAAGGACGTGCAGTAACATGGATGAATCTCACAGGCCTAATGTTGAGTGACAGAATCCAGACACAGAAGGGTGCACAGCAGTATGATCCCATTTACATAAATTTAAGTATAGGCAAAACTAATCTATGGTGTCAGAAGTCAGGATACAAGAGTTTCATGAAACAATGCTTACTCTCATTATGTGTGATGTCTTCTATTGTTTCTTTTTGGTTCTATCTCTCTCCTTCTTTTTTAAGTGCTTGTCATCGCCCATGAATTGACCTGATAGAAGATCAACACCTACAGCTTGAAACACACACTACTCTAGGGTCTCCGTTAGAAAAAGCAAACTAAGTAGTCCTCCTTCAACCCCACTTTTTCCTTGAGCTCCTGCCTCATAGCACGCTTCCCCTCCACAAACGAGCTTCTGCCAACAGGGAAGTCCCTCTCTACTCCTTCTTTCTTCACTCTGCACTGGTTAAATTTGACTTCTCTGTTGCATCTAATCCACTCTAGCAACCAAGAGTCTCCATGTTGCCAATCCAGAGGTCACTTCTATGCTAGCCCCGACTTTGCTTCTCAGTGGCATTAACCTCTGTTGGCATCTGTGATTGTGAATTTTATGAGGTAACTTGGCTAGACCAATGGTGCCCAGATATTTGGCCGAACATTATTCTGGATGTTTCTGTGAGGGTGTTTTTGCGTGAGCTTTACATGTAAATCAGTGGACTCTGAATAAAGCAGGTTGTTCTCCATAATTTAGGTGGCCCTCATCCCATCAGTTAAAGGCCTGAATAAAACAAATGGCTGACCTCCCCTGAGCAAGAGGAAATTCTGCCAACAGACTGCCTTTGGATTTCACACACAACACTGTCTTCTCCTGCTTTGCCAGCAGACTACCTTGGACTTGGACTGCATCTCCAGCCAACTGGTTCCCCAACAGATTTTGGATTCACCAAGGCTTTGCTATTGTGTGAGCCTGTTCCTTAAGAGAAATCTCTTTCTATGTATATTCACATCCGATTGTTCAATTTCTCTGAAGAACCTTGACGAATACAGTATCTAAATTTGCACACCCCCCCATCTCCTCCTTACTAACTGCCCTCCGAGATTCTTATTTGTTTAATAAATATAAATAAGGTTTAATAAATACACAATATTTTAAAAATACACAATATTTAGGGGCGCCTGGGTAGCTCAGTCGTTAAGTGTCTGCCTTCGGCTTGGATCCTGGTCCCAGGGTCCTGGGATCGAGCCCCACACCGGGCTCCTTGTTTGGCAGGAGGTCTGCTTCTCCCTCTCCCACTCCCCTGCTTGTGTTCCCTCTCTCGCTGTCTCTCTCTTTCTGTCAAATAAATAAATAAAATCTAAAAAAAATACACAATATTTATAAATTGAATTATTATTCTCTATTTTTTTAAAGATTTTATTTATTTATTTGAGAGAGAGAGAATGAGAGATAGAGAGCAGGAGAGGGAAGAGGGTCAGAGGGAGAAGCAGACTCCCTGCTGAGCAGGGAGCCCGATGTGGGACTCGATCCCGGGACTCCAGGATCATGACCTGAGCTGAAGGCAGTCGCTTAACCGACTGAGCCACCCAGGCGCCCCTATTATTCTCTCTTTAAAGAACTCAATTCCCTAAAGTACTACCCTCTGACTGCTCAGTGAGGAAGTACCTCCATCATCAGGTTTCTTTCTTTCTTTTTAAGTAGGCTCCCCACCCAGCGTGGAGCTCAACTCGAGGCTTGAACTCATGACCATGAGATCAAGATCTGAGCTGAGATCAAGAGTCGGATGCTTAATCTACTGAGTACCTTCCATTGTCAGGTTTCTGAAGGTCCAACTTTTGTCCCCAGTAGATTCACAAGGTAGTTCTCCTTTCTCTTTTCTCCTTTCTACATCTTGTTAATTGACTGAACACCTGCCATTTACTAGCTGTGAGATCCTGAGCAAATTATTTACCTCTCTGCCTCAATCTCTCCATTCACAGAATGAGGACAATAAGGGCACGTGGTTGGCTCAGTTGGTAGAGCATGCAACTCTTAATCTCAGAGTCATGAGTTCAAGCCCCATGTTGAGCATGGAGCCTACTTAAAATAGAATTAAAAAATACATTATATAGAATGGGGACAATAGAAGAACCTATCCCATTAAGGTTGTTGTGAGGATTGAATTAAAATGCTCAGCACACAGTAAGCGTTAAATAGATGTTTGCTAAGTGTGTTCTTTCTTCTGGAACACTGGGGTCATCCCAACTGCCTCCCACCCTGTCCCCTCTCTAAAGGGCTGTATTGGGTAGCTATTACTGTATAGTAAACCATCCCCAAACTCAGTGGCTTGAAACAATTGCTCATGAATCTGTGAGCCAGCTGGGCAATCCTGCTGACCCTAGCAGGTTCGCATAATCTCTACTGGGCCCATTCATGCAGCTACAGGCAGCCAGTAGGTTGCTGGGGCTGGTGAGTCTGGGATGGTCTCATCCCATGCGTCTGGCTTTTGGGTGGGTAGCAGGGGTGACTGTTGTGGGGATTAAACAAGGTTATGCAGGGAAAGGGCTGAGCACATGCAAGGTGCCCAGCGCACACAGAGCAAATATTCAACAAAGAGAGGTCATATTCTTAGCGCACAGGCCCATCCGGGGCTGTGCTGAATCCTACTTCTGCTTCCCAGGGCTGAGGAGATGGAAACCAGGCTAAACAGGACTGATTTCAGATGGGGAACCATGAAATGGCAATTATAGAGTAAGAGCTTAATTATAGTTCTTTGGGGGAAAAAAGTGAGGAATGCAATCTGGTGGGGAGAGGGAAGGGGACAGGGGGGAGAGGCAAGCAGAGGGGAGAGAGAGAGGGAGGTCTCAAAAGGAAAAGCTAAGCCATTGGAAAGGCATCTCCCTTCATCCTCTAAAAAAATATTCATGATATTTTCCTTTCATGTTTTGTTGCTCTGCTTACAAAATCAGTGTGTGCTCACTTTAAGGAGTTTAAAAAATACATACACTGAGGGCATTATGCTAGGTCGAATAAGTCAGGAATGACAAATACCATCTGATCTCACTTATACATGGAATCTAAAAACAAAAACAAAACTGAACTCATAGATACAGAGAACACACAGGTGGTTGTCAGAGGTGAGGTAGGCAAAATGGGTGAAGAGGGTCAAAAGGTACACACTTTCAGTTGTAAGGTAAATAAGTCTCAGGGCTGTAATGTACAGCATGATAATTATACTTAATACTGTATTGTAGGGGTGCCTAGGTGGCTCAGATGGTTGAGCATCTGTCTTGGGCTCAGGTCATGATCTCCAGATCCTGGGATCGAGCCCTGTGTCGGGCTCCCAGCTCAGCGGGGAGTCTGCTTCTCTCTCTCTCTCCCTCTCCCTCTCCCCCTGCTTGTGCTCTCTCTCTCAAATGAATAAATAAAATCTTTAAAAAAAAATACTGTACTGTATATTTGAAAGTTGCTAAGGGAGTACATCTTAAAAGTTCTCATCCCAAGAAAAAAAATTTGTAACCACATGGGGTGATGGATGTCAACTGGGCTTATTTTGGTGATCACTGCATAGCATATACAAATGTTGAATCATTCTGTTGCATACCTGAAACTAATATAATGTTATATGTCAATTATATCTCAATAAAAAAATACATAGACTACTTCACCCATAATCCCATCAATCAGACATAATGGCTGATTTTTACATGAACCTCAGATGCATGAGCCCACACTGTCACCAATGCTTTATACTCCAGTGACTCACGTGACTCCCCCATGAGTAGGCATTGGTCTCCCCACTGCACAGGGGAGGGGTGGAAACAGGGACACAGAGAATGTAAGTAACTCACGCAGGGTGTCACATGAGTGTGGATCCAGTCCAAGCTGCCTAGGGCCAGAGGCCTTGCATGTCACCACTGGGTCACAGTACCACCTGGGCGCAGCTGATGCTTGGCATACTACCCTCCAGTTTCTTTCACTTTCAGGACATACCACTATTTTATTACTTTTTTTTTTTTAAGATTTTATTTACTTATTTGATAGAGAGAGACAGTGAGAGAGGGAACACAAGCAGGGGGAGCGGGAGAGGGAGAAGCAGGCTTCCTGCGGAGCAGGGAGCCCGACGCGGGGCTCGATCCCAGGACCCCGGGACCATGACCTGAGCCGAAGGCAGACGCTTAACGACTGAGCCACCCAGGCGCCCTATTTTATTACTTTTAAAAGGTTATTTGAAAAAGCTTGTCTTTTTCCTATTTTATTTTTTAGTACTATTCCTAGAAGTGTTAGTTTATGTGCCTGTCCCCTTTCCCTGCCTTCTTTAGTAATTTATAATTTTGATGTAATTTCAAACTTATTAAAAAGTTGCAAGAATAGTACAATAAACTCCCAGAAACTCTCTTACCTATATGAACCAGTTGTTTACCATTTGCATTATCATTTTCTCTATCCATATAAATATTTATATGGGCGTGTGCATTTTTCTGAACAATCTGAGATTAAATTGGAGACATCATGCCCTTTAACCCCCAAATACTTCAGTGTGAATTTCCTAAGAGATTCCCATCCATAACCACAGACCAATTAGGGCGTTTAATATTGCAACAGTACTATTATTAACAGTACTAATCTACAGTCCATATTTAAATCAATCAATCAGCTCTCTATATTTTTCCCAGGCCAGTATCTAAACTGGGATCTTGCTTTGCATGTAGTTGTCATATGGTTTTAACCTCCTCTAAAGGGGAATAGTGTCTCAGCCTTTTTCTTTCCTGACCTGGACATTTTTAATGATACAGTCCAGTTATTTTTACAAAACGTTCCTCAATTTAGTTTCTTTCCATTCTCTTTTTCTATGCAAATGTATATATACATACTTTAAAAATTAATATCATGGGGCGCCTGGGTGGTTCAGTCATTAAGCATCTGCTTTCAGCTCAGGTCGTGATCCCGGGGTCCTGGGATCGAGTCCCGCATCGGGCTCCCTGCTCAGCGGGGAGCCTGCTTCTCCCTCTCCCACTCCCTCTGCTTGTGTTCCCTCTCTCGCTGTCTCTCTCTGTCAAATAAATAAATAAAATCTTAAAAAAATATATATGCATATAGATTCTGATCAGTGGGGCTGAAGTGGGGTGCTGGAATCTGTATTTTTAACAGATGCTCCAGATAATTTCTACGATCAGGCAATTTTGGGAAACAGTAGGTTCTGAGGGGACTGGAGCGGCGTGGACTCACTCCCTGGAGCCCCTGGGAGCAGCTGGGAGGGTCAGGTAACTCCACATGGAAATCATCATTTACCAAGCACCTACTAGGTATTGGGTACCAAGCTCAACATGTTCCTACAATATTGTTACAATGGTCCTAAGAGACAGATATTCTTCTTTTTTTTTTTAAAGTAGGCTCCACGCTCAGGATTGGAGCCCAGCGTGGGGCTTGAACTTAGGACCCTGAGATCATGACCTGAGCTGAAATCAAGAGTCAGACGCTTAACTGACTGAGCCACCCAGGTGCTCCGAGACAGAGATTATTGTCCCAGTTTTACTGATAGGCAACCTGAGGATCAGAGAGTTAAATGATTTGCCTGCGGTCATAGATAGCAAGATACACAGGCGTCTCTGATTTCCAGTCTGAAGAACTACCCTAAACGGACTGGTCAGAACACTCAGCTCGTCCATTAGGCTAGATCATCTTCGATGCAGGTGAGTACCCCTGTGCTCATCACTTTACAGTTTTCAGAGCCCTTTTAAAAAACAGCTTTATTAAGGTATCATTTACATATAAAACTTGTCCATGTGAAGCATGCAATTCGTTTGTTCTTAATATATTCACTGAGTTGGGTGACCATTACCATGATCCATTTTAGAACATTTCCATCACCCCAAACAGAAACTTCACGTCCATTTACAGTTACTCTCATTCCCTCCCCAGCCCCTTGGCAACCACTAATCTATTTTCTGTCTCCATGGATTTGCCTACTCTGGACATTTCATATAAATGCAGTCATACCATATGTGGCCTTTTTGTGTGTGGCTTCTTCCACCTAACATCATGTTTTTCAGGTTTGTCTCCGTTGAGGCACATTATCTGTTGCCAAACTTAATTACTTTTTATGGCTGAGTAATACTCCATTGGACGGATATATCGCATTTTATTTGTCTTCAGTTGATGAACGTTTGGGCCATTTTTACTCTTCGGCTATTCTGAATAATGCTGCTATGAATGTTTATGTACAGGTTTTTCATTTCTCTCGAACACATAGTGGAGTGGAGTGGAGTGGAATTGCTGGGTCATACGGTGATTCTACATTTAATCATTTGAGCAACACTCAGGTTTTTTTCCAAAGTGGTTGTGCCATTTTATCTTTCTGCCAGCAGTGTATGAGGGTTCCTCTCAGAACACTTTTGTAAGTACAAACTTGGTTAATCCCCACAACAACCCCAGAGACAGACAGTCATCCTTACTTGTACCTTCCTGACGGGCAGAGAGGGGACGCGACTTCTCAGAAGACACCACCTATGAGGGTCCTGCGGGAGGGCTCTCAACCCTGGTACTGCCCTTTTCTTCCAAGAAACCTGATTCTGGGGCCAAGTCAGTGGGTTCTAGGGCTTTAAGAGGTGATGGGCAGAGAGGACTCTGTGGTACAAAACCTTGGAATGGAGATGGAAACTTCCAGGTTTGGGGAGGGAGCCATCAAAGCCACTTCTGTTCGAGTTTTAACAGGCGACAGCTGGAGCCAAGTTCTGACTAATTAATGATGATCAAAGTGCTCTGAAAAGATGGAGTGCTCTGCAAACGCCAAGCATGAATTATTCACAGCTGGTCTTCTTAGCTGGAGGGGAGGAGGCTGCCCAGGAGAAGAAGAACCAGATGCCCTCACTTCCTCCTCATCTTGCATGAGCCTGCGCCCTCCCGTAGGACTCAGTTTCTCAGTCCAGAAAATGGGGCTGGGAGCTCTCATTCCTTTATGCTCCTTGGCCAGGACCTGGCAGAGAGCGGCTGGCGACCTGAGTCCTGTTCCCATCAAGGCAGTACATACCCGGGCTGCCTCCACCAAACTGTAAATAATAATAACAGCATCAACCCGTAGTTCAGAGGTTGGCAAACATTTTCCATAAAAGACCAGACTGTAAATATTTTAGGCTTTGCTGGCCTGTCACATTACTCATTTCTACCATTGTAGCTCAAAAGCACCATAGACAACACGTGAAAGAATGATGTGGCTGTTCAGTGAAACTTTATTTGTGGCCCACTGAAATTTGATGTCTATATAATTTTCACATGTTACAAAATATTATAATCCTTTTGATTTTCCCCAACCATTTAAAAACATTTAAAAAACCCATATTCTTAGTTCCTGGACTGTATAAAACAGGTGCTGCCTCAAAATATGACATATAATTACTATTTGATCCAGCAATTCCACTCCTCTCTCCAAAAGAAATGAAAACATACGTCCATACAAAAATGTGTCCATCAAAGTTTAGAGCCGCACTATTTGCAACAGCCAAGAAGTAGAAGAAAAACACACCTGTCCATCAAGTAATGAACAGAGAAACAAAGTATGGTATAGCCATACAATGGAATACTGTTCAGCTGTGAAAAGGAGTGAGTTTTATACGTGCTTAAAAACGTGCTGAGTGAAGGACAAAGGGCGTACTGTAGGGTAACGTGGAGAGGAAATGTCTATAGCAACAGAAAGCATAGGAGTTGTTGCCTGGGGCTGAGGGGGTGTGGTGAGGGGCCTGGGGGTGGCGGCTGAAGTGCACTGGGTGTCCTTTGGGGTGATAAAATGTTCTAAAACTGATTGTGGTGATGGTAGCACAGTTCTGTGAATATACTAAAATCCACTGAAGCGTGTGTTTTAAATGGGTAAACTGCGTGGTAAGTCAATTAGGTCTCAATAAAGCCGTGGAAAATGCATGATGAGAGGCACTGTCGTTTGCTGACCCCGGAGGCAGCCCGTCCTTGTTTAGCCTTTCACAAAGCACCTTTCCTCCTGCTGTCACAAACAGCCAGGCATGAATACCTTCAACCCTGGAGAAAGCCAAGGCTCGAGAAGCGACTGACTTGTTCTAGGACACAGGTGACCAATGGTGAGGTGTGAGCAGAACCCAGTCTTTAGACTCCCTCTCTAGTGCTGACTGCAGCCCTGATCTTCCTAGTTACATTCTGAGACGAGGTAGTCACTCCTCCAAGCCCCAGGGGAGCGGAGATGACAGGAGCAGACCCCTCCCTAGACCTGTCCCTCCCTGTTCTCACTCCTCTGCCTCGCCCCCTCTCCCTCCTTTCCTTCCCAGCACTCCTGAGCAAGGCTTTCCTCCTTATACCTCACCCAGGGTGCTGGGAAGGCAGGGAAAAGACGGGGGCTTCTCCAGAAATTCAGTCCGTATGACATCTGGAAAAGGGCCCAGGAGGGGTGAGGAATGGGTCTAACGTTGTATAGTTGATACCTGACCCTTGATTTCCTTGACATGAGTTGAAAAGAGAGAGGATTTGGGGTTGGGGTAGGATCCGAGGTAAGCAACAGCTCCATCCTATTCCTGATTCTGTTCCTCACAATGCTCCCAACCCCAACATCTCCTGACTTTATTTTCCAAAGGCCTCAACCACTACAAGGGGGCTAGGGTGGAGAATCTTCTTAAAAAAATTAACTGTAGAAAAATCAGGAAATAAAAGTAAATAAGGATCACCTTGGTCTCACTCCCCAGGAGTAAATATGCAAGTGACCTTGGGGAATATTTTGTGGTGGCTCTGGAGCTAGCCACCAGAGTTCAAATCCTGGGTTCGTCACTTACCATCTGTGTGATCCTGGGCCATTCATTTCATCTCTTGAACTCAGTTTCTTCACCTGTAAAATGGGAATAACAACAGCACATACTTAAATTGTTGTGTGAGAATTAAGTTGTAAAGCACTAAAAACAGTACATGGCCCATAGCAATACATTAATGCATTTTCCTAGAGTTCTCTACTCACATATATATTTTCTTTTTTTTTTTAAGATTTGTATTTTTATTTATTTGACAGAGAGAGACACAATGAGAGAGGGAACACAGACAGGGGGAGTGGGGGAGGGAGAAGCAGGCTTCCTGCCAAGCAGAGAGCCCGATGCAGGGCTCGATCCCAGGACCCTGGGACCATGAGCCGAGCCAAAGGCAGATGTTTAACGACTGAGCCACCCAGGCGCCCCTTCTTTTTTTTTTTTTTAAGATTTTATTTATTTATTTGGCAGAGAGAGACACAGCAAGAGACGGAACACAAGCAGGTGGAGTGGGAGAGGGAGAAGCAGGCTTTCCGCTGAGCAGAGAGCCCAATGCAGGGTTTGATCCCAGGACCCTGAGATCATGACCTGAGCCTAAGGCAGAGGCTTAACGACTGAGCCACCCAGTTGCCCCTCACATATATATTTTCTTTACAAAAAGGATATCATTCTGGATCCACTATGGATCTCTCCCCCATCTTAAGTGAATTATTAAAATTTTTCCATAGCATTAGAAATCCTATAGAATATCTTTCTTAAGATAGCATATGTAGTATTCCATCTCCTAAAGTGGGATATTTAGGAGTGATTTTTTTTAACCCCCAACCACCAAACACGTTTCTCCTTGCCTTTCATCAATTCCTGCTTCAGGACAAATTCCTAGGAAATATGCTGAGTCAAAGGCTGTGCAGGTGTTGACGGCTTTTGGCACATAATGGTCAAACTGCCATTTAGAAAGGTTGAGAACTAGTTTCACTTGCACCAGCTGGAAAAAGAAGGCCCTGTTCTCTCCAGCATCTTGCCTCCTATCATTTAGAAACATTACCAATTTGGCCCAGAAGTGCTGTTTGCTGTCTTATTCTGATTTGCAGTCCAAGCTCTTCCTAATGGTGCTCAGCTTCAGCATCTGCTCAACCCCATAATCCCTGTGGGTGGTCCTGGGTTGGTAATCAACCTCCCAGAACCAGGAGTCTTAGTAATAGTCCCTGAGTATTAGATTGCTAAAATGAGATGATAGACCTAAAAACCCAACCTAAGGCCCAATTCTCATTATTTGAAACACTGAGATTTCAGAAACAGGGATGAAGAGCCTGTTTCAGAAACAGCATTTCAGAAAAGCCCTGTAGGTAACTGTGGTGCCTAGGGGGAAACTGGCCTAGGATGGGGAAGTCTTCCCAATCAGAAAAAGTCAGAAACATCTAATGGAAAAATGGGTGAGGAACATGGACAGATAATTTAGAGAGGTAACTTAAATGGATGCTAGTATACGAAGAGATGTTCACATTCATTAGCTATTGGGGAAATCCAAGCTAAAAGAAGGAGGAGATACCAATTTGGGTCGGCAAACATTAGGAAGTTGGAAAACACCACGAAAACATTAGAAAGTTGGAGAAAATGGGGCTCCCATGGACTACTTCGGAGTGTACAATACCCTGAAACCCAGCAATTTGAGGCAAATATCCTGGGGATCTTCCTACATAACCAAGGGTGTTCTCTGCTACTGTTGCTTGTGGTAGCTGGGAATAGGAGATAAACAAATAACCCTCGATGGGAACAGGTATGTGAAGTATGGAATATTTTGGAACTATGGAATAATTATGCAGCAGTTCAAAACAATGAACCAGACCAGGGGTCTACGCACAAAGGCCAATGGGCCAAGTATGACTTATCACCTGTTTTTGTGCAGCTTGGCTCATGAGCTAAGAATTATTATTACATTTTTAAATGGTGGGGGGAAAATCAGAAGAATATTTTGTAACACATAAAAATTCTATGAAATTCAGGGGCGCCCTGGGTAGCTCAGTTGGTTAAGCGTTTGCCTTCAGCTCAGGTCATGATCCCGGAGTCCTAGGATAGAGCCCTGCATGGGAGCCTGCTTCTCCCTCTTCCTCTGCCCATCCCCTTCACTTGTTCTCTCTCTCTCTCAAATAAATAAATAAAATCTTTAAAAAAAAGATATTTATTAAACAGAGTTGGGGAGGAGGGGAGTCTTACACAAACCAACTATGAGAGTGAACTGTGATAATTAATTCAACTCTCTTTACTCAAGCTCCCCCTTTCCCCCAAAAGAGGGAGAGAGATTGAGAAAACAGGTTCTTTGTCCAAGATCACAAGAACCCAGCCTCCCTAACCGAGTCTGTCTCTCTCCGACAACCCTCATTCAATTCAGGGTTGACCTGCAGAGTCTTCAGAGAGCTCCAGTTCCTGGTTAAGTAGGGAAGATTTTTGCCTGCGGGAAGGGGTGTGGGGACCAGCAGAACCAGCCTGGGAAGAAAAGGCTTAGTTATTACCCAAATAGTGGTGTTAGTGGATTGCTCACCCCTCCTGCCAGGGTTCTGCCTGCTCTGGAGACAAAGGACTCTCACAGCCCAGAGCCCCGTGAACACCCCCAAGTCCAGCCTCTTGGTGGTTGGACTGAAACTCTCATTTAAAAAAATATATATATCCTGTGGCTCTAGGCCTTGTGACTTCTTTTATTTCTTTCTTTTAATCTTCATAAGCTGGCCAGCTAAGAACCGTTATTTCAAGATGCCTAGAGAAGTGAGTTAAATAGATTGTTTTACCTCCCTGTGAAGTCACTCATTCATCCACTCAGGAAAGACTTACTGAGGACCTACTATGTGCCCGTGCTGGGGATACAGCAATGACAAAGTGGGCAAAACCCCCGTCCTCATGAGAGCTCAGAGTAATGGGAACAAACATCAGACAGCAAACAAACAAACCAAAAAAGTAAAGATAAAGTAAAAAGGGGTGAAGGAAAGTTATTTTGTTATCTGGGAAAACTTGTATTTGAACTGAGACCTGAAGGTGAGAAAGAGCCAGCTCACTGAAGAGCAGTTTTGGAGAAGAAACAGCAGGTGTAAAGCCCTCTGGTGGGAATCAATGGGCTGTGTTTGTGCAGATGAAGGAGGCAGGCAGGGCTCAGATCAGATAGTCACTCCTAGCTATTTGTCAAGAGTCTGGAATTTATTTTGAGGATCAGATGAAACCCGCTTCACTATCATTAATTATATGACCTCAGGCAAGTGACTTCACTCCTCTGAGCCTCAGTTTATCTATCTATAAAGTAGGATTAATTATAACTCATTCATTGTAGTAGGCAGCCTCTAAAGTGCCCCCCGACAACCGTGCGTCCTGGTGTTCATACCCTGTGAATGTGGGCTGATTCACTTCTAACCAGTACAAGATGGCCAGACTGATGGTGTAATCATTTCCTCTTCCTATTGGAAAAAATCACCATAAACTTTGTGGCTTAAAACAGCACAAAGCTACAACCTTGCAATCCTGGAGGTCGGACATCGACATGGGTTTTACTGGGCTAAAGTCAAGTTGTCAGCAGGGCTGTGTTGCTTCTGGAAGTTTCCAGGGGGAATCCGTTTCCTTGTCTCTTCCAGCCTGTAGAGGATGCCTGAGTTCTTCAGCTCATGGCCCCTTCCTCATCTTCACAGTGCATCACTCCACTGCTCCCATGCCATGTCTGCCTTTTTGTCACCAACTGTTCTGCCTGCCTCCTTCCCTGAAAAGGACCCTGTCATTACATTGGGCCCATGGGGCCAATGCAGGATAATCTCCCCCACTTTAATGAAATCCTTAACTTAATCTGCTAAATCTCTTTGCCATGTCAGTAACATATTCACAGGTTCTAGGGATTAGGGCTTGAACATCCTTGGGGACCATTATTTTGTCTGCCACAGATGGTATGTCACTTTTGTGATTAGGTAATAAAGGACAGTGTCTTTTGTCTCAAGTGCTGTTGTCCCCTCCCTCACTCTTTTCTCTTTTTCTTTCTTTCTCTTCCCTGCCTCACTTCCACTCTCTCTCCCTTCCCCCCTTCTTTCTTTTCGTGCTCTCATCACTTTGGGGGAAGCCAGCTGCCATGACATGAGGCAGCCCTGTGGAGAGGCCCATGTGGCTAGGAACCGAAACTCCCGGCCAACAGCTGGTGAGGATTGAGGTCTGCCAACAACCATGTTTGTGAGCTTGGAAGTGGGTTCGACAGCCCCAGCCAGGCCTTGTGACGGCTACAGCTCTGGCCAATAGCTTGACTGCAGTCTCATGGGGAAACTTGAGTTGAACCACCCAGCTAAGCAGCTCCTAGATGCATGACCCTCAGAAACCATGTGAGTGACTGTTTGTGGTTGAAGCTGCTAAATCTGGGGGGTAATCTGTAATGCAGTAATAGATAACAGATCCATTCATTTGCTGATTTAGCGTATATGTATTAAGTGCTATACTATGTACCAAGTTGTTTGAGGTGCCGGGAATACAACACTGAATAAAGCAGAGAAAAATCTCTGTTCTTATAGAGTTTACATACTATTGAGGGGAGACAGACAGTAAAACATAGTAAGCCAGTAAGTTACAGGATCTGTCAGAAGGTGACAGTTGCTCTGAGGAAAAAGTAGAGCAGAATAAGGGGGATAAATTAGTCAAGGAAGGCTTTGCTGGAAAGGTGATCTTTGAGAAAAGACCTGAAGGAGGAGAGGGAGGAAACCATGCCCTTCATGGGGAAGAGTATTCCAGGTGCAGGGAACAGCAAGTGCAAAGGTCTTGTGGCAGGACAATGCCACGCTCTTTAAAAAGGCAGTATGGAGGGGCGCCTGGGTGGCTCAGTCATTGGGCGTCTGCCTTCGGCTCAGGTTGTGATCCCAGGGTCCTGGGGTCGGGCTCAAATAAATAAATAAAATCTTAAAAAAAAAAAAAAGGCAGTAGGGAGGCCAGTATGACTGAAATGTACAAAGGGCAGAGAGGTGGCAGATGATGAGAGAAATGAGGTGACGATTAAAGTCAATTATGTGTGTTAAGCTTTTTGAACCTAGTAGTTGCTTAATAAATTAAAGCCTTTTTTTTTTTTTTAAAGATTTTATTTATTTGACAGAGTGAGACACAGCTAGAGAGGGAACACAAGCAGGGGGAGCGGGAGAGGGAGAAGCAGGCCTTCCCGCGGAGCAGGGAGCCCGACGTGGGGCTCGATCCCAGGACCCTGGGATCATGACCTGAGCCGAAGGCAGACGCTTGACGACTGAGCCACCCAGGCGCCCCTGTTCATTTATTTTCTGAAGTAATCTCTACACCTAATGTGGGGCTCAGACTCACAACCCTGAGATCAAGAGTTGCATGCTCTAATGACTAAGCCAGCCAAGTGCCTGCTATACATGATGGTTCTAAATATGTGAAATACCCTCAGAACACAAAAAAGGAGCGCCCATTTAACCATGACCTACTCTAAGAAATGAAAGTCAACAGCTGTGAGTGGAGCCTCCTATGTGCCTTTCCCTATCCTATCCTCTGCCCCAAACATCTCTCCTGAATGGTGATCATTCCTATACACGGCTTTATGGCTTTACTCTATATGCATGTATCCCTAGACAATCTCTAGCACTGTTTTTCAGGAAATAAATAAATAAATCTGATAAGGGGTGAATATCCAGAATATATAGAGAACTCCTAAAAGTCAACAATAAAAAACCAAATAGCCTCAAAATGGGCGGAGGACTTGAACAGACATTTCTCCAAAGAAGATACATGAATGGCCAAAAAGCACATGAAAAGATGTTCAACATCACTAACCATTAAGGAAATTCAAATCAAAACTACAAAGAGACCACCTCACATCGATTAGGATAGCTACTATTACTATTAGAAAACAAGTGTTGGGGCACCTGGATGGCTCAATCAGTTAAGTAGCTCTTCTATTCCGCTCAGGTCATGATCTTAGGACCCTGGGATTGGGCTCCACACTCAGTGGGGAGTCTGCTTGAGGATTCTCTCTCTCTCTCTCTCTCTCTCAAATAAATCTTAAAAAGAAAAACAACAGCTGTTGGTAAGGATATGGAGAACTTGGAACACTTATGCACTGTTGGTGGGAATGTAAAATGGTATAGCCTCTGTGAAAAATAGTAGAGTTTCCTCAAAAAATAAAAAATAGAATTAGTATATGACCCAGCAATTCTAATTCTGGGTAAATATCCAAAAGAAGTGAAAGCAGGGTCTTGAAGAGATATTTGTACACCCATGTTCACAGCAGCATTATTTACAATAGCTAAAACATGGAAGCAACCTAAGTGTCCTTCAACCAATGAATGGATTACCAAAATGTGGTATGTACATCCCATGGAATATTATTTGGCCTTAAAAATGAAGGAGATTCTGCAATATGCTACAATGTGGATGAATCTTGAAAACATTATGCTATGTGAAATAAGCCAGTCACAAAAAGACAAATACTGAATAATTCCACTTACATGAGGTATTTAGAGTAGTCAAAATTATAAAGAAAGTATAATGGTGGTTGCCAGGAGCTGGGAGAGGGGAGAACAGGGAGTTATTCCTTAATAGGTAGAGTTTCAGATTTACAAGATGAAAAGAGTTATCAGGATGGATGGTGGTAATGGGAGATGGGTGGGGATAGATGGTGGGGGGGGATGGGGGTGAATGGTGGTAATGGCTACACAACAATGGATATGCATTTAATACTACTGAACTATATGCTTAAACATTAAGATGGCAAATTTTATGTTATGTGTATTTTAACACAATAAAAGAAAAAAGCAAATCCAGTATATGATATACATTATATTCTATATATATAATGGTAGCATTGGTATATCAATTGTATCACTCTATAATTTACTTTTTTTCACTTGACAGGTTATTTCTAAGATTTATCCAGCATGATAAATCTTCTTTTCATTCTTTTTTGCTGCTGTATAATAGTCCATTGCATGAACATGTTACAATTTAAAATGTTTTAGAATTATAACCATGCCATTATCAATGCAACAAAATTATCAGTAATTTTTAAATATTATCTATACCTAATCCACATTAAAATCTCCCCAATTATCTCAAAGATGTCTTTTTACAATTAGTTCATTCAAATCAGGATTCACATAAGATCCACTCAATGTCTGTGGCCATATGTCTCTTAAATCTTTTATTCTAAAACAATCTTTTCTTCTCCTCCCCACACATACCGTAACACAGATTGTTAGAGAAAATGTGATATTTGTCTTACATCCTGGATTTAGCTGATTGCTTCTAATAGTGTCTTGATCCGATTCAGTTTTTTGGTGGGGAGATAAAAGGAAGGATAGGAAATTCACATATAGCCCAGTGGCCAAACTTAGTGTCACCAATATGGTACAAGTCTACAAGACAGGCTTCCTGATAATCATGTAATGGGAAATAGATAACAAGGCCTATGTAGGATTTTACCCAAAGGGATGTACCTGAATCTCACCATGAAGAATAAATAAGACAAGTTCAGATTGTGGAATTTTCTTCTTTTTTTTTTTTTTTAAAGATTTTATTTATTCATTTGAGACACAGAGATACAGAGAGAGAGAGAGAGAGAGAGAGAGAGCATGAGCAGGGAGAGAGGCAGAGGGAGAAGCAGGCTCCCCGCTGAGCCAGGAGCCCGATGTGGGGCTCGATCCCAGGACCCTGGGATCACGACCCAAGCCGAAGGCAGATGCTTAACCATCTGAGCCACCCAGGCGCCCCAGATTGTGGAATTTTTTTACAACTTGCCTGGATTCTTCAAAAATGTCATGAAAGAAAAAATGGGATGAACACTGATAGGATCCTGGATCACAAACAAAACTACAGCTATCCAGGATATAACTAGACCAATTGGGGAAATTTAAATATGGAACTGTGTATCAATAGTGAAATATATCAATGTGCAGTTTCTTAGTGATAATAGCATTGTGGCTGTGTGGGAGAATATCCTTGTTCTTAGGAGATGCAGGCTTAAGTATTTAGGGGTAAAGTGTCAGAATGTCTCTGCAAGTAACTCTTACATAATTCAGCCAAAAATAAATTGTATGGGTGTGTATAAATAATTTGGTAAATTGTATTGACAATTGATGAACACAGATGAAAGGTGCAAGGATGTTTGCTCATTGCACAATTTTAAAAACATTTCTATTGGTCTGAAAATTTTTTAAAAGAAGTCGTGAGGAAACAAATACCCTTTGCTCTCAGAGCTGCTGGGCACCCCCTGCATTATTACAACAGGGGCGCCTTGGATTCATAGGTCTTAACAATAGCCAACATTGACGCCAATCTCCCTTCTTGCCGAGTACTCCCGCTCACCCACCCCAGTTGCAGGAGCCTTGGTTAGAGGCCTCAAAGGCCGGTACCTCATTCCACGCTGTGAAATCCCAAACACTGGAGAAGGAAGAAAGGGAGAGGAAGGCTGACAAACAGGCTCACTCCCTCCAGGCTCTGCCTCGTCCATGGCGCCCTCCGCAGTCTGGCACCGCCCCCTGGTGGCCACCTGCATGCATGCGGCTCCCCCGCCAGGAGGTGGGCAGGGCCGTGCAGCCCTGGCTCCTACCACGACACTCCCGGAGAGAGCTCTCCCCACTGAAAGTTAGCGCCCCAATAATCCCAGCCTGTTCGCCCTGGGACTGCACATTTCTTTTTTAAATATTTATTTATTCACTTAGAGAGAGAGAGAGCGCACAGGGAGGGGCAGCGGGAGGGAGAGAGAAACTTTAGCCGACTGCTCGCTGAGCTCAGAGCCCCATGTGGGGCTGGATCTCATGATCCTGAGATCATGACCTGATCCAAAACTAAGAGTGGGAAGCTCAACTGACTGCACTACTCAGGGGACCCTAGGCCCACACATTTTAAAGAACACCAACCAGGAGTCCAGCACGATGCAAAAAGTGCTTTACAGATGTTAACTCAGTTAATCCTCACAGCATCAGCCCTTACAGGGGGGACTATGGCAGCCCCCATTTTTTTTCTTTAAAGATTTTATTTGTCAGAGAGAGAGAGAGAGAGAGAGAAGGATACAGAGCACAAGCTGGGGGAGAGGCAGGCACAGGGAGAAGGAGAAACAGGCTCCCCCATGAGCAGGGAGCCGGATGCGGGACTCCATCCCAGGACTCTGGGATCACGACCTGAGCCAAAGGCAGACACTTAACCAACTGAGCCACCCAGGTGTCCCTGGCAGCCTCCATTTTAAGGACAAACTGAGAAGCAGAGAGGGGAGGTGAAGTGCACAAAAGACGGTACAGCTAGTGTCACATTTTCTAACTCAGGTCCAATGCTGTGCCCATTACAGCCCAGTTGCTTCCAATGATGATGTGATGATAATTACAACAAACTAGTGGCAAGACACATCTATAGTGCTATGAGCTACGCATTGTGCAACATTTTAACTCATTTAGTCCACAACAACCTTAGGGGGTAGGTTCTAGTAATGTGCCCATTTTACAGTTTAAGAAATTGAGGTACAGAGAGTATTAAGAAATTTGTCCCAGGTCACTCAAAAGAGCAAAGAGTATTGACTGGGAAGGCATCAGGGAGACTTGGAATTGTCCATTAGCTCTGTTCATAAATCTTTTGAGCACCTACTAGGTGCAGGACCCTGAGCTAACACCTGAATGTGCAGCACAGAGGAGGACAAAACAATGCTATTATCTTAAAACATGAAAAAAATTGCAAAGAACAAATCTATTTACAAGGAATGTATTACTGACCACTTCCGGGGGAGAAGAGGATAGTTTAAGCACATACAAACATTGTCACTGCAACCTGCCCGCAGAGGTAACACACTGCTAAGTCCTAATTTCAGGCTTGGCTGAATACATGCTTTAAAGAAAAGTAAAAAGGCACTGCCATTCTCCTAAGAAATTCAGAAAAGGGGGGCGCCTGGGTGGCTCAGTCATTAAGCATCTGCCTTCGGCTCAGGTCCTGACCGAGCCCCGCATCGGGCTCCCTGCACTGGGGGAAGCCTGCTTCTCCCTCTCCTACTCCCCCTGCTTGTGTTCCCTCTCTTGCTGTGTCTCTCCCTGTCAAATAACTAAATAAAATTAAAAAAAAAAAATTCTGAAAAGGTGTAGCATTTTATCTTTTTTTTTTTAAGACTTATTTATTTTTTTTAGCGGGGGGAGAGAGGCAGAGGGAGAGAATCTCAAGAGGACTCCACCTTGAGTTCAGGGCCCCATGTGGGGCTTGATCTCATGACCCTGAGATCATGACCCGAGCCAAAATCAAGAGTCAGACGCTTAATTGACTGAGCCACCCAGCCACCCCTCTTCTCTTTTTCTTTTTTCTTTCCTTCCTTCTTCTTCTTTTTTCTTCATTCATTTCTTTAGAGAGCAGGGGAGGGGCAGAAGGAGAGGGAGAGAATCTCAAGCAGGCACTACCCCCAGCACGGAGCCCAACTTGGTGGGGCTGATCTCATGACCCTGAGATCATGATCTGAGCTGGAATCAAGAGTCAGTTGCTTAACCAACTGAGCCACCCAGATACCCCAGAGTAGCATTTTAGACACAAATTAAAAATCACACTCCTAATACACAGAATCTGGTGATTCAATCTGACTTTCAGAGAATGCCATTTGACCACCACCTGCAACCAACTCCTCGCCGCCAAGCCTGGGGCCTGTACAGAGCAGCTGCTATGCGGGGCTCTGATTCCCCTCTCCCGTTCTAGGAAAGTCCACGGCGCTCTTGCCTGGCCACCTACCCTCTCCCTTCTGTCCCAAACCTGCTGCTGCACGGGACTTCTTAGGAAGGCTCCAGACTTGGGCCTGCTGGTCCCTTGTCAGTCAGATACACCCCTTTCTTACCCTGGCAAGACCCCAGGGAGAAGGGGCCATCTCAAGAAGCCGGGTCTAGGGTGCCTGGGTGGCTCAGTGGCTAAGCGTCTGCCTTTAGCTCAGGTCATGATCCCAGGGTCCTGGGATCGAGCCCCGCATCGGGCTCCCTGCTCAGCGGGAAGCCTGCTTCTCCCTCTCCCACTCCCCCTGCTTGGTTCATTCTCTCGCTGTCTCTGTCAAATAAATAAATAAAATCTTAAAAAAAAAAAAAAAAAAGCCTGGTCTAGAGCCCACCACAAGGGCGCCCACACTACACTGTCGCTGCTGCTGGGACTGGAGCCCACTCTCAGGACCAGCCCGGCACCGCCCCTCCCTGCCAACGCACTTTGATTTTTTTTCAGCTTAAGTAGTCAAACAAAATACTTGTAGAAATTTTGTAGAAAAATGAAGAGCACAAGGTTTTATCTTCATAAAGAAAAACCACTTTATTATTACTGACATACTTTAGCTGTACATAATGTATACAACATGCTGAGTTTGAGTATCATTTTCTTTTTATTGAAACTGACATACAATGTTACAATGTTTTATTAGTTTCAGGTGTACAGCATATTGATTCAGGCCTAATCTCGATTAGTGTAGTCACCTATAACATATCACAATATTATAGACTATATTCCTTATGCTGTACTTTTCATTCATTTTTTTAAACGATTTTATTTATTTACTTGGGTGAAAGAGAGCATGAGCAGGGAGAGGGCAGAGGGAGAGGGAGAAGCAGACTCCCAGCTCAGCAGGGAGCCCGATGCGGGGCTCGATCCCAGGACCCAGGCACATGACCTGAGCCGAAGGCAGATGCTTAACCATCTGAGCCACCCAGGCGCCCCTCCCTGACTTATTCTATAACTGGAAGTTTGTATCTCTTAGTCTTGTCTGTTTTGCCCATCCCTGCCCCTACACCCACCCCCCACCTCCCCTCTGGCAACCACCAGTTTTCTCTGTATTTAAGGGTCTGGAGTATCATTTTCATTCCTGCTATTCTTGTTACTATTTTGGTCTATATCCTCCATGAAATGTTGTTTGGCCATATTTGAGGAAGGGATAAGGCTAGAAAAATTGGCTGTTTGAATAAACTGGAGAAGAGTGCTTGAGAAACAAAACAAACAGAGCATCCCTAAAAGTAGCTGTATTTGATAACCTAGATTAGCAGTACTCAAAGTGTGGTCCCTGGACCAGCAATGTCAGCATCATCTGGAACTTTCTGGAACTACAAATGCTCTGGAACAGACCTGCTGAATAAGAAAATAGAAGGCTGGGGCCCAGAAATCTGTTTCAACCAGTGCTCCAAGAGATTCTCACATATGTTCAAATTTGAAAACCATTGTACTACACAATGACCAAATCTGTGAATTCAGTGACATTTAAAAAAATGAATTTATATTTCCCTAGTCATAACAGCATTTACTTGTATTTGAGGCATAGTGGAAAGAGGAGCCTGGTGTGGGGACACAGCTTTCCCACCCACCATCTCTCCTTGAAGTAACAGGTAGTATGAATTCGAAGCATCCAGATGGGCTGGGCAATGTCATGGATGTGGTTCCTCAATCCCCACCCCCCAAAGTGTTTTTGTTGTGAAACTGGAAAACAAATTTAAAGGGGAAAAGGACCAAAAATGTCCTTTCTGACAACCTGATTTGGCCTGGCTAAAGGTAGCAGTGGATGGCCATGGAGGAAAGGGTTCCTGTAACATGTGCGAGATCCTCTTTAACTGAGCACCCTGGAGCCCCCAGGAAGGGTTCCCAACCCTCTGTCCCTTGTTCTCTTCTCCCCATCCCTTTCTGCTCTCCTTTTGACCCCCCTAGGGCCCTTCTTCTCCAGTCCCAGATTTTTACTCCCCACCTTTCCCTGCACCCCATCCCCAACATAAGCTCCTGGGTCTGCAGTTGCTGACTCATCAGCACAGAGGTCATCACCTCCTTCTGAGCCCTACATGCTCCTTTAAGGACCTCAGTGGCAGAGGACAGAGATCATGCAGGTGAAGGAGGATGTGCAGAATCCTGCAGGGCCTGCAGGTGTTTCATAAAGCTCCCTAATATGGAAGCTGTTTTTGTCCCATGGAAGGGCCCCAAGTCCACAACCTTCTTTGCAGACTTACCACTGCTGTTCTGCTCGGTTGTTGGGTCTTTGAGTCAGTGAAGTCACCCCCACCTCTGAATTGGATCCCTGAACCAAGAAATGCCATTGACCTGGCAAACTCTGGGGAATGTCACACATAACAGCGGAGGCAAAGGAGTGCTTTTCTCTCCCTGCCTTTGGCTCAGTTTCCTTGCTGGATTCCTGCCCCTTCGCCACCCACTCTGGTAGACACTGACTATTTTTGGGCAGGAGTGCAGTAGGCGAAAGCCACCTCTTTCCAGAAGTGTGGAACTGCTTCTAGGTTAGGTCGGAGATGGTAAGGCAGGGTGTCTGTGGCTGTGGCATCCTGGGATTTCTCTGGGCTAGAGTTGGCATCCAGCCCATTACCCTCTGGTTCAAGCCTGGGTCAAAGACGAAACTTCATCCCTCCAATGACCCCTCAAGGAAGAGTCAAATTGCCCACTGTGACTCCTCAGCTGGATTTGCTGCATTTGTGGCTGTTCAGGAGGCTCTTGACAAGTTCTTTCTCACCTTCTGAATTAGTATTTTTTTTTTATTTTGCTCTATCCATTAGCTTGTTAGATACCTGTGGCGTTTTGTTTCGACCATTCTTCCAGTATTTTCTCTGCAAAGGTAAAATGTCTTTTTTTTCCCTTTTGCTGTTTTTAATGTTTTCTAGTCTTTTGTTTTTCAACTGTTTTACAATGCTGTGACTAGGTACTGTCAACTGTCCCTCTGGGAGAGGAGGCATGGAGAATGTTGGGCTTATCTCAGTGAGCTCCCCTTCTCTTTGATATCTTGGATCCTCAATTCCTGGCTGCTCTGGGAGCTCTCCATTGCTTTCAAGTATATATATATACACACACACACACAAATATATTTGTATACAATATATATACACATATATACTATATATATACAAATGTATATATATAAACATAAATAATATATATATTTGTATTTTATCCAGCTCTTCTAGCTATTTCTAGTAGAAATGTTAGTTTATGACAAGCTATTTTGTTATAGCTAGCAATGGAAGCATCACTGTCTTGGATTTTAATTCTGTATGTTTAAAGACATAAATATCATTATTGTTTTATACAGTTAATCATTTATTCACATTTGACCACTTTCTTTGGGCTTTATTCCTTCTTGTGTCTCTGACCATCCATCTGGGATTATTTTCCTTGTGTACGAAATACAGTGTTTAGAATTTCCTTTCCTTAGTTAGGGTCTGCTCATGATGAAATTCCTGTTTTTATTTATTTTTATTTTTTTAATTTTTTTTTAGAAATTCCTGTTTTTAGTTTTATAAAAGGCACTTGTGTCTCCATTCCTGAAAATATTTTTGCTATACAGAGTTCTAGGTAGGCACATATTTTAAGTACAATGAAGATATCATTCCTCATTCATATGGCTTTTATTAATGCTATTGGGAAGTCAGATGTTACTTCTCTGAAGTTAACTGATCTTTTTGTCTAATTGCTTATAAGATTTTACTTACCCTCTATATTCTGTTGTTTCACCATGATGTATATAGTTGTGGATTTATTTTTATTTATCCTCTTCTAGTTTCATTGGGTTTCTTGAACCTATAGCTTGGTATGTCTTTCATCAGTTCTGGAAAACTCTTAGCCATTAACTCTTCAAATATTTCTTATAGTTTTTATTTTCCTCTGGGAATCTGGTTAAACTTATGTTGGACTTTCCTGCCCAATGATTTCATGTGTTTTACTTAGTCTTGTTTCTGACTCTTCTGTCTCTTCATCTCACTGTCTCTGCCCACCAGGTTCTGGACAATTTCTTCTTACCTATATTCCAGCTGATTAATTATTTTGTGTAATTTGCTGTTAAACAGTTTTTTAAAATTTTAATTAGCTATTTTTTAATGTTTGGTCACTTTTCCAAATCTGGTATGTCAATTTCTTAAGCCTTCTTGGTTTTGTAGATATTTCCTAGCTTGTTTTTTCTCTCTTTAAAAATATGAAAAACTGCTATTTTATTCTTTCTCTGATAAATCTAGAATCTGAAATTTTCGTGTATTTGTTTTCTGTTATTTCTGCCTGTTTTTTCATGATGTCTTACTTCCTTATCTGGTTATCTTTGAGAATGTGCTGGAAGTTACTAAGGGGGTGTATGTGAACACTCTGATGTCTGACATGACAATACCTTTCCCTAAAGTATTTCTATAAGGTACTATATTTTCATTTGCTTCTGTCAACACCTGGGCACACCGCTAGTCTGGTCCATACTGAAGGCTCAGGTTCCTCACACCTCCAAGATAACATGAATTTGGGATACATGTCTATGCCAGGGTTTGTCTCCAGTTCAACATTTTCTTCAGGGTACCTTCATTTGTGGGGTCCCTGTTCAAATGTGGGGTGATTCTTCAGACTCCCAGCTTTCAGCACTTTTATACTTTTGTTGAGAGATAGCGAGCAGGAGAGGGGCAGAGGGAGAATGAGAGAGAGAATCTTAAGCAGGCTCCAAGCCCAGCATAGAGCCTGATGTGGGGCTCGATCTCACAACCCCGAGATCATGACCTGAGCCAAAATTAAGAGTTGCACGCTTAACCAACTGAGCCACCCAGGTGTCCCTATACTTGTACCCCTTATACTGCAAGCCCACCAACCTTACAGCTGGGATTCTCAGGTGTCTCTTTCCATCAGCACAGGCCTTCTGGCAAAAGCAGTTTAAGTGATGGGTTTACGAACTCAGTCTCTTGCTTCTCCTAGAGTTTGAGTCCTAATTCTTCACTCTCTTGTTAGTTCTTAGAATGCTGTCGTTTCTCAACATTCCAACCAGCTTAGGGTATACTCCATGGAAGAGGTGGCCCTAATTACCTAGACCACCATTATTGGGAGTGTGGCCCTTCACTTAAGGCTTCATCATTTTCACTCCAGCCTACCTGCCCAGCACCGCTCCTATCCAGAATAACGGAGCGGAAAGGCGGAGGGAGAAAGAGGAGATGGTGTCTCTGTTTTTAAGAGCTTCTTTCAGTGCAGTAGAAACACACTTCCTCAGGAAAACCCACACTTTTTCAGAGAGATAAGATATGGTTACCTGGAGTTTCTCCACTTACCTAGACAATTTCATATGATTCAACTTATCCCCATTTTGTTGGGTAGGTCACATGATAGGAGGTGGCAGTGCCCAGCCTCTGGGCAAAGCGCGGGAGAAGAGGGGCGGGGCCCGGCCTGGGGTGTTCTGGCCATGGGATACCGGAGCCGGACGCTGGGCGCACGTCGCACACCCAGCCAAACTCTTGCTCATCTGCGCTCTGTGCACAAGCACACGCAAACTGAAACTGAAGGCACGGGTGCCACAACCTCACTCCTCTCCAAGCGCGGGCGTCAGCGGCAGATGACGTCAGCTACGGGGGCGGAAGTGCGCCACCGCTAAGACTTTCGGGGAATGTAGTCTCCAGCCGCGCCGCGCAACCCGGGCACTCGGAGGCCTCGGGTTCGCGGGCGTGCGGACCGCGCCTCCCACCTATCGCTCGTGAAATGTTGGGGGATGCAAGTGGGCTTCCTTTGACACCTCTTTAAATGGA
Organism: Callorhinus ursinus; assembly: GCF_003265705.2. NCBI lineage: Eukaryota > Metazoa > Chordata > Mammalia > Carnivora > Otariidae > Callorhinus > Callorhinus ursinus. The sequence continues at coordinate 5,455,645 of NW_027397099.1, forward strand.
ATACCCAGCTCTTCCTGTTATTAATTCGAAATTTGGTGGTACAAACCCTTTTAACCCGTGTGGTGTCATTAATAAGTGGCCTTCTTACCCCGCGACGCTCTCAGATCCCCCATTAGGATCCCTTAACCTAAGGGAAAGCAAATTTGCGCTTACTTACGGATATTGAAACTTAGTCTAGGCCGCTTTAAAACTCCGAACTCATACCTTATTCTCAGATGCCCGAACGCCCTGGCTTTTTTCCGCGTGTGTGTCAGGGGAGAATGAAGGAGAAAGAAGGTGCAGGTCCGCCAGGATGGTCCTGTTCAGGCGCCGGTGGCTTGCCGGGCAGGAGTCTCCTCACTGGTTAGACGCGTGGCTGTCATCGCAGCCCCAAGTGTTCATTTACAGCAGGGCAGTCTCCTTTCTCTTTGGCCCCATGCAGTTCTCGCCTATAACCCCTCTCCAGGTGGGTCATCACCTAGCAGCCACAAGGACACAGCCCTATGGCTCCTGCCACCCTAACTTCCTTCCTTTTTTTGGGAGCCCCAGGCACATAGTAGAGGTTTGTCCCGGTTTTCGAGCACCACTCCAGCTTCTCGTTTGGTTAGCTACCCATTCATTCTCAAGGCTCTTGGTTTCGACCATCACTTATATGGTCAGCTCTTCAGAGCTACTGAAATCCTGCCTTGTGATCTTTGGCAGCAAAGAAAACAGATGAAGTGGTCCTATCCCTTGCTTCCTAGGCACGACACAAACTCGGACCCTTAGAGGGCTTCATGCTCTCCTGGTAGGGGCTACTCTAGCAGCAGCTGCCCCTCCTTCAGAAATCTCCAATTTCAGGCCCCTGCCTGTGTTTGATTCCTCCCCACCCCCTTACCACTGCATATACACTCTTCAGGGGGACATGGCAAGCTAGCCCAAGAAGAAGGGGGCCAGTGGTTTTGCTGGAGTGGATACACCAAGCTCCAGTGATTTCAGATGCCCCCAATATCTCCAGTTATTCTCTTGGTACCTGAGTCCCCTAGTCCTGCAGGGAGGGCAGAGGCCTCACCCCAGGAGCATAGGGCCCCTCTCCTCTGGATCTGAACCTTGTTATATGCTAACATGTCAGTGGAGGCCCAAGAACAAGAGGTTCTGTAAATCTTACAAACCCTAGAGACTCCTGTGGGACAGGATGTCCAGGCCTTAAAGTACCCTTTAAAATGCAGGGGAACATGAGATTTTGCTTTTGGGGTTTTATCAGCAACGCCAAGCCAACAGAAAAGTTCCTGTCAAAATCCTGTCATAACTCTTCTGAAAACAAGCATTAAAATTCAAGAACATTTGCTAATTCCTAGTTTCTTAATGCACACAGTAAAACAAAAACCCCATTATTACAACTAATACTTATCTGTCGAGAGCACAATAAAATACCATGTATATTTTAGGTCCAGATATCTCAGCTCCTTTATCCATTAAAATGTTTGTCAAAAAATGTGTCCACAAAAAGGGTTTTTCCAAAATTACGGGGTTTTTACTGAAATTAGCAAAAACCAGTTTTCTCCTTCCACCAACTCCTGCAAGTAATCACTTGGGTTCTGTATCTACTACAGAAGTCTTCTGCTCTGCTCCCTTGCCCTTCCCCCCCTTGTTTAAAATCTTATTTATCAGAGAGAGAGGGAGAGAGCACAAGCAGGGGGAGCGGCTCCTTGCTGAGCAGGGAGCCCGATGTGAGACTTGATCCCGGGAACCCGGGATCATGACCTGGGCCAAAGGCAGATGCTCAACAGACTGAGCCACCCAGGCGTCCCGCCCCCTTCCTTTTTTTATTGTTATGTTAATCACCATACATCATTAGTTTTTGATGTAGTGTTCCATGACTCATTGTAACACCCAGTGCTCCATACAGAACATGCCCTATTTAATACCCATCACCAGGCTAACCCATCCCCCACCCCCTCCCCTCTAGAACCCTCAGTTTGTTTTTCAGAGTCCATCATCTCTCATGGTTCGTCTCCCCCTCCGATTTCCCCCCAGCCCCCTTCTTTTTAATTGGTCCCTAAAGAGACATTTATAGGGAGTGGCAATGACTTTGCTTGATCTTGACAGTGCCAAGACCCTTTTCTTTGTTCTTAGGCTTAGATCAGCTTTCTCACCCTTGAGAAAATGAATGCCTATTTTCCTTCTCCTAAATCCTTTGGGCATGCTGGATGTTCAGGTCAAATAGGTTCCTGCCCTGAGGGGAACCAAGCAGGTGGCTTTGTGGGCTCAGAGACCCGATAAGAGCAAGGAGGCAGACTTTAACTGTAAAAGAGTTTGAATATTCAGAGATGCACATAGGACAAATATCTATGCAACATCCTCTTTTAACAAATGTTAATGTTTTGCCATGTTTGCTTTTAAAAAAGAGAAATAAGGGGCACCCGAGTGGCTCAGTCGTTAAGCATCTGCCTTCAGCTCAGGTCATGATACTCATTAGAGTATCTCCTGTGCTGAGGACACAGCACTAAAATGCAAACATCGCTGCCCTGTATCACCAAACTGTTCACTTGCCATTTGTGCACTTTTCTGTATGTTATGCTTCATTTTTTTTAAAGATTTTATTTATTTGACAGAGACACAGCGAGAGAGGGGACACAGCAGGGGCAGAGGGAGAGGGAGAAACCGGACTCCCCGCAGAGCAAGGAGCCTGATGTGGGACTCGATCCCAGGACCCTGGGATCATGACCTGAGCCAAAGGCAGATGCTTAACCACTGAGCCACCCAGGCACCCAGGATTTATTTATTTGTGAGAGAGCGAGCGAGCGAGCACAAGCAGGGGGAGTAGCAGGCAGAAGGAGAGGGAGAAGCAGCTCCCCACTGAGCAAGGAACCCCATGTGGGACTTGATCCCAGGACCCTGGGATCATGACCTGAGCCGAAGGCAGATGCTTAATCGACTGAGCCACCCAGGCATCCCTGTACGTTATGCTTCAATAAAGTTGACCTCCTCCTCCTCCTCCCCCCAAATCCCTACTCTCATGCAGCTTACCTTCTAGAGAAGGTCATATAATAAACAAGTAAAATATTTAGGTGGTGGTATTACAGAAAAAATGAAGCTGAGAAGGGAGATGGGGTGTGCCATGGAAGAGGCATGCTATTTTTTTTTTTTTTTAAGATTTATTTGACAGAGACACAGCGAGAGAGGGAACACAAGCAGGGGGAGCGGGAGAGGGAGAAGCAGGCTTCCCGTGGAGCAGGGAGCCCGATGCAGGGCTCGATCTCAGGACCCCGGGACCACGACCTGAGCTGAAGGCAGACACTTAATGACTGAGCCACTCAGGCACCCCGAAGCATGCTATTTTGATAGGGTAGTAAAAAAGGGCTCTGTTAAAATCGTGGGCAAAGATTTGAAGATGAGGGACTAGCTTATGTGACATGTAGGGCAAATGGACTCCAGAAAAGGGAACAGCAAAAGCATAGGCTCAGAGGTGGAAGCTTGTTGTTTGTGTAAGTTACTGCAGGGAGGTCAGTGGGCCCAGAGTAGTGAGAAGGAAGACTTGGGGAGTTAGATAATACAGGGCGGCAGGTGGTAACAATACTATGTAGGGCTTTTACTATAGCTTTTATTCAGTGAAATGGGAAGCTATTTGAGGACTTTGAGCAGATGAATGACCCGATCTCAGATTATTATAGCATCACTCTAGCTGCTAAACTGCAACCACAGGGAGGCAAGGATGGAAGTGGAGAAACCAATTAGGAGGCTGTTGCAAATATCTGAGCCAGAGATGACTGACGATAGGGACTTGGGCCAGGGTGGCAGAGGGAACAAGAAAAGTCATCCACATCCATCCTGACAGTTAGCAGACAGGACTTACTGAAGCGTGGATGTGAGGTTCAAAAGAAAAGAATCAAGAACAGTTCCCGAGTTTGTGGCCTGAGCAACTGGAAAAATGGGGTTCTTTTCCCAGAAGGAAAGACTGAGGGAAGAACATGATTATGATAGGGCTGGGAGGGAGAGATCATGAATTAGTTCATCTTTGGACACATTAAATTCAAGATATGTTAGACATGCAAGAAGAGATGTCACATATGCAGTCAATTACCATGAGTCTGGAATCCTGGGCTAGAGATACAAACTTTGAAGTTGCCAGCAAGTAGATATTTAAAGCCATGAGACAGGTTGACAGCCACAAGGAGGGTTGACTATAGAAAAAGAAAAGCCTAAAGATTGAGCCCTAGAAGAATTCTCATGTCTAGAGTAAATAAATAAATGAAAAGGAAAAAAAAAAACTGGGAGAACTGTCAATAGAGTACAAGGAAAAGTGTGGTAACACAGAAGCCAAAAAAAATGTGTCAAGGGTGAGGAAGTGATGAACTGTACCAAATAAAGCTGAAAGGTCAAGTAAAAGGACAGAAAAAAAGTACGTTTAGCCACATGCAGTCCCTTGCTGCCCTCCAGCAAGAACAGAAACAAAGACCTGATTAGGAGGGGTGAAAGAGAGATGGAAGGAGAGGAAGTGGAGACAATGAACACTGGAATATTCCTGTTAAGATTTTATTCAACTATTAGAGAGAGAGAGAGAGAGAGAGGGAACACAAGCAGGGGGAGTGGGAGAGGGAGAAGCAGGCTTCCTGCTGAGCAGGGTATACGATGTGGGGCTCGATCCCAGGACCCTGGGATCATGACCTGAGCCGAAGGCAGAGGCTTAACGACTGAGCTACCCAGGCGCCCCTGGGATATTCCTCTTAAGTGAAGCAAAAAATGGAGTGGCAAGTAGAGGGTGTTGCAGTACGTATATTCACAAATATATATATTTAAGATGAGAAAAACTGCACACTATTATGCAATGGGAACGATTCAGTGGACAAGAAAAGAGGCAGAGGACACTTGTAGAAATGATATCCTAGTTTAAGGATGGGATCAAGAGAAGTTGGCCTTAGATGAGAGAAACAAGTATCACCCATAGTAACAGAAAGGAAAGGAAGAACGCAGAGAGTTACCTTCTGATTGCTTTTATTTTTCTCAGTTAACTAGGAAACCAGGTCACTAGCTGAGTGAGGACTGGGTGAAATGCTGGAGTTGAGAAGAGAGAAGCTATAAAACTGTTCAGGAGGCTGGGACCTTAGGAGACTGGGACAATGACTGGACTTCAGGGAAACAAATGCTTGAAGTTAGCAGTCAGGAATTTAAAGTGGGACCAGTCACTGTGGCTCAGTTTTTCTGCAGCCACATCTAGCCTCATGGGGACAGGAGTGGTATAGGCAGACTAGAATGTTTTTTTCTTTTCTTTTCTTTTTTGGTGAGATCCTCTGGTTCCTTCATTTAAATACTGTACTGTATTAAATTATAAGAATATGCCACAATTTATTAACCCCATTCACTTACTGACAGACATCTGTGCAGTGTCTCTACTATTTCGGACACTGCAGCAATAAGCATCCTTGCGCATGTCTTTGTGCTCACCCAGGAGAATTTCTAGTCCAGGGTATATATCTAGAAGTGGAATTGCTGGGCCATGAGGTAAGCTTAGCTTCACTCTTACTGGATATTGCCAAATTACTCCTCAAAATGATTATACCAGTTTATCCTCTTGCTGGCAGTGTACACAAGTTCTCATTTCCTCCCTGCCAGACTTCTAAATTTTGGCCATCCTAATGGGTATGAAATATTATCTTACTGCCTTCCTTTGCAAAATTCTGGTTTTAAGATCGAGCACCTTTTCATTTATAAGCCAGTCTTCTTTGTCCAACAACAGATCTCCACTCCACTGTTCACTTAGCAAGATTAAGTACCTACCATGTGACTGGCATTGTGATGAGGGGAACAAAAAAGTTACCAAAAGAGACACAGACCCTCCTTTCTGGAACTCATAATCTAGTGTGAGGTGGGGGTGGGGAGAAAACCAAATAATCACAAACTGTAGTAACATAAAGCACAGTAACAGTAATCTATGAAAAATTAAAAGAGGGTGATCAATTTAGTTGAGGTAGGGCAGCAGAACACTCCCAGAAGTGACAACTGCATTTTAACAGATGAGTAAGAAGTAACTAGTTCAGCAGCTATAAAGAACTAGGCATACCGTTGTTGGGCATACTCTGTGTTCCTGTCTTCCCAGGCCAGCACAGCAGTGTGTGAGATGCTGTGGCAGACATGATGCCTGCCCTGGGACCCTTCCCCAGACATACCCAGGCACCAGGGGTGGGAGCCTGGTTTTCTCCTAGCTCCCGTTTGTAATGTTGAGACTATTACTCCTGCACTATTGTATCTAGTTTATTCCTGTAGGAATCTCACACCATCTGATTATATCAACCTATACATGCTGACCGAGAAAACCCACTTTAGATATTTTACCTCATTTGGGATATTTTAAGAAAAAATTCTATAGAAAAAAAAAAAGGAGAGGTGCTTCAAAAGATAAAAGTATTCAATGTCATTATTATAAAAACCAATACCAAAACCAATCCAAATGTGTCCCAACAGTAAGGGACTTAAGGAGATCTTGAGACTGTAGAGTAACATGGAAAATATTTAGGAGAAATGGTGTTTGCCTTTTTTTAAGTATAAGATTTTACCCATAATATGGGCAAATGTAAATAATAACTTGATATATTAAGGTATAAGGGTTATGCGTGAATTTAGGTAATTTAATTTACTAAAGTAGTCAGGAAGAGTATTCCGAAGCCCTTCACCATTTTGTCTTTGCTTGGTCTCCAACCTATCACCATGTCCCTTCATTCACTCCTCCCAAAACAATACTGCATTATATGCAGTTCCTTGAACATAAGTACGGCTCTGGAGACAACACAGTTAAAGGTAAAAAGCTATGCCTTTGTAGCCAAACAGTCCTGGGTTCAAAGCCTGAAACTGCCATTGGAAATACTACCTCAAGGGAATGACTTTACCTCTCTGGCTACCCCACCCCCATTAGAAAACAAGGATACTTGTATTGTTTCTTTAATGCAAACAACCGAAATCTGACAAATTAGCTTAATCAAAAAGGGGTAAATTGGGCCACAGTGGGGAGCCCACTGAATCCCAGGAAGGGTTTCAGAATTGAGCCAGGTCCAAAGGACCTCAGGATTAGCAATGAGAACACCACCGTGTCAGTTCCACCCCCTCTCTGGTAAGGAACTGGGCTCTAGGCAGTTCTAGGTCTTCACCTTTCCAGCCTAGCAACACAAAATTAAAGGGTCCCTGCCAAATCTATTTTGAACATTTTCTAGGAAAGAACTCTGGCTCAACTAGGTCACATGCTTGCCCCTAGAATTATCACTAAGCCCCAGGGATATTGACTTATGTTCCTGTGGTCAGTACAGCAGAGATGTTACAAGAAAAAGAGGGAGAAAAAAGCTGGGCAAAGACAAGAGCTAACATAAGACCTAGAACAAGGAGGTATAAGGATTAAATGAAATGATGGCTATGAAATATTTCACACGATTTCTTTCTATTGGTAAGCATTGAATAAACAGTAGCTATTATTAACTCACCTGACCATGATGAGTTTAGCAGTTAATCCCTCCTCCTGGATGCACCATACTTTAATCTTAGCCAAGTTCTGAAAACTGAAAAAGACAAACTGACTCCCATTCAACTAAGAAGGCTATTTATTGAAATAATACAATGATGTTACAAGGATGTATTTCATGTGGCCTAGGAAGCTGGGTGTTCCTAAGTGCATGGTGCCTGGTTGCTGGAACTAGAGAATCCTCTGCTCAATCAACCACACATACCACGGACATTCTGGGCTCCTTCTTTGTCAAAGCAGATGTGCTGAGATTCAGAGATTGGTTGGATCTAGGCCAAGTTCCACACACAAACCAGTGGTTTTCTTTGAGTCTTCTGGAACTAAGTCTTTACAAACTTCTTTTGAAGTAGAATAGCACTCAACTGGTTCCAATTTATGTCATTCTTGCAAATAGTCCACTATGGGGATCCCCAAATAATCAGCAGCAAATAAGTTCCTGATAAGCATGGTAGCCACTCAGTGGAAGGGGGGGGGTCTGTATAGAATTACCCATTGTCAAACTATGTATCAGACAACACATGGTCTTGGCACCGTGTGTGTTAAGCATGGAACATCACAAACAAGATATTTTTGAACAGTTAAAGTCTTGGAAGGGCAGGGATGCCTGGGTGGCTCAGTTGGTTAAGCGAATGCCTTCGGCTCGGGTCATGATCCTGGAGTCCCAGGATCGAGTCCCGCATTGGGCTCCCTGCTCGGCGAGGAGCCTGCTTCTCCCTCTGACCCTCCCCCCTCTCGTGTACTCTCTCTCTCTTTCTCGCTCTCTCAAATAGATAAATCTTTAAAAAAAAAAAAAGTCTTGGAAGGGCAGATTCCCATCTTGTTCTACTTGTAATGGACTCATTGTGCTAGACATCACACATTTTAGCCCCCATGTACATTTTTCCTGCAAAGAATTATGAAGAAGGGCGCCTGGGTGGCTCAGTTGGTTAAGTGACTGCCTTCAGCTCAGGTCATGATCCTGGAGTCCTGGGATCGAGCCCCACATCGGGCTCCCTGCTCAGCAGGGAGTCTGCTTCTCCCTCTGACCCTCTTCCCTCTCGTGCTCTCTCTCATTCTCTCTCTCAAATAAATTCTTTAAAAAAAAAAAGAATTATGAAGAATATTTGAGAGTTACTTCCTGTTGTCTAGGATGAGAGAAGGATAATGGATCCTGCTACTTGGCATGTAAAGAAGACAGTAGGAAAGGTTTACCATCAACATCACCCATATCATTCCTCTCCATGAGTCATCAGGGTGGGAAAATTTACTTATCTTCAGAGAGGAGAGGCTCTTGTGTGAAAGGAGTAAAGGTCCCTATTGCTTCCAAATTTATCTCCACTGTTGGCACCTTTGGGATTCTTTTAGGATAGCCTATGGTAGGCATGAGAGAACATTAGGGACTGGAGTGGGCTACTGATGCTTATCTCATGCTTTACTGATGGAAGAGCAGCATATAACCAAAAAAGTTAAATTTTTTATGATGAAGTATTTCCCTGGCACACAAAATGGGTCATTACATGGGTTCTCTAAACTGATTTAAAGATAGATTTTATGACAATGGGTAATTACATTTATACTTCTCCACAGTAAAATTAACTTGGGGAAAATGTTTCCTCTTTAGTTTTGTGCTGTTTTCCCATTGATCCAATATAGGAAGCTTGGGGCAGTGCTTTCTCATGGGAGTGTCATAAAAAGCACAGTAAGAGAACTGAGCAGGTCTATGAAACTGACATATGTTAGTTGAATGTATAAATATTACACTTGGGAAAAGGAAAAAAGTCACCAGCAGTTGAACTATTCACAGTTTTTGTTAACATTTTGGTATGTAAGCTTCCAACAAGTTTTTCTGAATAAGTCTGTGACAAATCTGCCTCTGTATTTTGCTGCCTCTTATGCTTTTATGAATTCCTAGAGTATCCAACTCAAGTGCTCATTAGTTTGTGCATCTGATTTATTTTAAAATTTACTTTAAAGCCCTCTGAATTCCAAAATACCTTTTCAGTGCTAGACCACAGGGCCAAAGATCCAGGAGACCTGCTTTCTCCACCCAGCTTTGCCATCATAAGCTGTATCACACTGTGCAAACCACTTCACATCTTTGGCTTTTGGTTTCTTCATCTGTACAATGAAGTGGTTGGGCCAGCTGATCTCATTCTTTGAATGGTTGATTCTGGGAGGTGGAATTGGTTTCCATGGTGAATTTAATGTAAGAGCTGCAGTTGAATGCGGTCGTCAAGCAATTTTAAAATAAGTTTTGGTCACTACTGCAGGAGTTTTATTAAAAAAGGCTGTAAACACAGAGTTACAACTCAAACTGTTCAAAGTTGATGATCTCCTGCGTACAGATATTCAAAAGCTTTATAAAGTCCAATACATAAGCATATCATTTCCAATTGGTTATATATGATGTTTATAGTTGTTTTTATAAAAGTCTGTAATCAGATTTGAGAATGTGCCTTCTATTTATTAAAAAAAAACATTGTCTACTAGCATAGAGCTTTCTTCACACCACACACACACACACACACACACCCACCCACACACCCCATTACATTCTCAAGCTTCCTCTCTAGTAAGAATCCTGTGATACTGAATAAGAACAATAGTTTAGCTAAAGTTTTCTGCACATTCCTTAATTTCAGGGCTTCTACAGTTTATTTCGTGCATGAATTCTCTGGTGTTTAGTTAGTGCTGAACTTCTACTGAAGTTTTTCCCACATTCCTTACAAGCATAGGGTTTTTCTCCAGTATGAATTCTCTGATGATCATGCAGATTTGTTTTCTTTCGAAAGGCTCGCCCACATTCATTACATTCATAGGGTTTTTCTCCAGTATGAGTTCTCTCATGCTGAATGAGGGATGAACTTTGACTGAAGGCTTTCCCACAGTCAATACATTCATAGGGTTTCTCTCCAGTGTGGGTTCTCTCATGCTGAGTAAGTGATGAGCGTCGACTGAAGGCTTCTCCACATTCATTACATTCATAGGGTTTTTCTCCAGTATGAATTCTGTGATGTTCTATGAAGCTTGTACTCCTTTTGAAAGCTTTTCCACATACATTACACTGATAGGGTTTCTCTCCAGGATGAGAAATAGGTTGTTGACTAAAGTTCTGCTCACATTCATAGGGGTTCTGTCCAGTATGGATCCTCTGATGATCAGTAAAGTCAGTAATGTGACTGAAGTCTTCCCCACAGTCATGACAATGATAGGATTTCACTTCAGTGACAGTGCTTTCATCTTGAGTAAGAGATGGGCTATGCTTGAAATCTATGCTGTAGTTATTGCTTTGGTAAGGTTTGCCTCTCTTATGAATCCTCATATGTTTATAAAGGGATGGACTCTGACCAAAAGCCCTCCCACATATGCTACATTCAAAAGGTTTCTCTCCTGTATGAGTCCTTTCATGCTGGACAAGGGAAGAACATCGACTGAAGGCTTTCCCACATTCCTTACACTGGAAGGGTTTCTCTCCACTATGTGTGACCTCATGCTGAGTGAGGGATGTGCCATGCCTAAAAGATCTCCCACATAAATTGCATCGATAGGGTTTCTCTCCAGTGTGAATTCTCTGGTGCTGAACAAGGGAGGAGCTGCGCTGGAAGGCTTTCCCACAGAGACTGCACTGGTAAGGTTTCTCTCCCGTGTGAGCATTCTCATGCTGACCAAGGGAAGAGCTATGCCTGAAGGCCTTCCCACACACATTACATTCAAAGGGCTTCTCCCCAGTGTGAATTCTCTGATGCTCAGTGAGTTGTGTCTTCCAGAGGAAGGTTTTTCCACAGTCAGTACATTCATGGTGTTTCTTTCCAGGATAAATTCCCTGATCTGTACCATTGGGGAAAGCTCCTTCTCCTTTATGAGTTTTCTCGTGTTTAGTGAGTGATGATCTATGAATAAAGGCTTTTCTACATTTGTCACATTTATAAGGTTTCTTTTTTGCAAGGATATTATTCTGATTAATTATATCTGAATTATGTCCCAAATTGCTTCCAAGTGTATCACATTCAGTAGGCCTTGAAGGAATGTTCACTTGTGTAACCAGGACTGTGTTCAATCTAGAATTTTCACCAAATTTATTTTGCTGAAAATTTTCCTCTGGTGTGATTATTTTCTTCTGGTTGGATGCATCTGGGCCCAGGTATCTTTTCCAGGTTTCCTGGTGTCTCTCTAACTGGCTACTAACATCCCAAGTGCTTTCAAATGTGGCATGCGAAAGGCCATCTGTGCTACGGGATCCTGCAGATATGCTCTGTTGCAGATGTGATGATTTGGCTTCAGGCCTGGTCTTCCAGTCTGAAAAAAATCCAAAGGGCAAAAGTCCCCTGTTCCCTCCTCTTGAAACAAACTGCTACAGTAGGAATGGGGAAATGAAAGAAATATAAACTATATGTGATTCTGTTTTGAAATTAGTCCTGTAGTTTGGAGAGAAGACCCAAATGAAGGAAAGGAAAAGTAAAGAGAAGTGACAGTGCAGACTGCAGAGCCAGAGTGTATGGCAAGTCTAGAATGAGGAAGCCCCTCCAGGAGGACTGGTTAGGATATAAGGGAATAAGTGAGCATGAGAATGTAAGGCACAGACACAAATGGAATACAATCATGGTCTGTCTTGTAAGAGCCTAATAACTGCTCTCCATGCTTCCTGTCCATTTTATAAATCATCCCAAAATCTGTCTTCCTAATTCAGCCATTTCACAATTTCTTTAAAGTCACCTCTGAGGCTCCAAATCTTCAAACCCTATAGAGAAAATCCGCAGCCACTGACGTGACTGAAATCATTCTTTGACATACTTGGAGACCAATGGCTATACTTTACAAACTGAGATAAAGTAATATTTCAGGAAGCAAATCATTATCGCCTTTATAATTAGGGCTCTGGTTTTAGCCTGTCTGAGTTCTGGTTCTACACTAATCACCTCGACCAAAAAGGATTTTACTCAGGGCACCTGGGTGGCTCAGTTGGTTAAGCGACTGCCTTCAGCTCAGGTCATGATCCTGGAGTCCCAGGATTGAGTCCCGCATCGGGCTCCCTGCTTAGCAGGGAGTCTGCTTCTCCCTCTGACCCTCCCCCCTCTTGTGCTCTCTCTCTCTTATTCTCTCTCTCTCAAATAAATAAATAAAATCTTTAAAAAAAAAAAGGATTTTACTCAGCCTAATAAATTGATCTCTAAATCCCTGTTTCATTTCAGAATACAGCAGACAATTAGTCTCTAGGTTCTAAAAATGGTAATTTTTAAAAACTAAAGGGAAGGGGGGCTCTGGGGTGATGGAAATGTTCCATATTGAAATGAATTTGGATTAGATGGGTGAATGCACTTGTCAAAAGCAACTGGATGGTACTTAGAAGAGTTGTATAGCTTACTGTATGTACATTTTTCTTGAAAAAACCATAAATACTGAACTTTGGTTAACGATATGTATGCTGAGTGTGTAGGGGTGAAATGTATGTGTTGGCAACTTAGTTGGAAATGCACCAAAAAGTACAGATTAAAAAAAAAAAAGATGATGGGATAGATGAAGAATATGTGATAAAGCATATAATAAAATTTTAACAACTATAGAATCTTGGTGGTAGGAATATGGTGTTCACTGTATAATTTTTTCAACTTTCCATACATTTGAAAATATTCATAATAAAATGTCAGGAGGGAAAAAAACCAACAACCAAGGGGCCCTAAGCCTCAAAATTCCTTACCCTGGAACAAGACTCAATTCTAATTTCCCAATGACAGAAAATGCTTTGTATTTCTTCTAGAATATTTCTCAGAGGGATATTCAAGAAATGTTTGTTGATATGAATGAATGAGAAAATTCTCTACCCAATCACATTAAAAAACAATCAAGTAATTCCTGACTGCTTTCTATGTGCTCTATAACACAGATAGAATACATAGATATATAATAGGCTCTTTCTCCAAGACCTTGAAGTCTTAGAAATAAGAGCCAATCTTTTGATAAAAAAGGAAAACCATCAGATGCTATATTTTAAATCTGAGCTTGTACAGTAAAAGATGATATAAATGGTACTTGTGATCAGGGAAGGTAGAAATAAATATATAAATACATATTATGTTCATGGATTGAATAGACACCCTAAACTTAAGGAATAGACAGCTCTGGATAGGTAGAAAGTATTATCTAATTAGGGAAACTGTACACTACTTACAGAAAACATTAAGAAGAAGTTCAACCCAAGTGGAACTTGTTTTAGTGGGAACAGAAAGAGAATACTGGAAGATACAATAGGGGACCTTTAAATCAAGGGGGATCTGTTTCCTATAATGAGGTACAGGGAGTAACAGCAAGGTTTTGTCAGAGGTAGGTGGTTTATGAAGATAAAGCATTAAAATCCAATATGGTCCACCAAGTGATGAGCAGATAAACAAAATGCGGTATGTCCATACAATGGCATATTACTCAGCAATAAAAAGCAAGGAGGTACTAATACATGCTACAACATGAATGTACCCTGAAAATATGCTAAGTGAAAGAAGCCAGTCACAAAAGGCTACATATTATATGACTCCATTTACATAAAATATCCAGAAATGGTAATCCACTGAGATAAAAAGATTAATGGGTGCAGGGGTAGCAGGTAATGGAGAGTAACTGCTAATGGGTATGGGGTTTCTTTCTGGGTGTTAAAATGTTCTGTAGTTAGATACTGGTGATGGCTGCACAACTCAGTAAATCTCTGAAAAACCCCTAAACTGTACACTTTAAAAAAGGCGAATTTATGGTATGTAAATTATATCTCAAAAACGCTATGATCTTAAAAATCCAATATTGGTTATAAAAGACTGAGCAATTTCAACTGGGAATTATAGTAATCTCCTCGCGGGGCCTAATTTGGGAGGAAAATAACCTGAATTGCATGAAAAGGTCTAAACTGACTGGGGTGTTTGGACTGAGGGATTAGAGATCCACTGGTTTCTTTCTTTTTTTTTTTTTTTTAAAGATTTTATTTATTTATTTGACACAGAGAGAGACAGCAAGAGAGGGAACACAAGCAAGGGGGGTAGGAGAGGGAGAAGCAGGCTTCCCACAGAGCAGGGAGCCTGACGTGGGGCTTGATCCCAGGACCCCGGGATCATGACCTGAGCCGAAGGCAGATGCCCAACGACTGAGCCACCCAGGTACCCCTGATCCAGTGGTTTCTAATGCGCAAGGGGAGAAACGGGTAATGGGCAAGGTAGCAAAATGTGCTGGCTGGGGATGAAAGATGATTAATTTAGATTTTAGGTATTTAACTGCATGGGACTTCCACAAGGAGGGGTTCTGTGAGATGGGAAGAAAGTGACCAGGGTACAAGTAAGGATGATTTCTGAGTCCAAAGCACAGCATAAAGAGCTGTAACTACCACCCTTGGAAGGTGGTAATACAGAAAGAAAGGGGAGGAAGCTGAAGAGCAGACTCCTTAGGCAGATTCACTTAGGGGGGAAACCAAGCAAAGTCAAAGACCTAAAGCCAAGAAGTACTTAGTAAGCCAGAAGACCAGGAGAGAAGGATACTCCAGGAGCCATGGAGAGGCAATGAAACAAACTGGCATGAAAATAGGATGGAAGGAAGATGGTACTCCTCCCCAGACAGGTGTTGTAGGAATGTGGTGAGGGAAAGAAGTCTGAAATCAAGTTATGAAAAGATGGAGAATCAAAGCCGTGGGTTCTTCTACAAGTCTGGGGCCACCGACCGTAAAAGCAGCAAGACAAAACAAGAAGACATGGGAGTTCAATTAATGTCTGAATGAGTAAGAAAAGGGATTGCTAATCATGATGGGAGACTGAGGACACCAGAGGAGAAAATCCAGCGATAGGATCACAGTATAGGGAGAAATGGTATTCTGTGTAGGACAAAGGGGTACATTTTCCTCTAAGACCTGTCAGCAGCAGGAACACCCTACTGCAGAAGGGAGACAGAGGTATCACCCAGGAGATGGTTTAGTTTCCTCTGCAGGTCTAGGAGCTCCCCAGGCACCAATATGAAGGTGCTCCCCCCCTCCCTCAGCTGTGCCACTGTCTGCATTGATTCCTGCATGCCTGACTCCTCCTCATTTACCTGGACAGAAAGGTCTTTGGATTTCTCCCTCTGATATCCACGGCTCTTCTCCTTGTTCCAATTTGAAGATCACCTCTGGCTTGGAAACTTGGTATCCTGCTCATGGGTAAATACACAAGATTTGGTTGTTTGGGCAAGTGCACAAAGACCCTTCCTACAAGTCAGTACTAGTCCTGGATCTTCAGGAACTCTGAAGGAAAAAAAAAAGTGCAACTTGAGGAGTCATGCAATCAAATGACCTATTTCCAGTTCTGCAAAAGAAAGAACTTTACTTAAAAAGCAGGCTCAGAAAACTGTAAAGCTGAGTCGCAAAGAGAAGAACAAGCTCTAACCGTGCATACCCTGCTCACGGCCACCTGATCTACAAGCCCCACAACCTTAGCACCTGAGAAAGGAAAAACCTGCCAGTAGGCAAGATACTGACTTGGTCCTTACCAAGAGAAACCAGGTGGCTATAGTTCTCCAGCATCACATCCCTGTACAAGCGCCTCTGAGCTGGGTCCACGTGGTGCCATTCTTCCTGAGTGAAGTCCACAGCCACATCTTTGAATGTCACTGATTCCTGTAGGATCACATTCCTGTTCAACTAGGGATCAACACCACAAATGTTCCCATGGCAATACTGGGAACATACTGTAGGCTCATCAGAAATGGTGATCACACATTTGATATCCTGAGGGGAATGTTGGGTTAAATACAGTAGTTACTTACATAATTTTGTAAAGAATCCAGTATGGCAGGCAGGAAAGTCACAAGGGGCAATATGTTCTGCAATCCCGTATCCCTACTTAGCTATTGTGTTTTCCTGGAAAGCCACGCCTTGTCACACAATCACCAACTCCTCACTACCCATGCATTTCCTTTGTTACAAAATCCAAATATACTGGGGAGTAAAAGCAACAGCCTTCCTTCAGCCCCTCACCAATCCCACTGTGCTCCCTAGAAATAAATACTGTTAACAGTTTGGTACATACATGCAAGAGTCCCTACTCCATGCTTCATTCACGCATACACAGAGTCTTGTTTTGTGAGTTACCATACTGCTCTACAACTTGCTTTTTGCATTTAACTATGTCTTGGAGATCTTCCCATAGGGGTACAAATAATTTTACCTTATCCTTTGAATTGCTTCATAGTACGCCATAAACAGCTGTATCATAACATATTCATTGCCTAAAACCAACGGCATTGCTGGTTTACAATATCCACTGCACTAAGGATAAGATTCAGATATCCCCACCACTTACTGGATTCCAGCCAGGCTGCCCTTGATGATCCCTGAATACATCTAGCTTGTTCCTACCCTGGGGCCTTTATACTTGTTACTCCCTCTTCCCTTAGGATCCCCACATAGTTGGAAACTAGTTTCTAGTTATTCCGGTCTCATCTCGAGCACACCCCCTCAGGAAAGTTGTCTTAGCACCTCCCCTCCAATTTACTCTCCATCACATAACCATGTTAATATTCCTCCAAGCACAGGTTATCACTCAGTGCCCAAATCCCTGCCACTTGAACTCAGGAACCAAACAGATTCAGGTAAAAAGGACACCTGTACTTCTAAAAATAATCTGAAATTAGCTTGTTCACTTCTCTGTCCCCTACCCCTCCACCTCTGCCACCATGAGCTCCACGAGAACAGGGACATTATCTATCTTGATCAGTTATATGCCCAGCACAGAGTGGATGCTTAAAAAATGCTTGGTGAGGGGCCTAGGCTGAGCCTGGGTGGCTCAGTCGGTTAAGCATCTGCCTTTGGCTCATATCACGATCCTGGGGTCCTGGGATTGAGCCCCACGTCAGGTTCCCTGCTCAGCGGGGAACCTGCTTCTCCCTCTCCCTCTGCCCCTCCAACCCACTCATGTTCTAACGCTCTCTCTCTGATAAGTAAAATCTTTAAAAAAATGCTTGGTGAATGAATAAATGGACCAGTCCCTGTTAGTAGACAACTGGATTATTTTCAGTATTTTGCTGCTACAAACATTACTGCAATGACACCTTTGTGTAAATATAGCTAGTTAGAATTGGAATTGCTATGTCAAGGTCTTTTCCCGATTCTTACCCCCCCCAATCATTTCTTCCTTACCACCCCACTGAACCTAGGCTGGCTAACATCCCCCATGCCTCTCCATCAGTTCCAATACTCCTGGACTGATTTTTGTCTTCTTACTAGGCCTTCTTAAGCTATGAGACACCTGTCACCATGTCCTAACTGAAATATTTCCTTTGCTCCTGGTTGGATTTCAATCTCAAAAATGTACACAGTAAAATATGGTAAAGACGATTAGTGTGAAAAGACACTGAAAGCAGAGCTGAATTCACTGGAGCAGTGAGAGAAGGTTACATGGAAGTTTCAGCCCTATTTTGTGTCCTTCTCCCTGTGGGCTTTAGCTATAGCTCAACTAGAGTTATTTCAATTTCCTGGAGGGTGTCATTCTCTCCCCACCTTCCCACCTGTCTTTCCCTTGCTAATTCCATTCCACATTTTGGGTGCTGGTTAACACATCTTCAGTGAAGTCTTTTGATCCCCCATTGGAAGGTCAATCCCTGTATCATGTGCTTTAAGCCATTTTGTACACCTATGATTATTCAACTAAACCTAATAATCTATTTAATACTTGTCTTCCTAGTTAGATAGTAAGCATTATGAGGGCAGAGACTATACCGTTTTTTCTTTAACTTGGAAACACCGGTGTCCAACAAGTGTGTGATTCACACTAAACACTGTGTGGTTTCCTAACAGAGATTTGAATTTTAGAGAAGACAGGAGTGGCACCTTCTCCTATTGAGTGAGGAACATGGCCACATCCACACACAACACCGGCTCCGTGTTGGAACGTGGGAGATTTTTCTGACAGAGATCAGGGATCTGACTGTGCCAGGTAAGATGACACTAGATATTTACTAGGGGCCTGGCTTTACCAGATGCACCGTGGCAGAAAGAAAAATGCAAATGAAAAACACTGCACTCCTTGAGTAGGTTCCAGTTTATTTTAAAATGTGTTATTCATTACAGCACAATATAAGATGATCCATAGTAAAGGGAGGAGCCACAGGCCTTCAGAGGAGGGAAAATGAGGGGAAAGAAGAGAAGCTTAAGGCAGGCTATGTACTGGGCCTGAAGAGGAAGTACCATCTGAATGGGAGAAGAAAGTGGGAATCCAAGCCAGGGATTACCAAGCTTGAAAAGGGAGGCTGGGCTCAGGATGGGCATGGCCAGCTGGGAAAAAGGGGCTGGATCAAGGCAGACATTTTAAGTCAGGTTGTAAGAAGTAACACTTTCTCCCCATTGCCTACGGTGTCCTGTATGTTTATACAGCCCCTTTGGCTGTCAGCCAACCTTGATTCCTTTGCCTAACTGGTCCCTCTTATCTATTATTATTATTATTATTTTAAAATATTTATTTATTTAAATAATCTCTACACCCAACGTGGGGCTTGAACTCACAACCCTGAGATCAAGTCACATGTTCCTCTTGACTGAGCCAGTCAGGCGCCCCTATTATTATTTTTAAGATTTTATTTATTTATTTGACAGAAACACAGCGAGAGAGGGAACACAAGGGGGGTTGTGGGAGAGGGAGAAGCAGGCTTCCGGCTGAGCAGGGAGCCCGATGCAGGGTTTGATCCTGGGAGATCCCAAGACCCTGGGATCATGACCTGAGCCAAAGCCAGATGCCTAATGACTGAGCCACCCAGGCGCCCCGCCCCTATTATTTAATTAAGTAATCCCTACACCGAATGTGGGGCTCGAACTCATGACCCCGAGATCAAGAGTCGTATGCTCTTCTCACTGAGTCAGCCAGGCACCCCCAGTTTCCCCATATTTAATACAAGGCCTCCTGATTTTCTTCCGCTTCCCCAAACAGACTGCACTCATGGTAAAGAATGTGCTGACCAGTAAACAAATGTCTAGTCCAAGTTAAACAAATGTCATTTCTTGCCTCAACAGGACAACAACTGGCTTCTGTTCTACTCTTGGTCCCACCAACTCTCTCTTTCCTACCCACGATCGGAGTCAGTTTTCTAAAATTCAAACCTTTGACCATGTTACAAACCAGGCCACCATCACCTCTTACCTGACCATGGCTACAACCTCCTAACTTGTCTCTCTCCTTTTCTACTCATGCCCTGCTCCCAGGTCTGTCTTCCATATATCAACCAGAGTGATCATATTAAAACCTGTCGGATCAAGTCACTTCTTTGCTTAAAAATCTCCAACAGGATCTCAATTCACTCCAAATAAAAGCCAAAGTACTTACAGTGGCCTACATGGCCCTCCACAGTCTGCCTGCCCCACTCCAGCTATCTCCTTGACTTCATCTTGAACCTCATCCCTGACCCACTGTTCTCCCCCCTTCACTTACCCTGCCCTCCTTCAGATTCCTGGAACACACTAGGCATGTTTCTGCTCTGGAGCCTTTGCTTTGACTGTTCCCTTGACCTGGAAGCTTCTTCCTGCACATGGGCATGTGGCTCTTTGTTCAAACATCACCTAATCAGAGCAAACTTCCCCGGCCACCCTGCATAAAACAGCACCCCCACCCTGCACTGTCACTCTGGTTTCCTCTCCTTTTCATAGTTCTTACCACCTGACATATATTTTCATTTGTTTACAGTATGTATTGCAGAGAGCACAGTGTAAACTCCAGGAAAGCCGGACTATTATCTATTTTCTTCATGCCTGACTTTTCATTGCCTAGAATAGACCTGGCACATAGTAGTAGGTGTTCCAGAAATATTTAATAAATATTTTTCTTTTTTAAGGTTTTCAATTTTTTGAGAGCGACAGAGAGAGAGAGAGAGCTCACACCACATACAAGCAGGGGGAGGGGCAGAGGGAGATGCAGACTCCCTGCTGAGCAGGGAACCCGATGCGGGGCTTGATCCCGGGACCCTGGGATCATGACCTGAGCCAAAGGCAGACACTTAACTGACTGAGCCACCCAGGCACCCAATAAATGTTTTTCTTGAGATTAAAGATTACATTCCTTCATGTGACCTTCAGAGTCCTTCATAACCTGGTCCCCATCTTACTTCCACAGCCTCATCTCTGGCTTCTCCTTCCCTCTGACACCATAATTCAGCCTGAAGAAGAGTTACAACTTGAAACTAAACACTCTCTTTTGCCTCTGTAAAAATGCTTGGCCTTCCTTCCTCTGTGGAGGTAACATTTATTCTCTCACCAAGACTCTGTAAAGTTCTTCCCTCTGGGGCTCCTCTCCTAACCCCAGGTCTGGGCCAAGTGCCTCACACCTCCCACGACCCTCCTCCCTGGATCCCTCTCCAGTAAGCTCCTAAGAAACTACATCATAGTGACTGTT
Source organism: Callorhinus ursinus (assembly GCF_003265705.2). Taxonomy (NCBI): domain Eukaryota; kingdom Metazoa; phylum Chordata; class Mammalia; order Carnivora; family Otariidae; genus Callorhinus; species Callorhinus ursinus. The sequence continues at coordinate 5,476,465 of NW_027397099.1, forward strand.
ACCTATGATTCACTGTGCTCCCAAAGGGTCAAGACCTTGACTCAGGCACCTTCGAAACTCCAGAGGTCAGAATCAGCTTGGTACATAAAAGACAATCAAGAGTTTGTAAGATTAAACAGGCAAAATGTACTGAGACCCCCAGTGTGAATGAGCCACTCTGAGAGCTCAACTCGACAGCATTCACCCTCCTTCCAGATATAACTGAACCTCATTATCAACCCCTTTTAAAAATTAACAGGGTTGGGCACCTGGGTGGCTCAGTCATTGGGCATCTGCCTTGGGCTCAGGTCATGATCCCAGGGTCCTGGGATCGAGTCCCACCGGGCTCCCTGCTCAGCGGGAAGCCTGCTTCTCCCTCTCCCACTCCCCCTGCTTGTGTTCCTGCTCTCTCTGTGTCTGTCAAATAAATAAATAAAATCTTTAAAAAAAATTAACAGGGTTATCATGAAGTATCAAGTATTTTGCCTGCATCATGTTGACATAAAAGGTCCAAAGAACTAGAAACAGCATATAGTAGGTTGAGAAGACTCAATTTCCTAGGCCCGTAAAAAGCGGCACACTAATAACGTGCAGTAAGTAATGTGCAGGTGAATCACAGACCTCCTGGTCCAATCTTCTCATCTCTAACTCTGTATGTGGGTTCCCTGAACTGAACGCGTAGAGTTTTAAGAGCAGAAGGGTGAAAGGACACTTCCAGCTCTGCAGAACAAGGCTTGCAAATATAAACAGATACCCCTTCCAACTCTAACGAGCCAACTCTGGAGGAGAAATCTGCTCAAATTCTAACTCAGGAAACTTTGTAACTTTGCAAAGCTGCAAATCAGAGAATGGTAGCTAGTAAGTAAAAACAATTACATTTATACAAACTACTCCCTCTAAGACCAAAGCCCAATTAGAACACATTATATTTGCTAAGACATAGTGTGGCGTTTTCACTCAAGTACTCCATGTGCTCTGGTTCCAGACCAGTAATAGCTTGGTAAACTGAGTTAACGGCATATCTAACAATTGAGTGTGGAGAAAAGACACTATTAACATTAGCCTCTATACACACACACACACACACACACACACACACACACACACACACACACACCCCTACTTAGGCTTAGGCTAAAGGCATTATCATCCATAGCGGCCTACCTGGAAACTTGGACCTCATCCTTGCCTCTTCATTTTTCCTGGAATCACCAAGAGCCTCAAAAAACATCTCCTACATATAGTCCCTCCCCTTCATTTCTCAAATCCTGCTCAAAACCTCCCCTGCCAATGACCATTAAGCCAGGCAATAACTTTCTAGATCCATTCTAATATGGTAGCCACCAGAAACCTGCCACTACTGAGCACTTGCAATGTGGTTAATGCAAATTCGGATGTGTGGCAAGTGTAAAATACACCTGGATTTCAAAGACTTAGCACCAAAATAAAGAAATAAATAAAATAGCTCATTAATTTTAAAGTATTAATTCATGTAGAAATATTTCAGTTATACTGGGTTAAATAATATGTATTACTAAAATAAATTTCACCTATTTCTTTCCACATTGTGCTACTAGAAAATTTTAAATTATATATGTAGTTCATATTTTTCTGGACAGTGTTGCTCTACACTGTCCTAGATCTCCACCTCATCCTGTGGATACACCTAGATAGCACCCACCTCAGTGCAAGTAACCCAGGAAATGATCTGAAGGCTGGCAGAACAGATTCTCCACAGTGAAATGTGGAAAAGAGGCCATAATGAAGAGAGTAGGAAGGGTGAAGACTGGTGAGGAGCCAAACTGATCTGTGGGACTGTACGAAGGAGGGAGGAACAACGTGGGTACAGAGAAAGAAGAGAAGCAGACCCCCACACCAGGAACCCCAGGCTCATGGGACCTGCACTGGGAAAATGAATCCCTGTAACATTCAGCTTTGAAAATCAAAGAGGCCTAACTTTGAAAGTTCCTACAGTAAGTGGGGCTTCACACATGGAACTTTAATAAAGTTTTTTTTTTTATGATTTTATTTGTTTGAGAGAGACAGCATCTGCCGGTAGAGCAAGAGACAGAGCACAAGAAGGGGGCAGGGGCAGCTGGAGCCGGAGAAGCAGACTCCCCGCTGAGCAGGGATCCCGCGCAGGGCCCAATCTCAGGGCCCTGAGACCATGACCTGAGCAGAAGGCAGACGCCCAACAGACTGAGCCACCCAGGTGCCTCATGCAGCTTTAAAAAAAAATCAGTGGATTCAGCTCTGGAAGAGCGAGACAGGATGATAGGAAACTGAGTCCCCGCCCTTGAAGAGACAGCACAATAAATAGCCCCATGGAAATACACCACAGAGGGAGCAGTTTGAAAAACACCTGGGGTATAGAGGTAGGAGATTTATTTACTAATCTCAGAGCATGTACTGGAGGAGCAGGGATCCTTGGGAGACTTCTCCAAGAACAAAGAGCTGGCAGGTACCATTTCCCTCCCCTGCTTCCCACCCTGAATACATGAACACCTGTGGGAACCACTGCAGTGTGAACATTCTCCACCTCGCTTGCTGACAGTACATACTGCCCCAGTGCTCTTCTGTGGACTCACCCTACACCCCAGTCTCAGCAGTTTTCCCAGGAGGCTGCAGGCCCCCTCCCACGGCAGACCAGCAAGGACCTTACTGGCACCGTGTGCGCCAACCCTCGAGTTCTCCTGCAGACCTGCCCCCTCCAATATACCCTTGGCCGGAGTTCATCCAAAGCAGTGCCACAAGCCTGGCAGTATGCAAAAAAAATTAGTATATGTATAAAAAAATCAGTCAAGGGAGTCACAGAATAAAAAAGATATTAAGTATGACACCATATACCTAAAATGTGGGGGGAGAGGAGTAAAGAATGGATTCAAACTCTGGAGACTATCAACTTAATATGGACTGCTATAGGCGTAAGATTCTATATACAAACCTAATGATAACCACAAATCAAAGACCAGAAACAGATATGCAAAAAAAAAAAGAGGGAGAGAGAGAGAAAGGAATCCAAGTATTATCACTAAAGCCAGCAAACTGTGAGAGAAGAGAACAAGAGAAGAAAGGAACAGAAAAGACTACAAAAGCAACCATAAAACAAGTAACAAAATGGCAGTAGGTACAGATCTCTCAATAATTACTTTGAATGTAAATGGATAAAATGCTCCAGTCAAAAGACACAAGGTGACAGAATGGAGAAAAAAGCAAGACCCATCCTTCTGCTTTCTAGGAGAGACTCATTCCAGACCTAAAGACATGCAGATTGAAAGTGGAAGGATAGGAAATGAGAGTGAAAAGAAAGGTGGGGTAGCATTACTTATATTGGACAAAACAAACTTTAAAACAAAGACTGTAGGGGCACCTGGGTGGCTCAGTTGGTGAAGCATCTACGTTTGGCTCAGGTCAAGATCCCAGGGTCCTGGGATAGAGCCCCGCTGGGGCTCCCTGCTCAGCGGGAAGCCTGCTTCTCCCCGTCTAACTCCCCCTGCTTGTGTTCAATCTCTCGCTGTCAAATAAATAAACACAATCTTAAAAAAAAAACCCAAAAACAAAACAAAGACTGTATGGGCACCTGGATGGCTCAGTCGGTTAAGCGTCGGCCTTTGGCTCAGGTCATGATCCCGGAGTTCTGGGATCGAGCCCCATGTCGGGCTCCCTGCTCCGAGGGAAGCCTGCTTCTCCCTCTCCCTCTGCCTGCCACTCCCCCTGCTTGTACGCTCTCTACTAAATAAATAAAAATCTTTAAGAAAAATGAAAAACAAAACAAAGACTGTAACAAGAGACAAAGAAAGACATTATATAATCATAAAGGAGACACTTCAACAAGAAAATATAACAATTGTAAATATTCATGCACCCGACATGGGAGCACCCAAATACAAAAAGAAGCTCCTAAAAAAACATAAAGGAAATAATCAAGAGTAATACAGTAATAGCAGAGGACTTTAACACTCCACTTAACCAAAGAGAAAATCAACTAGGAAACAGTGGCTTTGAATGACACACTGGACCAGATGGATCTAACAGATACATTCAGAACATTCCATCCTAAAACAGCAGAATACACATTCTTTTCAAATGCACATGGAACATTCCCCAGAACAGGTCATATGTTAGGCCACAAAACAAGTCTGAAGAGATTCAAAAAGAATGAAGGCATACCATGCATCTTTTCCAACCACAATGCTATGAACTAGAAATCAACCACAAGAAAAAATCTGGAAGTGACACAAACATGTGGAGGTTAAATAACAAGCTACTAAACAGTGAATGGGTCAACCAAGAAATCAAAGAGGAAATTAAAAAATACATGGAGACAAATGAAAACACAACAGTCCAAAATCTTTGGGATACAGCAAAAGCGGTTCTAAAGGGAAGTTTACAGTGATACAGGCCTGTATCTCTCTCTCCAATTTTGCCTCCTGCCACACACCCTATGCTTCCACCACATGGACTCTTTGACCTTATTACATCATTCTCTTTCGAGGCTCCTTGTCTTTGTACATCTTATTCTGACCACCATGTACTTTCTTCCCTCAGCTCCATAGAAAAAATTCCTACTCACCTTTCTAGATCCAGATCCAGCTTTTCCAGATCTAGATCCAGCTTTTCCAGATCCCTCAACCTCCCCGCCTCCCCCTTCAGCATTTGGTCCACATCTCCATTTCAGAATAGTAGCTGTTCATTTTTGTTTTTTTTTTTAAGTATATATGCTTTTTTTTTAAAGATTTTATTTATTTATTTGAGAGAGAGAGAATGAGAGAGAGCACGAGAGGGAAGAGGGTCAGAGGGAGAAGCAGACTCCCCGCTGAGCAGGGAGCCCGTGCGGGACTCGATCCCGGGACTCCAGGATCATGACCTGAGCCGAAGGCAGTCGCTTAACCAACTGAGCCACCCAGGCGCCCTAAAGATTTTATTTTTTTAAAGTAATCTTTACCCCCAACGTGGGCTTGAACTCATGACCCTAAAATCAAGACTTGCATGCTCTACCAACTGAGTCACCCAGGCACCTCTAGAACTGTAGTTTTTTATTCATGTTTTTCTCCCTCAACATTTTCCTCAAACTTTTTTTCATTTCAGTATCTCCAAAACCAATCATGTTGGAATTGTCCAGAATCATCAGAGCAACTTAGAAAACTTGCCATGCATGGAGGGCCCTGACAAACAACTTTCAAAAACTCCTCAGGTGATTCATTAGAAAAGAGCAACAGCTAACATTCAGTGAACTTCATTCACCACAGGCCAGGCACTGAGCTTGGTCATTTATGTGCACCCTCTCGCTAAATTTCTTCACTGAAGCCGTACTGACGTCCTAAAGGAAGCAGGTACCTTCTCCTGACTACTTGTGAAGTGTGACCCTAGTTAAGGACCACTGCCTGGCACAGAAAAGGTATTCCAAAAATGTCTGCTGAGTCAATGAATACAGAGTCTGGGTCATTTTTTTTTTTTTTTAAGATTTTATTTATGTGACAGAGACAGAGAGCACAAGCAGGGGGAGTGGCAGGCAGAGGAAGAGGGAATAGCAGGCTCCCTGAGGAGCGGGGAGCTGGATGCGGGGCTTGATCTCAGGACCCTGGGATCGTGACCTGAGCCAAAGGCAGATGCTTAACTGACTGAGCCACCCAGGCGCCCATTCTGGGTCATGCTTACTGAAGGAAAATGAGGAGTCATTTTGAGGATCAAAAAAAAAAAAAATTAAGTGAATTAAATTTCCGGAAAATAAAGAGCAGGGGCAAACAGAAAAATGATGGTGTTAAGAGCCGAAACCAAGAGCTGGTTCCTCTTAAATACCAGCAAAACAGAAAAACCTTTGGCATATCTAGTATATAAAAGAAACAACTGGGGGTGCTTGGCTGGCCCAGTCAGTGAAGTGTGCGACTCTTGATCTCGGGGTTCTGAGTTGGAGCCCCACATTGGGTGTAGAGATTACTTAAAAATAAAATCTTAAAAACAACAACAACAAAGCAAATGACTTTAAAGGGAATAAACAAACCAGTAAAATACACAGCAGATGCGAAGAAATGTGAAAAATATTTTTTTTAAAAAAAGATTTAATTTATTTGACAGAGAGAGAGATAGTGAGAGCAGGAACACAAGCTGGGGGAGTGGGAGAGGGAGAAACAGGCTTCCCGCTGAGCAGGGAGCCCGATGCAGGGCTGGATCCCAGGACCCTGGGATGGAGCCCGATGCAGGGCTGGATCCCAGGACCCTGGGATCACGACCTGGGCCAAAGGCAGACGCTTAACGACTAAGCCACCCAGGTGCCCTGAAATGTGAAAAACCTTAATGACATAGATAATTTAAAAATTTTAAATCACCAATGTTGATGCAAAAAAGTAAAAACCTTAATTAAGGAAGAAATAGAGTAAACTATTCCCAAATCATCCTCTTGATAAAAATCCTAGATCTAAATGTTTTGTAAGTAAATTCTTTCAAAAGGCAGAAAAAGATGAAAAGCAATCTGAATGTTTCTACAACTTAAGGATAAACATGCCACCAAACCACTGTAAGATCTTCCTTTCTCACTCTAAGGGCTATTTCACTTAAGAACGCAGATGAAATAATTTATTTTAAAAAAAAATCAACTGTAACCAAGAGAATTTTATCCCAGTATTATTTGTAATCATAAAAATTTTAGAAACAACCTAACGTCCTATGAGAAATGGTTAAATAAATTTTGGTATGTTCATGCAAAGCAGTATAAACCAGCCATTAAAGGTGTTTTTTAGGGGCACCTGGGTGGTTCAGTCAGTTAAGCATCTGCTTTCGGCTCAGGTCATGATCTCTGGGTCCTGGGATTGAGCCCTGAGTTGGGCTCCCAGCTCAGCGGGGAGTCTGCTTCTCCTTCTCCCTCTGCCTCTTCCCCCTGCTCATGCTCTGTCCCAAATGAATAAAATCTTTTTTTAAAAAAAAGTTTTTTAAAAAAGCAAAAGAAAAATCCATATAGAAATTATATGAAATTTAAAATGTTTAAGGGAAAAACATACATAGGGAGAAAAGAAGGAAATTCATCACAACAAATACAGAGGTGCTAAAGAGGGATCACAAATGACTTTTTTCTATTTAAAAAATTTGTATTTTATATATGCTCACATGCTTTGATAAGATAAATATTTTTTTAAAGATTTTTATTGATTTATTTTTGAGAGAAAGAGAGAGCAGGGGGAGGGGCAGAGGGAGAGAGAGAGAGAGAATCTCAAGTGGACTCTGTTAACTCAGAGCCCAACGCACGGGGCTCTATCTCATGACCCTGAGATCATGACCTGAGCCAAAATCAAGAGTCAGATGCTTAACCAACTGAGCCACCCAGGTGCCCCTGATAAGATATATTTTAAATAAAAGTAGTACAAGACATAGAAAAGAGGGAAAATAATATTTTTTTGAAATAGTTCTTAGAAGAACAGGTTTTGACATCCTAACATTGTCTTAAAGACAAAATTTCTTGGGAAGCCTGGGTGGCTCAGTCGTTAAGCATCTGCCTTTGGCTCAGGTCATGATCTCAGGGTCCTGGGATCGAGCCCCAGATGGGGGTCCCTGTTCAGCAGCGGGCCTGCTTCTCCCTCTCCCTCTGCCACACCCCCTGCTTGTGCTCTCTCACACTCTCGATCTCTCAAATAAATAAATATTTTAAAAATTAAAAAAAATTTTTTTAAAGGACAAAATTTCTTAAAAGTGTTCAGTGACAGTTATACTGTTTCTCACAATCATTTTATCAGAAAATTAGGGTCACTGTAACTGGAAAACTAGTTTTTGCTCTATTAGTAGAAAATGCAGAAAGTACAAAATTGCTGCTTGGGGTTAAATGGTTATGAATGTTTGCTACTGTGACACCCACTTCCAGAGTGTGTACTTTGGAGAAAGGGATGAAAGCAGTCAAATGGCCTTGCCCTGAAAGAGCTAGCTGAAAGCTTAGTAAAGAGATGGATGGGTAAACACACAACTCCGTATGACATAAAAACAGTACTACGACCGCTGTACACAGGTGCTGTGGGAATGCACGAGAGGCACCCAACCTTACCCAGGGGAAAGAGTGTCTGGACTGAGGCTTAAAGCCCAGCTCCAGTCAGCTCAAGAGAAGGCTAAAAAAGGGGACTTCTGGACACAGGGAGCTTGAACATTCCTGACTGCAAACATCCTGACCTGGTTCGGCAAGTGGCTTGGCTGCCCCTAGGGGTCCAGGAGCATCTTGCCTGAGTTGGGGTGACCTGAGCCAGCTTTGGCTGAGCCTATTCATCCTGATGGCCTAACCACAGAGCTCTTGGGATCTGGAGTCAATGAAGACCAGGTCCTGGCTCCTCTCTACTTCCTCCCCTTCAAGGTAAACCTGGTCTCCATGTGCAGCTTTTTTCTTATAAAACTTCCTCCATTTCTTACTGTTCTGGTGGTTTCACCTTTTCTTCCTAACTAAAAATGTAGTGCATATAATGAAGAGAATGATACATAACGTTTACACAGATACAGCTACCAACAATCCTATAGATCCTAAGGATTTTCAAGGTATCGCCCCTCTGCTCCTGTTCCCCTCCATTTTGGAGCCACTTCAAGTATTTGTAAGCCAAACTCCAGCGGAAGGTCCCACCCCCTCCAAACACCTCTTCACGGGAGCTCTGACTTTCAAACTCTTGCTCCTACATTTTGTCATTCACAGCAATCTTTAAAACTAAGAAGAAATCATCTTAGTTTCCTGCTCAACAACAGTGACTCAAGCTACACCAACCACTTGCAGCTCCCTGAACACACTAGACACACACATCCTGCTGCTCAGAGCACTCTTCTCCAGACCTGTGCATCGCTAACTCCCTCGCCTCCTTCCAGTCTGTCCAGATGTCCCCATCTCAGCAAGAGGAAGGCTTACGCTGACCACGCTATTTAAACTGTACCCTCACCACAATCCACCCTCTTCTCCACTCAATCCCCCTTACTTTTCTCTACCTTCTTCCCCACTCTGGTCCTGTAAGCTTCTAGTATATTATAAAAGTTACTTACTAAATTTTTCTGTCTCCTCCTTCTAGGATGTAAGCCCCACAGAAGCAGAGATCATTATAAATGTTGTTCACTAATGTATCCCAACCGCTTAGAAAAGTGTCTTAGCACATCACAGAGGTTCAATGGCTATCAGCTGAATGAATAGATGAATGAATGAATGGTTTACCAGGGCCACAAAGAAAGACATCCAAACTCCCTTCTATTCTCATTTACCCACTGCCTGCAGCCCACACCCACTGTCACACAGGACAACAGTTTCACGAACATGCCCCTCATCTTCTTGCCTCCCAACGTCCCTGACCCACAAAGTCCATCAGCTCTATCTCCACCCCCTTCGTTTTCACTTGTTGGACTCTGCTCCTATTCAAAAGTGACATCTCCACTGACTCTTTCCCGCGGGCAGAATTTCCTCTCCCCTCTCTGTAGGCACAGCAGCCTATGGACCTCAGAAACAACACCTGATACCACTTCTCCTGTGCTATAGACTGCATGAGGCTTCCCCCACTCAGTAAACCTCCAGGATAAGCAGTCACATGACTCAATTACTCATCTCTTGCATTCCCTGAAGGGCCAAGCTCAGAGAAAAAGAAACTCTGACAAAGGGAAATTTCTGCCAAAAAACCCCCTCTGTGGATTCAGTTGTTCTGGGGCGCCTGGGTGGCTTGGATGGTTGGGCGTCTGCCTTTGGCTTGGGTCATGGTCCCAGGGTCCAGGGATCGAGCCCCACCATTGGGCTGCCTACTCCGCAGGGAGCCTGCTTCTCCCTCTCCCACTCCCCCTGCTTGTGTTCCCTCTCTCACTGTGTCTCTCTCTGTCAAATAAATAAATAAAATCTTAAAAAAAAAAAGATTCAGTTGTTCTGTCCTTCCTCCAGGGTCATTACCTGCAGCCTGGGTTAGGTAACCCAAGGGAACTGTCAGGCCATTCTGAGAGAATGTAACTCAACTAGAGTACTTGGGCAACAAAGCTTTTAAAGTGTAGTTTAAAAGCGTCCCTAACATTCACTGCTCAGAACACAAATCCACTTTCACCCTCAAAGAGGCAACCCCTGGGGCGCCTGGGTGGCTCAGTCAGTTAAGCATCTGCCTTCAGCTCAGGTCATGATCCCAGGCTCCTCAGATTGGGCCCTGCTCAGCGGTGAGCCTGCTTCTCCTTCTCCCTCTTCCTGCCACTTTCCCTGCGTGTGCTCTCTCTGTTAAATAAATAAAGGAAATCTTAAAAAAAAAAAAAAAAGGCAACCCCTACGGAAAGGATCATCACCCCCATGAGGTGTTAACTGCATTAAGCGATCCTAATTCTCACAGCCTGCTGAGGAAGTGCTTTATATGGAACGGCACTGATGACCAGTGATTTGCTCTGGCTCATGTCAAACCAAACAACTATCTTGTTCTAGTATTGTTATTTGTTTTACTCCTTAAGGCTCACCCTTATAAAACAAAAACATACAAAAAGAAGTAAAAGATATAAAGGCATTATATGTTTAATTTACTATAAAATGTTTTATTTTTTTAAGGATTTATTTATTTGACAGAGAGAGAGAGCGCGAGAGAGGGAACAGGGAGAGAGCAGGTGGAGTGAGAGAGGGAGAAGCAGGCTTCCCGCTGAGCAGGGAGCCCGATGCGGGGCTCGATCCCAAGACCCTGGGATCACGACCTGAGCCCAAGGCAGATGCTTAACAACTGAGCCACCCAGGCGCCCCAAGATTTATTTATTTTAGAGAGAGAGAGAGAGAGAGAGAACATTCGTGCATGCAAACGGAGTGGGGGGAGGGGCGGAGGGAAAGGAAGAGAATCTCAAGCAGTCTCCCCACTGAGCACAGAGCCCGACCTCATGACCCTGAGATTTTACTTTTAAGTAATCTCTATACCCAATGTGGGGCTCAAACTCACAACACCGAGTTCAAGAGTCACATGCTCAACCAACTGTGCCAGGCAGTGCCCCTGGATTGATTTTGATAGTCTCACACACTTAACAACTAGAGTCTGTGATTTTTCCTTAATTCTAAAGAGAGTGTGGATTAAAATACCATCTGAACCTCGTTATAGTTTCAGATATACGCTATGTAAATCAATGCATAACCTGAGTTTTGATACTTCTAGAAAATGCCTCTTCTCTCACAAGAATAAATGACTTAAAAAATCAGCTTCATATAAATGAAGTTGGAAGGCTGGACACCTGGGGGCGTACACTATTATACCCTTGTTAAGGCAAAAAAGAACACGAAAAGCTATGGGACAGGTCCTTCCTGTTTTGTACGTTGTTTTTTTTGTTTTTGTTTTTGTTTTCCTCCTGGCCCAAGAAAGCCCATCTCCAGCCTCTTCCAAGGCAAATCCTGACCACGCTTCTTCGGCTCCTACGGTCTCTTTATGGCTCCTGGGTCAGAGGCTGGGGCTGCTCTCTCTTTCCCTAACAGTTACTTCCTCCTCTATGTAGTTTTCTATCCTACCACCCTACCCTCTCCATTCCGTGACAGAGTTCAAGGACTTGGCCTGGCACTCAGGACTCTCAACAGTGACACTTCCCGACACATTCACTCTTAACTCTTCCCGCAGAACCTCACCGCCCTGGTCCCCTCCTCCCCACAGTGCGGCCCCCTTTTTGGGACGCCCACTCCCCCCAGCTCTGGACATCTTGGGTTTCGCACGCTGGGAGGCTGAGGGGAGGACCAAGCTGGGAAAGGCCGTCCACAGGCGGAGAACAATGACTGCTCTAAACACGCCCCGGGGTAGTGAGGAACCCGCTGCTCACCTGAGGCGCGGCCGTCGGAGGCCTCGGGGCCATTCCTGCCTCGCGGGGGCCGGCTTCCAGACGGGCTGGGGAGAGAGGACAGGGCCCACTCACCCGGCTGCAACCGCCGACCCCTCCCCGCCGCGCCGGGCCCGCCTCCGCCCCTCAGCCACTTCTCCAGGAGACGGTTAGGGAGCTGCGCGGATCGCGCCTAGGCCTGCCGTTCCCCCCGGCCCTAAATTAAAGGCTCGAGGCATCCTGGACACCGTCCTCTGACCACGCCCAGTCCCACCCGCAGGATGGTGGGCGCGGCCGGGCGGATACAAGCCAAACCCGTGGGAGGTGCCGCCTCGACCCGCGCGCTCGGAATTACCGCCTCCTGAGGACTCGGATTTCGGGACCTCGGGCCCACTCTGCGCTCGCGTCCAGCTCCTCCTGCACCCGCTGCAGGTTCAGTCCTCTCCAATTCTGATGTACGGAGGGGCGGCCCAAAGCGGCCTTAGCCGCACTGGGGCTGGACAATGGCCGCAGCGGCGGGGGAGGGGGCAAAGGCGGAAGTGCGCCTGCGCACGCGGAGCCTCGGTCCCGCAACTCCCGGGCGGTGGCTGACTACACTTCCCAGAGGCCCGCGCGTGTGGGTCCCGTAGAGGCAGCCTGGGAGGTCGCTGTGCCACCCTTGGGGAGCAGCGGTGGGGTCCGCGGTGTGGCTTGGATACTCGTGCGTCCATTTATTCCAATAATAGGCACTGAGCACCTTTTCTGTGCTAGGGGCGGGATTCAGCGGCAGATGGGAAAGGAAAGACCCTACTTTCGGGGAGCTGGTGTGCACTGCTGTGGACGAGGCCAACAATAAAAACGTAAACATATCAACAAGATATATTTCAGGTACTGACTTCAGCTACAGGAATGGCATAGTGAAGGGAGTGGGGCAGCGTCGCATCTTCATCACAAAATGTTATTTCCGTTGCCTCTCCTATGCCATGTTCACCCATGGGTCACTACCGAAAGTTTGGACACTGATTCCCCAGACCACGCCTACTACGCCTAAGATACTTGAGGCACTTATTACTCCAAGGGAATAAAAGAATCTTTTCCCGTTGTCCCAAAATTGGTAACTGGGACTCAGATGAGGATTTAAGTTCTTTCGCATTCTAAAGAAAGACAAAGCTTTGGGGGCTAGACACTCTCAGGCCTTACAAAAGGGTAGCCGGGTGCTGAATTTGCCCTGTTGCTATTAACCGTTGCCTCGACACCACCCCTCTTTCTCAGGCTTTATAAGGAAACTAGAATGGGAAAGAAAAGAATTCCTCAGAATGGCAAGCCCTCCGCCTAGGGGGGAATTGCAGTGTTCCACCCCCACTCCCAAAAATGAATGTGAGAAAGAAAACCTCTCAAACATTGAGAACACCCAGGAAAAGGGGAGGTTACACAAATTACCCCCAATGCCTTCCAGAGAAAGGGAAAGGGAATTAGAGAACAGGCTGTGTGTAAGGAGAGCAGCCTGAATTCTCATTGTGTAGTAGGTGGATAGCTAGAAAACAATTGAGTTTAGCTCCCGGTGGGTGAAGGGTGCAGCTCACAACATTACAAGGCTGTGGAACTAACCGGGCGTGAGAAGGAGCTGAGGAAGTTGGAAGAGGTTGAAGTGAAGCCAGATCTCCCAAGTCAGGTATTGGTGGGTTTCCTCTAAGGAACTCACAAATGCACTTAACGTTTCTGCCGGGGTGGCTAAGCAACTTTAATGCTGGATGGAATCGTTTTAAAACCTTTGAAAATGCACTGATGCACTGGAAAATTGGTAAGGAATACACAGAGGGCAAAAACAAAGCAAAAATGACAACTTAAGAGTGGTAGGTAGCTTTTACCTGGAAGGCTTTTGCCAAATGAGGCAAAGTTGAGTTTTGCTTTTCATTGTCCCCTTCTTTCCGTTCAGGGACCGCGTTCTGGGCGGGAGGGCCAAGGGCACCGAGAGGGGAGCGGCAGTCTCCTCTCAGAAGTGCCCGCCCTACCTGGCCGGCTCTGCCGCCGAAGGTCAGGTATCCTGGTCGGCCGATGTCGTCCGGCCACAGGGCCAAGAGAGGTGAGAGGCCGGTTTTTCCGAGGACAGTCTACACCTGGGGGTTGATGGCTACGCCGCGGGAGTGGGGCGTGGGGCGTGGCGCTGACCACCCTCCCAGCCAATCAAGAGCTGGGAGCACATTCTTCTCTGCGCCCTCCTGTCTCCATGACAACTACCTCGGCGTCTGCTCGGGACTTGGGAGTACTGCAGCTGAAAAGACCATCTCACAGGTCCAGTTGAGGTTCTGGCCCAGGGGGATCGGCGGGGACCACCAGGTGCCCGAGTTGTGCTCCAAAACCTCTTCACACCCCGCGACACGGTGGGCAGGAGGCCGCCCCTCTGCTGGGGAAACGGATGATGCACTTACTATTCAGCGGGATTTTGTCCCAGCTAGGGCAGAGGCGAAAAGACCTGTCGCTAATGCCAGATGCCTTACATTTATCTGCTCTATCCTTAATATCCACCTGGATTTGACCTTCAATTCTTCACTTGGCCCGCCGTTGGTCCAAGCCTTCTGGCTGGGGCCTTCCCCACAACACAGGAATATCCAAGTTCCAATCCCTTAAAACGTTCATAAAAATGTTCCACCCCCTGGTTTCCACGAGAATTCGTGAGAAAAAAATGGGACCTGACGCAGGTAGCTCGCCCAGATCCGACTCTGTTCAGCCAGAGAACCAGAGATTACTGGACCAACAGGGAACTCGGGTCCCCTGACTGTCTTCCATGCACTCTTAAGCCGCGAGGACACGACTGAGGCGCTGAGTGGAGGCTGCGTAGCTTCAGTCATCCACTGCTAGATCTGAGGCCGAGCTCCGAGTTGGACACGAGGGGAAGCGAGTTCTCAGCGCCAGGGTCCTCCCCTCACATCAGACCAACACCTGCTACAGTTTAGAGCTTCCAGGCGTCGGTCCGCGGAGCCCTGGGCTCTAGCGCCACCTGCTGGCCATTAGGACCCTCCTACTCCTGCAAAGTCCTCTGCATAACAATAACGAGAACATGCATTTGGCAGTTTCTGAACCATTACTGACCCTGCCAACTACCCTCAAGTCAAGCTTGAAGCCTCTACAAGTCCCCCAGAAATTTCACCTAAAACCTATGTTTTCTGAGCTCCTGCTGCCCTGGATATCCTCACAAAAACTCCCTGGTGGTCTCCTGTTCCCCTGGACTGAACTGAAGGGCCCCATAGACTCCTTCTCCATCCCAGCTGTGGCGACTCAGGCTAGACCCAAGTGGTGTCACCTCAAGGGCAATGTAGTCCCTGCAAGGGTCACAAGGGCCAGGCATCAGAAGACCTCACTTTAGCTTCTGGCTCAAGCCACCTTGCTCGGCCAGTCACTTTCCTCATGGGCTTGGAGTCTTGAAAAATGTCTATTCCAGGAAGTTTTTTCCCCAGATACCTCTGTTATCAGACAAGGGTGTTCAGTGACTGGGATGTGGTTAGCCGTGTGGGAAGACTGATCCTACCAGACACTCTGAGATGCAAATGGCATCTGAGGGCTTTTCCAGCCAAACACAGGGGACTCAGCTTAGAAACCAAGAAGTGGACAAAATGAGCCAAAGATAGGATATGGAAGGAGGGCTGAGAAAGAATGAGGGACTGGAAGTTAAAATAAGATTATTCTCACATCATACTTTTTTGATTAACTGTGTCTCTGAGTTTTGTTTTGTTTTGTTTTTTTTAAAGGTGGGGGTGAGGTAGGGGGAGGCACAGAGGGAGAGGGAGAGAGAGAATCTTAAGCAGACTCCATGTCCCAGGTGGAGCCGGTTGCTGGGCTCAATCTCACGACCCTGAGATCATGACCTGAGCTGAAATCAAGCGTAGGACATTTAACCAACTGAGTCACCCAGGCACCCCCTGAGTTTTTTTTTAATTAAAGATTTTTATTTATTTATTTGGCACAGAGAGAGAGAAGACAGTGAGAGAGGGAACACAAGAGGGGGAGTGGTAGAGGGAGAAGCAGACTCCCCACTGAGCAGGGAGCCCCACATGGGGCTGGATCCCAGGACCCTGAGATCATGATCTGAGCTGAAGGCAGACACTTAACAAGTGAGCCACCCAGGCGCCCCTGAGTTTTTGTTTTTAAAATAAAATTGCAAGGTTAATTAACTTGCAGTTATTCTCAAGGTAATTTTTGTTCATGGTTAATGTTCTCTAACATTACAACCAGATACATGAATCCAAGGGACCTAGGCTAGGCTGCCTTTAGACTGAGCCTGCCAGGGGCCCAGTTACAGAGACATCTGACTGCCAAATGGACTGTAGCACCAAGAGGATCTTACCCACTTGTATGCCCAGTAAATATGTGCCCAGGTAACCTGGCTGAGTTTATGAAATGAAGGCTTTGCTTTATTATAAAGAGTAATGGGCTTTGAGATTAACTAGACCAGCTCCTTCCTTTTAAGGATGAAATAGAAGCCCAGAGAGGGAAAGACGCTAGTTGAAGAAAATGGTAGAGGAAGAAAAAAATGCATATGATAAGCTGAAGGAGATTCGTAAGTTCCATGTGGCACTGTGGTGTTTTTTTAACTCATCAGGTGAATGCTGCGGTTTAAAACAATTTAAATTTTAAAATGATAAGTTAAACAACAGAACACATTCTAGATGAGGTCTTTGGTCATTTGCATCATTTTCCTCTTTTCCATTTTCTCTTCAATTCTATTTGCAGGACTGCAGTTGTGTGGTCACCAACAAGTGTCTTTCCCTCTGTGGGTTCTATTTCATCTGTAAAATGAAAGATTTGGTTTGGCGGGATCCAAAGCCCCATTTTATTTTTCTCCTACAACTGTTATGCCTGGCTCAAACCGCGCAGGTATGACCTGAGCGGAGGTGAGAAAACATGGAAGTGAAAGTCAGCTGGGTCTTTCATCCCAGCCTCGCCACTGACCCATCCACTAGCTTCCGGGATGCCACACCTTAGGCCTTTCTTGCACCCCCCTACGGTGGTCTAGGGGGTAACAGCGCTTCGAGCTCTGCGGTTACCATGGCGACCTGCTAGCTGCCTCCGTTGCCTCCGTTGCCGCCTAGCAACCAGGACATCCAGAGCACCTAGAGCTCTGTCATTTCCCTCTGGCAAGGAATTGGGGGCAGCTCTGTTTAGGGAGGTGGCTCCCTACATGTCCCTTTACTGCTAGGCCCTGACCTGACCTCTTCAGCCATTCTAGCTTCTCTGCCCTGGGGCCAGGCTTCTATGGCTTTGTCTCCCAGACCCAGTAGTCCCAAGCCAGGGTCCCGGGGGCTTAAAAAGCGTTCTTACCCGGTACACTCCAGAGTCCCTCTAGAAGAGCAGAAAAGTCCAACATGATGTGAATTAAAACACGCATCTCTCAGCCACACCTCCCAGCACCCCTCAGCTGCTGGGGCCAATTCTCTGGATGGACAATCCTTGGGATGGGATGGACGGGACAGCCTGGCTAGAATCCAGGGAGGCACCAGTGTTGGGGGGGGCATCACCAGAACTGGGCACCGCAGCCTCAGCTGGGAGATGGGCAGGCATATAGACTCACTAACCCAATATGGGGGTGGAATCGGCAGTGACAGGGTTGGTGGCACAGGGTGTACTGGGAACATGCCTGGGGAAGGGGGGACTCACCCCAACCTGAATCAGAAAGAAATGTTTCTTGGGGGACATAATGCTTGGGTTGAGGCTCGAAGGATGAGTAGGCATCCAGGCTGGAGAGGAGACTGCAGTGAGGGTAGGCTTTAGGTCTTCAGAGCCTGCCCTTCTGAGAGTGTTATTCCCCACCCGAAGTCCACTGAGCCTGTGTCTCTCCTTGTCCTTTGCCTCTTAGCCTGTCTCCTTTCCCGGGGCAATCTCCTCCAGCTCCATGACCGTAAGCAGCACTCCTTTGCTACATGTGGCCCTTCTTCCTGAGCTGCTCACAACTTACTTGTCTGCCTGGTGAACTCATACTCATTCTCCAAAACCCGGCTTGATGTTGACTCCTTTTTGGTGCCTTCCCAGAACCATCCTTTTCAATCGTGCATTCAATTCACAAACAACTTCTTCTCCTTCTCCTTCTTCTTCTTCTTCTTTTAAGATTTTATTTATTTATTTGAGAGAGACAGAGATAGTGACAGATAGCATGAGTGAGGAGAAGAGGGAGAAGCAGGCTCCCCGCTGAGCAGGGAGCCTGATGCGGGGCTCGATCCCAGGACCCTGGGATCATGACCTGAGCCGCAGGCAGATGCTTAACTGACTGAGCCACCCAGGCGCCCCCTCAATTCACAAACTTCTAACAAACACCAAGTGTGTGGTCCTATACTGTAACTTTCTGTTCACGTGTCTGTCTCCCCAGCTGACCAGGATATCCTGGGGTGGGAGCAGGCAGGGCTGTCTTTTGTTTTTCTAATCCCCAGGCTTTAACATTTACTCTCTGAATGAATGGATGGGCTGATGGATGGACAGGAAGAGGGGTGGAGGAATACACACAGAGCTCCTTGTGAAACAACAAAAATAAACACCCCAGGTAACTCTCTGACTCCTGTTTCTATCCCCTGACACTGCCACAAAGGAATTTAGCCATATGTTATTAAATTAAAGTGAATTAAAATTTGCTTGAAATAACCACAGACTCCCCCGCTCCCCTGAGCCTGCAATGACCAGATTACATCTCCTCCAGGCACAGAAGTTTGACATTTCATTGCAAAGTCATTTTCCTCTCATTTCCTTATGTTGCTAAAATATTCTATTTCTCTTCACTTCCCCTTTGTGTCCCCATTACTCATGTTTAGTTAAATTTATCTGCTGCCATTTTTAATCATCTGAGATAGGTTTGCTGGTGTGGATGTTCCTGGGGCACTGCCTGGCCTTCCAGACCATCTGTCTCCTCCTGGGCCACTCTGAGAACAGGGCACGGACCCCTCTGTCAGGGCTTCTGGGCTGGTCCTCAGACCCAAGGTTTCTACCCAAGGCATCTCTGCCTTCAGGGTCCTCCCTTTCTCCCCACCCTCAGGATCTTCCTTGGGTCTCTCTGGTGTGTCGTCCTCTTCTGTTTCCTGGGGCATGGTTTTCATCTTGCCTCAAGGTCTGGTACTTCCTGAGCTCTCTTTGGTCACACTGAGCAAGGGGCCTTGATTTCTTCTCTCATGAGTTCCCTGAGTAAGTCCTCAATGGGACAAAATATCCAGCAGCCAATGTGGGGGTTATTTGGTGCTTGTTTGGGACACTGCCATACCCATCACATTTCTGCGGCTGGCTGGACACCTTCCTCTTCCTCACCTGCCCATTCATCCTCATACTGTACGGTAGAGACACCGTTCCCCCTGGAGGCAGCTGGCAAAGACTAGAAAGGAATATTTTGTCTTGGAGCGGAATCCCAGTTTGGCCTCTCAATAACTCTGTCGCTTAAGGACTGGGATTGCCTTTGGGACTTAGGGCTTAGAACTGCTCAGGAAAGGGACAGTCAAGTCCAGGTGGCCACTGAGAGGCAGGGCCCTGGGAGGCAGGATCAGAGCGCTGCAATGGCTGCCATTATCTGAGCATTTGCAGTGTGCTGGGCTCTACGGACATATTTGGGGGGTTGGGGGCGTGAATCCAGGGTAACAGTGAAGGATGCTTGTTCCTCACTTCAAGCTTTGGGAAAGGGGCTTTTGGGGGATCACTCAGAAGGCTCAGTCATGTCCTTTGGAGTTTCAGGGATAGAGTGAACTATGGCGATTTACGTCAGAGAAATCTTAATGGCAGGAGACAGGCTGGCCAGATGTCTTCACAGTGCAGCTGGAAGAGTGGCCACATTGGGATCTGCCTGCAAGCCCAGAGATCATGAGGGCAAAAGATGAGTGAATGTTTCCAGTGGACCAGAGGTGGACCACTGCTGACATGAGAGAACCAGCGTGGGGTCGTTTTAGAGCTTGATCAAGAAAGCCTCTGGGAGGAAGAAAGAGCTAAAAACTACTGCCAGGCCAAGGGGTTAAAAAAAAAGGCAGTCATACAGGGACTTAGCTTAAATTTCATCCAAGGGCAAGACAAACTATTTTATAGTTATATTTTATGAGTCATGTGTATAGGGCTACACATAAATTACTTGAATTTTTTTTCTTCAATGAAATGTATTTCACTCTTGTGTCAATTCAAAACATATTCATCTTTTTAGAACAAGATCATATCTCCAGTCTACACTCATCTACGTTTTCTACGACCTCCAGTTGCACCTAGGTCGAAAAGATGTATTATCTTTATTATTTTCCCAAATAGTTATTTAATTTTCATAGCAACCCTGGAAGGAAAGTGCTCTTGCTATCCCTGTTCCATTTTCAAGCATCAGAAATTAAGAAAGGGGCTCCAAGTTACACAAGGATGAATGGCAGAGTCAAGGTTTACTTAAATAAGTCAGGCCTGGCATTGTGGTGGGGGTTCAGGCAGTGGTGGTGACAATGTGAGGGATTAGGGGCTTCAGCAGCCCTCCCCCAAAGCTCCATTCTTAAGTATGGGCAGCTGCTGTTTAGACAAGTTTCAGGTAGGGTCTCCTAACAAACACCTATCTAGCGCAGGGGCCCTACAGCTGCCCAGGACTTGGACCACGGTGCATGGGGCACTCTGTCCCTGGAAACCCCCCACAAAGGGGCCAGAAGGGAGTTTCCTTGGTGGCTTTCCAAGTACTGGGTCAAGTGTCATGACCAGATGAACCCAGAGCCAAGTTTGTGTGAGTTCAAGTTTTGAGGGGGGCAAGCAGGAACCAATAGCCCATCTGCAGAGAGGGGTGCCCAGAGACAGGAGATGGGTGAGCAGCCCCAGGTCTGTGCCAGGGAGATGCTACCTGTGACCATACAGTTCCCAGGAGGCCTGGAGGGCTCTCACATTTGGCTCCATCCCAGGATTTCCCAGGTCTCTGCAGGTACACCCTCCCCTTTGTAACCTTGGCTGCTGATGGTTCTATTTTCACATCAACACAACCTTGACTAAGACAGAAACTCTAACAAACTGAATTTCATTAAAATTTACAATTCCCAGGGAACCTTGGTGGCTCACTGGGTTAAGCTTCTGCCTTCAGCTCAGGTCATGTTCCCAGGGTCCTGGGACTGAGCCCCGCATGGGGCTCCCTGCTCAGCAGAGAGCCTGCTTCTCCCTCTCCCTCTGCTGCTCCCCCTGCTTGTGTGCTCTCTCTCTCTCTGTCAAATAAATAAAATCTTTAAAAAAAAAGAATTTAAAAAACAAATCAATAAAATAAAATTTACAATTCCCTGCATGCACTGGCCCACTCGAGATTCTTCCTCTCCTAATGCCACTTGTTTATCAGTACTATATCTCCAGGAATGCAACATGCTCCCAATAACTCCACGCATCCTGCCTTGGCCCCCCAGCCTCCTTCTTGCCACTTTGTCTCCTTGGAATCAATGGAGAAAATGAGCAACACAAGCAGAGTGGCCTAAAGCAAGCCCTTAGTACAGACACATGGCTGTAGCTTGCAGGAGGGACAGAATGAAGTCCCATGGGTTTTTCTCAGCCCAGCTCCATCTGCCCGGTGGCCAGGGGAGGCATCTGCCAGGGTCTCAGACACACTGACATGTAGACTAGTTCTGAAGGAGAAATCTTGCACTTTGCCCTTCACTGTGACTTCACAGGTGATTTAACATGACTCCGGAAGAGGCCACATCTGGGGTGTCCCACTGGTGTTATTTGAAATCAGAAGCTCCTCTTTCATTTTTTCCAGGGAAGGGGTTTCGGCAGGTGTTGAAAAGTCCGAGGCAGCAGAGGGTGAGCTGCAACAAGCAGCTTGTGTCTGGCATCTAATTTGATTTGACTTGTTTTCCTAGCCATGAGAACTTGGAGCCGGGAATAAAGAGCACAGGCTGCAGAGGTGACAGCTGCCTGCCTCGTGTCCCTGGCTCTCTCAGCGGGAGGGCTCACTCTACAGGCACAAAGCCATGCAAAGGGAGCATGGCCAAGGACTCACGTCAGGCACACACAGCATGGGAGATTGTTTTGATTATGTTTGAAAAGCCCCAGAAAAATCTCTTCCCCAAACTTCCCACGTTCAGGCAAGGGAGTGATTTATTAAGCATGAGTCGGACTAGGCCAGCTCTCCTGGTCGGCTAAAATTGGCCTGGAAAATAAAGTAATTTGTGGTTGTCAGATCCTAAATTAAATGATTCAAATACTACTGCGGCTGATTAAAGGACTTGATTCAATTTCCTCTTGACCACATGCTCTTCTGTGAGGGCAAGAGATACTGTTTCTGGAAGAAATGCAATATTTGGAGACCGTCGATCTAATCTAATGGATGGTGTTTATTAAATATGGTCTCCCCTCCCTTTTTTGATGAAAGGTGAGGCTAAAGCAGGAGGAAGAAAGGACTTCCTGTTTAACTATGAACGACCCTTCCCCTGCCAGGCATCTGGGTAGGAGCCTCTGCAGTGAAGCAGGCTGGGTGCCTGAGGAATTTTTAAGGACCCTTAAAAGACCTCTAGACAACAATAACAAAGGTCAAAAATTGAAACGCAAGCATGGGCAAACAGAATAAAAAAATGAATCTGGGACTGTCGCAGACAGTCTAATAGCGGTACCTGTATCAACCTGGGCACTGGCGGAAGGGACAGCCTCATGCTGGCTACCCTGATGCCCTCCCTTTTTGGCTCCAGTGATTGAACCCGGATGGGACTGTCCAGAGATAGATGATGTGCCCTGGCATAAAACAGATGAGCTGGCTTGGGAACATGAATGAAGAACTCCAGGGAGGAGGTGGTTAGTAGCTGGTGCAGATGCTGGAAGGAGGAGACAGAGAGGTCACGAGATGTTGAGCCCAGTGACGTGTTCAGTTATGAGAAAGGAGAAACTCAGGAAACAGAAATTAGGAGACAGGGAAAGGAAACTCAGAGTGAAGGGGGCGCGGAGGGGACAAAGGTGCTGTTGGTTGAGAAGAGAGCAAGCTCAGAGAGAGACTGTGTGACCCTGGGAGAGAGATGGAGATACCAGCTGGCTCCCACAG
This sequence comes from Callorhinus ursinus, assembly GCF_003265705.2. Lineage (NCBI taxonomy): Eukaryota > Metazoa > Chordata > Mammalia > Carnivora > Otariidae > Callorhinus > Callorhinus ursinus. The sequence continues at coordinate 5,499,149 of NW_027397099.1, forward strand.
CAGCCCTTACTCCCAGCTGTTTTCTGTTCCAGGTTCTGCCCCAGTCTGTGCTCACCTCGAAAACAACTCACACCTTCTTAAGGTGGTCCAAGCAGGACTCAAAAGAGCCCAGGTGGACATAAGAATCAACAGTTTCTCAACATTGAACCATAGGGCAGTTCACCATATAAAACATAAGCAATTTTTATAGTTTTTTAAAAAAGATTTATTTATTTTTAGAGACAGAAAGAGCATGTGTGCACAAGGGGGCAGGGCAGAGGGAGAGGGAAAGAGAGAATCTCAAGCAGACTGCGCTAAGCGCGAAGCCCAACTCAGGACTGGATCTCACGACCCTGAGATCATGACCTGAGCCAAACCAAGAGTTGGGCGCTCAACCGACTGTCCCCCATAGACTCTGCTGTCAGGCTGCTTGGGTCAGATCCTAGCCCTGTCACTTTATATGTGGGCTTGAGCAAGTCCTGTGCCTCAGTTTACTCGTTCACAGAATGGGAGTACTCTTGTCTCTCCCCAGCAGTGTTGCTGAGAGATTTAAAGGAGCGAAGCATGTAATGCATTGCAACAGATCCTGCCTGTGTAAAAGTCAGATTAACGTTTTATTGGGCATTTGTATTTCATGTCAAATGTTTCTGTTCCTGTCCTTTGTCCACTTGTATGGCGGTTATTTTTCTAGTTGATGGGCAGGAAGTTCTTCGTGGGCGCAACCCTCCCGGGTCTGGGCTGAGCGCACAGCCTCCAGGGGGCGCCCGGGGCCCGCGCTGCGGGGACCAGGCGGCCCGCGTGTATCTGGGCCGAGAACTCAGGCCCGAGCCGCGACCTGGGTCCACCTGGGTTTGCTCCCCTCGTCCCGCATCCTCTTCTCGCTCCCTCAACCAAGGATGGTGAACTGGAAAGGGACCTGGCGCGGGCGGCTGGAGCGTCGTCTGGGGAGCGCAGCCTCCGGGATCGGTCTCGCTTCATCCAATCCCACCTTTGTGTGAGGACCTTGAGCTTTCAAACCGATGTCGGATTGTTTCTCCTCCCGCCGCGCCCACCGCGCCCCTGGGAAGCAAGCGGGGATGCTGCCCTAGTGTCTCGGAAGATGCCCCCTGCCGGCTGCCCGCATCTACGGGGGTGGGGTGGGGGAGGAGAGTCCTGGTTATTTTACTCTAAAGAACTTTTAACATTAACACATCTTTAGGGGCGTCTAGCTGTGACCTTAGGAAATGGAGACAGAAGCCAGGGTGGGGTAGGGGCGAGGGAGGCTGCTGGGTCAGGATTCTCTCCGGGGCTGGCTAAGGGGCCTTGGATGGCAGCACAGGGGCGGAGGGATGGAGATGATGGGGTTCAGGGGCCTGAGAGGGAGGCAGAGGGATGGCCACAGGGTCCCAGCCAGAAATGAGGACACAAAATCCTCGGGGCTAGGGACCAGAGGCCTCTGCAGGAGCAGGGAGGGAGGGTGAGGGAGACACAGGGCACTCAGTGTGGCCGAGGTGTCGCCTAGTGGCCAAGACTATCAGGTCTGGAAGTGGAAGGGCATCAGGAAAGTTTGTGACCTGGCTCCTGCGATGGGCCATTCACACCTTGTTAAAGTTACCCAAGATGAAGGCAGTTCTTTGAGGTGAGAAAGGGTGACCCAGGGCCCAGAGCAAGGGCTGAGAAGGGGGAGGTGGTGCAGTACAGCATGTAGGAGCCTCAACTGGAGGGGTTTGTTCAAGGGCACTGGAGCCATAGTATCCTGGAGCACTGGGGGTCTGGAGAATGAGTGGCAACCCCCAGGGACTGTGGGGAAGCTGTGGGAGGAGGGGATAGGTTCAAAGCGGAAGATGGAAGGCCCGGTTGTGCACGTGTCTATGGGAGATGGCCTCTGTTTTCCAGGGTGGGAGAAACGCAAATGGGGAGCAGGTGAGGAGATATGAGACTTCAGGGGATGGGCAGACAGGATAGGGTGACTGAGGGTATGAGGGTAGGAGGCTGGACAGGTCCCAAGGCTTCATGGGGGCCACCGACAGATCCAGGGCAGCAGAGACCTTGCTCATGCCCCAGACCTGGGCGGCTGCTTCAAAGGACCTGGCTCCTATTCAGAAACCCCTGCACCCTGACATGTCCTTAGAGGGAGCCGGTCATGGGATCTCAGGGCACGCCAAGGAGCCCCACACGTGCGAACACTTCTGGAAGCATTAAGTGCTTTAAAAGGCCCTCTGCTTGGCATGTCAGCTCCATTAGAGGGAACATTTTATCACAACGGAGGCACAAGTAGGTTGTTTGATGGTAATTGCTTTCGTAACCCATAGAGAAAATGCATCACAAACCCACCACAATTAAGTAAAGTGGTCACATTCCTCTTTTTTGATTTAGAGCTATTTAGAAATATTAGCAACTGACTTTGCTTCCAGGGTTTTTTTGTTTTGTTTTGTTTTGTTTTGTTTTTTCTCAACTGAAACTTTTTTTCTCTTGAATCCCATAAAATACTCTAAGTGCTCCAGGAGGGAGGAATGAAAGGATGTTTGCATTTTCAGCTCTGCAGCCAGCCATTGCTCAAATAATACCCTCAATGTGCAACCTGGGAGTTTAATATCCTCAAATATTTATAATTACACAGAAATAGCCCTAAGAAATGTCCAGCTTACTCACAGCTGGATAATTATTGGCATCCAACGTTCACAGACTCAGAGCTGCTTCTCAAAGTTTGGTGGTGTCCCTCTGCCACTCAAATCATGCAGGGTACATGGAATCTGTGCGCAGACCCCTAAGGGGGCAAAGAAACAGCACACAGAGCTCCTAGCTCTCCCTAGCACATTGCAGCTTCCTCTCTTGCTAGGCAAGAGCTCCCTTCTCCTTCCCCAGAACATGAAAAGTCCAGGTGTGAAATGCAAATGGCACCCAACCCCACTGGTCATGAGGAAGAGTCACTGTGTTGTACAAACACACACACAAAAGGAGGACTCGATCCTTCCCAACAAATCTTTTAGTCACTCATGGATGAAGTCCCCTGTCTGGAGGTTTCCCATGCTCCCCGGAAAAGGGTGCTGTGGTCAGATAAGCATGTGATGTGCGGCGCACTCCATCCTATGCCCCTTTGGAGGGCACAATGCACATCCTCTACTAATACATTTTCCCTTTCCTCTCATCTTTCCTGCTGCTCCCTGCACTCCATGCACATTTCCAGAAGAATATCAAGAAAACTATTTTCCCTGCATAATTATCCACCTCCTCCCCACCCACCTACACACATCTTTCCTGCTTTGAAGGGGCAGCTGCTCTGATTTCTTTAAGTGGACTGCACGCTGCATTTACTAGTCAGATGGCATTAAAGTAAGGGAGCAGCCAGCCAAGGCTGGGGCGAGGGACTCGGCACTAGCCCTCTCCTCACCCCACTGGCCTAGGCTCCTCAGTCCATATTCAGGTCTCCTTCCCACTTCTTCTGAGCTGGGGATGCAAGGCTGTTGGTCTTTGAATGGGTCACTAACCAGTGCCTGGCCCTCTTTCCCCTAAACTCAGACTGCCTCAGTCTTGACCTTGCAACCAGATTTGAAATGCCTCTTTAGTAAGATCAGCTAATATGCGCTCAGCTGCAGGACACAGAAAACCAAATCCAAACTAATGCAAACAACGAGAGTGGATTGGCTCACATAACCTCAGAGTCCAGAGGTGGCTGAGGCTCCAGCCAAGGTTCAGGCTGGGCGATGACTCCACTGCTCTGGGATTCTCTCAGTCCTGACTGCCTCTGGCTATGGGCTTCATTCCCCAGCCTAGCCACACCTAACGCCATAAAGAGGTCAAAGCTGTTCCAAACGCATGTCTACACTCTGACCATCTAGAAGGGTCAGTGGGTCTTTCTCCATATGATCAAGAAAACATCTTCCCAGGCACCCATCAAAAGTCCCTCTGGTCCAGGTGATCCAGACTGGGTCAGGTGTCCAACCATTAGCCAATCGCTAGGGCCAGGGGAATGGGACGTGCTGACTGGCTTCACTCTATCAAGGCCTGCCTGAGCAGCTGGGGAGGATGGGAAGTGCAGGGGCTGCATAGGGGAAGGATGGACATTCAAATAAAATGTGGAGTATATCACCAAAGGAAAGAGGAAATGGATACAGAAGGCCCACAGTGGTGAACATCCACTCCTTTGGGTAATATGTAATAAAGTCCCCTTAGTTTATCTCTTTGAGAAGCAAAGATCAACCTCTTTCTCTGTGCACTTCAGTAAAGAGCTCTCCAAGCAAGGTCCTTGCTTGTCTTATATCCACAACACCTAGAACACTGACTGGTCAACCTGATGCCCCACCAGTATGAGTGGAAGGAAGGGATCAAAGAGAGGAAGAAACAGGAAAGCCAACTTCCCATTTGCTTGGTGCAGGTGACTCTGGGGCTCTGGGTGAGTCGACGGACTGAACAGCCCTGGAATCAATGGTGCTGGCTGGTTGGGGCCCAGGGCTGAGTGACCTCACTTCTGAGAAGGCCAGGAGAAGGAAGAGCTTTTGCCAACAGAACTATGTGGCCTGTCACATTAGTATCCACTATCTGAGCTACAGGGATAATTCAATGAAATTCTGGAAGCATTTATGGAACATCTACTTATGCCAAGTCCAGGAATGGGCACTGCAGAGCTCACAGTGGACAAGGCACAGGTAGTCTGCACCCTGTGGGTGTCCAGCCTGGTGGATATGGATCACAACCAAGCCAGGACAAAAACGGTGGGAACTCCATCACCAGAGGTTGGAGGAGCCCCCTCACTACCCCCTCTGCATCACCTCAGACCTCTCTCTCAACAGCCAAAATGAACCCCTAGGTGTCCTCACATAGCCGCTGAGTATTCTGGACATTCCTCTTATAGATTTGTGACGAATCAATCCAAACCTGCACGTTTCCACCTTAGTTGCTAAGGATGAGAGAAAAGAGTGCTTTCCTAATTTTCCTTACGAAGAAGTTGGTACCTTGGACACAATGTTGTTCCCCTGAAAGCTCTTAGTGAGAGGTATAATTTCTTTTCCTTTAACAAAATAATCTGTTCCTCCAAGTTTTTGAAAACCATTTTAGTCTCTGTGCCCAATTCCAGAGTGGATGTGTGTTCAATGTCAAGAGCCAGCAGATGCCCCAGGTCAGGTGTCTGTGCAGCAAGAAGGGATCCTGTGGCTTCCTAAAGCCAGTTCCCACTTCCCAGAAACAGGGGCACCTGGCTGGCTCAGTTGGAAGAGTATGCAACTCTTGACTTTGGGGTCATGAGTTTGAGCCCCACACTGGGTATAGAGATTACTAAAAAAAAAAATAAATAAATAAAAATAAATGAATAAAAGTCACATGGCACCATGTAAAATATGAGATGCAATGGGGACTTTTAATAATCTTCTCATGTTGTATAGTGTGTCTTGGTTGAGAAATTTTGTATGTGTTCAAAGTTTTGGTTAAACTACCTGGCAATCCTTCCCCAGCTGACTCATCTAGTGAGACCCACTGAAGCCCTTGGGTCTGAAGAGGGGCACTCTTGGGGTTGGGACCTAGGATTTTCAATGAGAGTCCATGTTGGTCATGCCTGGAGGGCATTTATTCTCCTTTCAGGAGCTCTTCCAATTCAATCACCAGACTAAAAGCATTCATTCACTTTGCAAATTTTTTTTTGGCAACTACCATGTTTCAAGTTCTATTCTAGGTGCTGGTCTAAAACTCTGGGCAGCCTATTCCTCAGAAAAGTTACACCGGAAAGGATTTCTGTGTTCTCTCCCACTTTTCTCAGCCCCATGAGGTGTGCTGTGAAGACAAATGTGAGAAATAGGACATGGCCAAACTGTGACTCCCAACTCGTCAGCAGTATTAGCTTCACATTGCTGCTATAACAAATCAACACAAACTTCGTGGTGAAAACAAATATATTCTCTTATGGGTCTGGAGGTCAGAAGTCCAAAATCAGTTTCACTGGGTTCAAGTCAAGGTGTGAGCAGGGCTGGTTCCTTTAAGAGGACCTGGGGGAAGAATTCTTGCCTTCTTGGCTTCCGATGGCCACCTGTATTCCTTGGCTTGTGGCCCCTTCCTCAGCTTCAAAGCCCATCACTCCACCTCCCCTTCTATCATCACATCACCTTTCCAGCTTCCTTCTGTGACCTTCCCTCCCTCTTCTAAAGACACCTGTGATTATTTTAAGGGCCCACCCAGATAACCCAGGATAATCTCCCCATCTCAAGATCCTTAACTTAATCACATTTTCAAAATCCCCTTTGCCATATAAGGTTCTGGGGATTAAGATGGGGATATCTTTGGGGAGAAGAGGGAAAGCCATTATTCAGCCTACTGTACTAGCCCAGAACAAAGTTAAGGTGAACCTTCTCTCATGCCTCATGTCAGAGCATGAGCTCCTACCACCATCTGGCTGGGTTTAGCACCCTATGCAAGTGAACCCCCCCAACCCCGGAAAATCTGAGATTTTCCTGGGAACTTACTTGTGCTTCAGAGCATATGCCAGCTTTTTGGTTATAAGGCTGCCTCTGTTGCCAACGACCCTGAGATGGCCACTCAGCTGAGCACTGCTGGCCTCCCTGGCCACCCTAAGGCCCCACTCGGGCTTTTGGAGCCAAAAGATCAGTCCTGACAAGCCTCTTTGCCAGATGTCAGGTCTCCCAAAAGTCATTTGCCTCAGAAATGGCTTGTCTTTGGTCACTGCTGTGGCCCCACTGGGACCATTCATTAGTCCTCGGCCGACCCCCTCCAGCCGACAGCAGTTGACGGTGGGGCCTCTACATCTGCTCCCTTGCTCTTTCCTGCCTCAATGTGGGCACTGGGTCCCCATGCTGGAACCACCCGGACGTCTCTGTGTAGGGTGACCAACTGTCCCACTTGGGCTGGGACTGAGGAGTTTCCTGGGATGCAGGGCTTTCAGTGTTAAAACCCGGACAGTCCCAGCCAAACCAGGATGTAAACCCCCATCTCTGTATCTCAGAATCTGGAGGCCTCTCAAGCAGCCCTAGAGAAAAAGTAAGTCTCTCCCTCCTCCAGTACTAAGACTAGCTTCATTTCTGGCCTCAAAATTAATCATTTCCAGGACAGTTAACTAAGTCAATTATTCTCTTCAGGGGCAATTGCCCCTCATCCCCCAGGACCCAACTAGACAATCATCAAATAATCTGAGAGGGGTATACATCTCAAAGTCTGGGGAGCTCTGTCCAACCTGAGCATTATCCTCCTCATTAGAGCTAAAATAAAACCGCCCTTCTTATCAACTGAGCATGTTGCAGGCAACCCGACAGGATGTGTGCAGAGGCCCCAGAAAGTGAAATGCCTGGGAATGACAAAGTAAAGCAGATCTATTCCTGAACATCTTCTGTGAGTCCAGTACTATACTAGGATACACAGTTAGGAGAGGTTGATAACCTAGGACTTATGCCCTCAAGGACTCAGAAACCCCAGATCTTGGGGGATCCCAGTTATTTCCTACTGGAACATGTGGCTTTACTTGAAATCTGGATATTGGGGTGGGTCCCACAAAGAGGGTTTAAAACCTAGATTCCACCTGCCCCAGATGAAGAAGCAACCCTTTGCATTCCCCTCAAGGAAAAAGGCTTTCCTGGGGAAAATCTCCATTTCTTGATAGCACACTTATTCCTGGGGCTGACTGCTAACCTCATGAAAGCACAAGAACATCAATTATCTTGTCATTTCCCCCCAACATGTAGGTCAAGATTTCCAAGAGCCAAATCAGCCCTAGCTGTAGGTAAAACGTCACCATCAAGGTGCAAATGAAACTTGCAATTCAGACTTCTCCTAAGGCAGACTGTGTTGCTAGAACGTGCGTGGGCTTTGCTCAATGACATGTCAAGCAGACAAATGCATACCTGGTACCATCTGTATTCAAGGCTGCCTTACCAGGCACTGGGAGGGCGTCCCTGAATAAATCTCACAGGCTTTAGTGGGAAGAATCCCCAGCGACTCTCAAGTTCATCTCCTTTATTTGATGGGTGAACAAATTGAGGCCCCAGGGAGGATGGAGAGGTACCCAGGAAGCCTTTAGAGCAGGAGGGGGACAGAACAGTGAACAGAGTCCTGGACTCCGAATCCCCCAGGCAATGTTCCTATTACATCGATTAATTAGGGAAAAAACCAATAGTATTAGCTGACAGTAACGGAACCTGGATGAACTGCCTGCACCGGGCTAACTGCTTTCTGGACATTGTCATTTAGATAATGGGTGTCATTTACAATTGGGGTGCCCAATTGTCTTAGTTTGTCAAGCACTGGGGTGTTTCCCTGGAAGCAGCACTTCCGGTGTGAAAATGGGAGAGTCCCAAACAGGGACGAGTTGGTTACCCTACATTTTAATCCTCTCAAAACCTTATAAAAGAGCCACCATTGCTGCTTCCATTTTAAAGATAAGAAAACTGAGGTTTAGAGACTATGTAACTTAAGGCCTCACAGTCAGTAAGTAGTAGAAGCAGCACTGAGACAGGAAATTCAACTCCAGGGCCCACCAGCTTAACCACTAAATTATAACAGGGATCTTTCCCTTTAAAAAAAAAAAGATTTTATTTATTAATTTGAGAGAGAACAAGAGAGAGCACGAGCAGGATGAAGAGCAGAGGGAGAAGCAGACTCCCCATTGAGTAAGGAGCCCGATGAGGGGCTTGATCCCAGGACTCCGGGATTGGGACCTGAGCTGAAGGCAGACGCTTAACCGACTGAGCCACCCAGGCGCCAACAGGGATCTTTCCTAAAAGATGAGGAATCTTGCAAATTTTGACTTTTGTATTTGGGAGCCATTTTCTCTGGAAAGAGAGTCTAAGGCACTCAGCAGGACCCCATACAGGCCAAAGAGAAGGTGTAAGGTGGTGCAACAAAGGGTCCCACGCTGAGTTTACTTCTCTCTTACTCTGAAGATTAAAAGGTGCTCAACTGTGAGATCGGGACTCAGGCACAACCCCAGGAAAACATACGGGGGGCGGGGGGAGCTCAGCAGTGTTGGACCAGGTCCTGAGGAGTTGTGAAATCACGTTCCCTGAAAGTGTTTACACAGGGGAGAGTCCCGGTTCAGCTGCAGTGACTCAAGCTTGACCTCCACAAGGCTCTGGGAATGTGACCCCTTGAGGACCCCAACTTGAGAAGGCAGAAAGCAGCTCCAAGCTTTACCAGCTCAGCAAGGCCACTTCCTCTGTTGCCTGCTTTGGTCAGCAACTAGCAGGGGGTTTGGGACTCCACCGGGAAGGGCTTTCTCATACACACCATATAAGCTAATACTCACTGGGTGCTTAAGATTTGAAGTACTGTGCTAAGTGCTTTACGTGAGACAACTCATTCATTTCTCACCATTGCCCTGTGAGATAGATGCTTTATTAGAGCTGAGGTCACCCAGGTGATAAGAATTGGCCCTGAGTTTTGAGCCCAAGCAGTCTGAGCCCATCACTCCTCTATCGAACACTTGGCTGCTTGCTTCCTCAACCATTAGTCTCTGTGGCCTGGTTGACTATTCCTGTTCCTCTCCTGTGGGATTCCAAGAGGCACTCTGAATGCCCCCACCTTCGTGCTTACCCTCTCTTTGGAGCCATCTGGGGGCACTATAACCATCAGTATGGTGACAGAGGTTAACATACCTGCATTAAGGATGGAAAGAGAGAATGAAGCCTCCTCATGTCCCACCTTTGTGTCGCTCCTCAGGATGAGCCCAGCAAAGGCAAAACCGAGGGGCTCATAGCTACTCAGCCCTGCAGGGAAGCAGGGGGTTTTCATCTGCAGGAAGTGAAGGAAAACTCTGGCCCTGGAAAGGAAGGGCTCTTAGCCTATCTGGGCACATCCCTGGTCCTTCCTCCCTACTTTGGCCACTAACCCACACAGCATCCAAATAAGCATCCTACAAGCTAATGGCTCTTCCCCAGTCCCAGATACTTCCCTGAGTCTCCAGACTATACAACCATGCAGAGCTGAGTAGTTTGTTTGGGGCACAAGGGTGCATGGCCAAGGGGATTCACAGGGCTGAGGTCTAGCTGTGCTCTGCTCACCAAACCATGTGCCCTGCCTGGTAGGAGCTACATTTGCCCTTCTCTCACTTGCACAAAGGCACCATGTGGATCGGTGGAAGCCTTACATTTATCTATCTGCCCCCTGGACAGCTCTACTTGGGATCTCACAAGCATCTCCAACACTGCATGGCCAAGACTGAACCCTTGATTTCTGGTCCCCTCAGCCTGCTCCACCCCAGACTTCCCCCTCTCAATGATTCGTGCCTCTGTTTACCCAGTTACTCAATCCAAAAACACCGTACTCTTCTCTTTCATTGCTCCTTACATCTAAACCAGCAGCCAGCCCATCAGCTCCTCCACCATTCCAGCCAGCTCCCCTGGCTTCTGCAGCCCCCATCCCGGGGAAGACACCACAGTCTTCTGCCTGGATTGTCACAGTAGGCACTAATCATGTCACTCCCCTGCTTCACAATCCCTCCGGGGGATCCGCCACATTTTTAGAATGTTAGCATCCAAATTTCTCACAGCAGCTTACAGATGCCTGTGCTCCACACTCACCCCCAAACCACCAACAGACAGGACCTGGCCTGGGGTCATCATAAAGGTATCCTGCCCAAGTGAGGAGGCAGTGAAAGAGGATTGGGTGGGCCATAAGCAGCCACTTGGGGGGAGGAACCCCATGCAAAAGAACTGTGTTTGGGGGTTCCTAGTGGGAAGGGGGGAGAAGGATCTCTGAGGAACCCATGAAAGTGCCCAGTTGGGAGAGATCCAGAAGTTATCTATGTGCCACAGGGAAAGCCAGAATGTCAGATTCTAGGTCCAGGGAAAAGAAGCCCTTTGGGGGCCTCTTGCCTCTCTCCACCTCACTCCCCCACCTGAGTCCATCCTCAAAGACAGGGATAACAGAGCGGCTAGCAAATGGAGGATGAGCTGGAGCAAGAAAGAAAACAGGCACACTGCAACCTGCTGTCCCCCCTGGAGGCTTCCCACAGTGAGGTAGGGAAAGGTCTGAAAATAGGATCTATATTTGATTATGCAATGGTGCCTACCTGAGTTTTTCCAATAGAGAGAGTTGAGGGAGAGGGAGTTTGCAGAAGCCAAATCCAGCTTATTCCATGAACTGCAGATGAAAGCTGGAGGTGTAAAGTACAAGGCATGTCCAGGGGAGAAGTCACTCCATGCAAATTGTGGAATATGGAATATGCTGGGGGCAGTTGCGGGAAGAGTGAGGAGTAGCGGGCAGGGACGGATCACACTGGTCTCATGGGTCTGGTTAAGTAACTTGAACCTTACCTGACGACAGTGGGAAGCCATAGACGGTTGTAGGCAGAGAGTACCATGATCTGATTCATGTGTTCTAAAGTTCATTCTGAGTGTGGAGAATGGACTGAGGGGTGAGAACAGAGGTCTGAAGAGGTCTGAACAAGGACAAAGGTGGTGGGCTGGCAGAAGGGGGGTAGACTGGTGAGAAATGAAGGAAATGAAACTGGCAGAACAAGCTCTATTGGTCCTTCAGTCCCCTGCTCCCCCAGTGAGTCACTGAGGTCTGTGGGAGGAGCTGAGCAGCTCCTGAAGGTGGGCCCCAGGCGGGTGTTTCCATTTGTTCTCTCACCCAGTCCTCAAATGACCCTTGGGGTAGGAATCATCATCCCTACATGGCCAGTGAGAAGACTGGCTCAGAGCAAGCAGCCCAGTGATTTGATGGAGGCCACACATGCTGCTAGTGCAGCAGTCTGGATCGGAATCCAAGTCTGTTCTGGGACAGGGGCACTAGGCCATGCAGTCCTGAGTCTGCGGACATCCACACCTGCTGATGGCTGGGGCAGCACCTCACATGAAGGACATCGGGTATGTTAACCTGGGCAGCCAGGTACACCGTCACCGGGGCCATTGAGAGGAAAAGCCAAAGTGTCAGAGAGTCACTGAGGGTCCTGACCGACATGGCAGGGTACCAGAAGTGGTACCCACTGACAAGAACAACAAAGATGAGGGGTGTGGAGGAAAGCTGAGAACGTGGCCAAGGTCCCTTCCTGAGCAGCAGGAAGAGGGCCAAGAAGTTACGGGGAGAGCCTGCCCTGACCTCACTGCCTGCCCAAAGGCCACGGTCCTTCCTTTCCTGCCCCTTACAAGAAGAGAGGGTCACAGGTGACCAACTGTCTGGTCATCTACTCACAAAGGGACAAAGCAGGGTCAGGGCAGGGCTGGGCCATGAAGGACTGACCAAGTGCCAGGCCTGTTTCTAAGTGATTTACACTGAACTCATTTAACCCTCTCAGTGGCCCTTGGTGTAAGTTACTACCATTATCCCCATTTTATAAATGGGTAAATGGAGGAACAAAGAGGTTCAATAACTTCCCAAAGTCATACGGTATCTGGTAACTGGCCAAGCTGGGGCTTAAACCCAGGTGGTCTGCCTCAAGTATAACAGCTGCGGGCTACACCCACCCATTCCTCCACCCTCCCCCGCCTGCTCCCTGCCCCAGCTTTCCCATCTCACAAAATGGTCCTAGTCCCTCCGCCTAAAGACCTGTACAGATCATGGCTGAGTGACCTTGACCCAGCCACGGCCTCTGGACATGACCTTGGCCATCCAGCCATCTGCCCTGCCCTGCTCAAGTGCCTCAGGCAGGAGCCTCTGGATGGACCTTCCCTATCCACTCAGCCTGAGTCCAGCCAGGCTTTTGGGATGGAGAATGGGCATCCCTGCAGGCATGCTGGCCCACAGTAGGTCAGATGAGGGCTGCGAGCTGGGCCTCCTGGTGTCCCTCCCACCACAGCCTTGCCATGTGCACAGACCACAAACCACAGAGACACTGAGCCCTTTGTTCCACCCAGCTTAAAATAAGTCAGGCTTTGCTCCATAGTGAGAAGTGCCAGGCCACCCTCCTAAAGTGGACTCATGTGCCAGGGAGATCTGTGACTGCAACTTGGTGACCCACTATGACCATGTTAACTCCTACCTCTCCATGGGGGGCTGCAGGACAGTCCTTATTCCAGACAGGACTGCTCTTCTCATCCTAGCCTGGTCACTCTGGGCTCCTCTGCCTCCCAGGGGAGTGGTCACAGCAGAAAAGTGGGAAGGGGTAGCAGTTCTGTGGGTCCCAAAAGGCATGGAGACAGGGGTTTGGGGCACCTAGGGCAGGCCAGAATTGAGCCTCAGCCTTTCCTGCTCTTGCTGCTAGTCTGCCCTTTGTCATCTCCAAGGGGACCGTGCATTCCAGCCCACCAGGAAGTTGAGCCACCCTGTGATCTCATTTTAAAGGTAAGGTAGATGAGGCCTGGAGAGGTATGACCTACCCAAGGGCAGCCAGGGAGCAAATGGCAAAACCAGTATTCAAGCTCCAGTCTGTTCCTATAGCCAAGGGCACCCTACCTCATGAGCACCCCATAACCACACCCAGGAAAGGTCGTGTCTTGTTCTGACGCCCCAGGACACCCTAGACGTGCCACCAAGGCAGTGAACATAAAGCCTGCCATGCCCCCTGGCAGTTTTTCCTAACCATAAAACTGTGATTTTTTCCCTTTCATTTATTTTTCCACTCACCCACATGAAGAAGGCATAAAGAAAACATAATAAAAGAGCTCCCAAACTAGAGATGCACCATAATGGCAGAGAAGTTTAACTATAAATAGAAGAAAACTGGCCTCTCCAAGCTGTCCGGGATGGTCTGATTAGGCAGAGGCCTATACCCTCTCATTAAGCAGCCTCAGTGTCCTACCTTGGACCCTCAGAAGCAGCTGGGTGGGGTGTGAAGTGGTCAGCAGGGTGGGGGAGGCACTTACTGGGCATGCTGCACAGATAAGCTTTTGGGGAGGGAGTTTCAGCATCCATCTATTGTGGGTAGCGCTCCCTCAGCTGGGGTGGAGGCTGGGGGAAGGCCTGGGGGCAGGTTGTACACAGGGGTCACCTTGGCTTGGGCAAGATGCCTGGTGCCCTCCCAGTACATATTCTTTTCTTCCCCCAGTACATATTCTTAAATAAGGACCATGGATGTTCAAGGAGATTCAGAAGCAGCAAGTTTAGCACCACTGACAGCTGACCTTCCTTGGGTATTTACTGTATGCCAGGCCCAGCACTGCCCATAAATGATCTCATTTAATTCTCCCAACAATCCTGTGCAGTAGTATTATGATTGCCTTTATTTTACAAATGATGCACAGAGAGGTTAACCAACTTGCCCAAGGTCACACAGCAGGTAAAAGGTAGAAATAGGGTTTGAACCCAGGAAGACGACTCCAGTGCCTATAGGTCTATCCGTGATACACTGTCCCCCTGAGAAGGCTGTGGAAGAGACCTCTATCAGCCCTGAGGGGGTCTCTGGCCTCAGTCCCATCTGGTTTGACAGGCCCTGGGTAAGGCCTAGCAATGTCTGAGTCTGTCAGGAAGCCAGGGTGAAGAGTGGAAGGGAGGGGCTGCTGACATGGGGGGTGATGTTTACGATCCTCAGAGCTACCCAGCAGGAGGAACAATTTGCACCCATCAGGATGTAACATACCTCGGGGAAATGTGGGGAGCAGGGATTAGTCCCCAGAAATAAGATCGAGTATGGGGGGAAAGCTGCGCCAGGTCTTTTGTTGTTGTCGTTAATAAGTTTATTTTTATTTATTTAGTTAGTTTTAATTTTTTAAAAATTAAACTCTATGCCCTTTGTGGGGTTCATACTCATGACCCCAAGATCAAGATGTGCAAGCTCCACCAACTGAGTCAGCCAGGCACCCAATGTGCCAGGTCTTAACAGGCACTCATCAAAAGGGCTGGTTAGAGAGGCCCACATACCAGAGGTTGGGCCAGGTTCACAGCCCCAGGGTCAGCAGGCACTGGGGGCTAAGGGTCCCCTGGAATGAAGGAGGTAACCTGGGCTGCAGACCCTCAGGTTCATAGACCTCCAGGGTCCCAGCCCCAGAGCTGAGGGCACCGGGGGCCATAGATCCTGGCTCCCAGCCTGTGCCTCCATCTACCACCACCCCTCTGGCCAGAGAACCATCCCAGCGGTTACAAATGAGTCCACAGAGTCCAAGGGCAAAGAGGCTCTGCCAGGTGGGGATGGCTCTGCATGGCATCAAGATGTCTAGCATAAATAGGGCCCCTGAGTCTGGTGTGAGGTGTTCTTGAGTGGGTAGCCCAAAGGATGATGTGGTCTGAGGATCTATCCTGGAAGACAGTGCCAGAACAAAGGGGGAAAGAGGCTGTGTCATGGAATCCTGCTGGGGGAGGGTGTTTGAGGGGACCAGGAAGGAGCCATGAGGCAGAAAAGACCCAAGCTAAGGTAAAATGGGATGGTTCCGTGCCCCCAGATTGCTGTGGGTAGAGGGCAGAGCCAAGTCTTCCCCTCAGGGACCCACAGTCCTAGGAGGCACATCAAATACAGTAAGGATGGCAACCTGGGAAGGTGTCAGGTGCTCTCATCGAAGTCCTGAGATTTGTAGAAGAGGAAATGCTCCACCTTCTTCAGGTGTGGAGTGAAAATCACCGAGACTGCTGTGGGGGAATATGCCTGGTTTCCCTCCTCAGACCCCCAAGTGGAGGTCTTTGTCCATCAGGAGCCTGGTCACAGTGCTCAGGACAGGGAGGGGAGCCCTGAAGCCCCAGGCTGGTCCAGACCACTTGGACCCCAGGAGTGGCCTAGAAAGCAAGACAAGGAGGGGCAAGAGAGACAGCTTCAGCTTGGCCTGGGTATCCCAGGCCCAGCCTTTCCAGGGAGCTAAGTCAGTGATACGAAGGCTGGTACTTTCTCTTGAGTAATGTGCTGGCACTAATAAGGCCACTGCCGTACAGATTTATAGAACCTCTGATTTCACAATCACCGAGGGCCTCACAAGTATTAATTAAGGCTCAAAACCCCTGGAGTCTGGAGCAGATTCTCATTAACCTCATTCTGCAGAGGCTATGACTCTGCTTCCTTCTTAGAACCCCATGGATGTGGTAATGGCTCCAGCCCTGGGAGCCGGGCTGACAAGTTTCCCTCCTTATGTCACAGGGGGTGGGGGAGGCTTGGAGGCTCCCGATGACTCCAAGAAACTCGTGTCACAGCCAGGTTCAGACCAGACAGAACTCGGCTTCTACTAGAGTCGCTGACACAGAAAGGACTTCCCTTCTTTTGGCCTTTTTTTGTAAGATTTATTAATTAATTTATTTGAAGGGGGGTGTGTGTGTGCGCACACAGTGGGGGTGGAGCAGAGGGAGAGGGAGAGAGAGAATCCCAAGCAGACTCCCTGCTGAGCACAGAGCCTGACTTGGGGCTTGATCCCACAACCCTGAGATCATGACCTGAGCTGAAATCAAGAGTCAGACACTTAACCTACTGGAGCCACCCAGGCGCCCCTTGACTTTTTTTTTTTTTAAAGCAGATTAATTGAGATACAGACTTCACCCATTGAAAGCATTTGATTTAATGGCTTCTAGTGTATTCGCAGAGTTGTGCATCCATGACCACAATCAATTTCAGAACATTTCATTATCACATTTCTTTTTTTTTTTTTTAAGATTTTATTTATTTGACAGAGAGAGAGATAGTGAAAGCCAGAACACAAGCAGGGGGAGTGGGAGAGGCAGGCTTCCCGCTGAGCAGGGAGCCCCATGCGGGGCTCGATCCCAGGACCCTGGGATCACGACCTGAGCCGAAGGCAGACGCTTAACACCTGAGCCACCCAGGCACCTCATCATCACATTTCATAACCACAAAAAGAAACCCCCGCACTCCTTACTGATGATCCCCATTTTCCTGGTATCCTCCCTGGCCCTAGGCCACCACTAATCTACTTTCTGTCTCTATAGATTTGCCTATTCTGGCTTGTTTTTATTTATTTTTATTGTGATAAAATATACATAACATAAAATTTACCACTGCCAGTCACATTTTTAGGTGTCCAGTTCAGTGGCATTCAGTACATTCATGTTGGGGTGCAACCATTACCACCATCTATTTCCAGAGATGTTCAGTCTTTCCAAACTGAAACTCTGTACTCATCAGACAGTAACTCCCCACCCTCCTTTCCCCCAGCCCCTGGTCACCGCTACTGTACTTTCTCTCTGTGAATTTCTACTCTGGACACCTCATGTAAGTGCACCCATACAATATATGTTCTTCTGTGTCTGACTTATTTCACTTAGTGTAATGTTTTCAAGGTTCATTCTGGATTATTTCTTAATTATAAAACATTTCAACTGAAAGTAAAGAAAACAATATGCAACACATCACCTTGAATTAAGTCATACATCTCAAATTTGTTTAATCTGTTCACTTTTGGCTATATTTGCTTTTTTTTTTTTTTTTTTGTGACACCTTCCCCAGAGCTAATCCAGTTCTGAAGTTAGTATGCATCTTTCTTGTTCATGTCTTTATATTTTTAAGTTTATAACACAATATATGGTACTATTTTGTGTCTTTAAAACATATTTAACCTACATGATGACTATAGTTAACACTGGCACATTGTATATTTGAAAGTTTCTAAGAGAGTTGGTCATAAAAGTTCTCATCACAAGGAAAAAAAACCTTTTTTTTTGGTATCTATATGAGATGATGGACGTTAAATAAATTTACTGTTGTAATCATTTTACAATATATGTAAGTCATGTCATTATGTTGTATGCTTTAAACTTATATAGTGCTGTGTGTAAACTATCTCAATAAAACTGAAAAAAATAAAAAAGCATTTTTAAATGTAATTTGATCTCTTTGAAGAATCTGCATATATAAATACAAGGTGTTCAACTCTTAAACAATATTTAAATGGTGTCATATATTGTCTACCCTGTCCTTTGTTCTCCACGCCACTCTGTATTTTTGAGATTGACCCTTGCTGATATATGCAGCTCTGGTTTGCTCATATTTACTGCTGTACAGTGTTCCTGTGACTGTGTACCCCACATGCTGGGTTTATCCAGGGGGTTCCCACATTTGGGTTCTTACCAGAGAAGCCAGGATTACTACCATCTGAGCTGGGCAGACACAGATCTCTCCCAAGCAGAGAACAAGCCACCCTGCATAAAAAATGTGTTCCTAACCGGGCCTGGAACCCCAGCGCTCCATCCCAGTTCAAGTTCCGTATTCAGAGTTGTGAGGGGCACGGCCTGGCCAGCTGGTGCAAGACCAGCACCTCAAGAGGGAGCAAACCCTGCCCAGGTCCTTATGATTTCGTTCCTCACCTTGGTCTCTCTTTCTGAGTTGCAGAATCCCTTGAGGGGGTGACAAAGCTCAGAATTCCTCTCCCCATGGAAATGTACCCACAGAGAATCTTCAAGCTCACCTGCAGGCCCCGAGGGTTGGGCTCTGGCCACATCTTCCTGCTAGTTTCTCTATACAATTTAGGGAGCCATGTGGCTTGAAAGTGTTAGGGAGGAGTAACTAGCCTTGTGCACCTGGTGAAGGCATCAATAAATGCTCGCTGACTGAGCAAACAAATGAGTGGATGGATGAGAAAACACTCAGAGCCCCTGGCACCGGGCCTAGTAGGTGCTCAGGAACAGTGGCTGTGATTAATGTGTGCGTGTATGTTTTAAGTTAGGTTGAACGTAGTATTATTTATAGACAGTAAAATCCACCCTTTGTAGTATACGGTGCTATGAGTTTTGATAAATGCACAGCTGTGTAATCATCACCACAATCAACCTATGAAATCTTTCCATCACTCCTTTGTGCTCCTTTGTAGTCGATCCCCTCCACCTCCACTGCCAACCCTAGACCCTGGCAACCCCTGATCTCTCTCCTGTCCCTATAGGTTTGCTTTTTCCAAAATGTAACTGGAACGACATCACGGAGCCTTTTGAGTCTGCCTTTTTCACTTAGCATAACACATTTGGGACTGATTCCTATTTTTGCTCATATCATATCATACATTTGAGAGTTTGATTTCCTTTTCATTGCCAAGGAATATCCCACTGTATGGATGGATCACAGTTTGTTTATCCATTTGCCAGCTGAAGGACATTTGGGTTATCTCAGTTTGGGGCAATTATGAATAGGGCCACTATGAGTGGTTGCATACAGGTTTTTGTGTAAAGATAAGTTCATTTCTCTTGGGTAAATATGTAGGATTGGGATTTCTGGGTCATATGGTGAGTGAATGCTTAACTTTACAAGAAGATGCCAAAGTGCTTTCCAAAGTGGCTGCACCAATTGCATTCCCTCCCACCATGTCTAAGAGTTCCAGTTGCTTTGCATCCTGACCAGGACTTGACATAATTAGGTTTTTTTTTCTTCTTTTGACCATTCTAATAGGTGTGTGGTGGTATCTCCTTGTGGCCTTAATCTGCAATTCCCTTATGATTTTAAATTGGTGTATTTTATTGCTAGTCAATCCCATCATGTGTGGTCTGTGGCTGTCCAGGGCTTCAGCTCCAGACACTGCTCCCCTGAAGTGCTGAGGGAACCCGGGACACCATGAGGCCTTTTCAGGGGCAGAAGGCAGGCTCAGGGCTGTGCTGCTGGGGACCCCATTTTGCTCAAAACGAGTGGGTGCCTGCCGTTCCACCATGCTGAGTTCCTCATCTGTGATGGGCTGGTTGCTGGGTAATGACTTGGGTCAGGCCGTGACAACTGGTGCTGAGAATACCTCCAGCCACCCACAGCGGCCCTTCTCAGGCACAGATGCACTTGTGGTACCCAGAGTGGGAGTAAAGGATGGGGCGGAGCTGCCTATGCTAAAGGCCCTATGGTTGCCTCCAATGAGCACCACTCCAAAACTGCCAGGAAGAGGTACTGCCCCATTTAATAAGTAGGGCTCCACAAAGCAGAGGGGGTGTCTGCTTCTGCACCCAAAATGGGCTCTCCAGTGACTCATGATCAGATCTCTTCACTCTGCCTACTGCCCAGCTCCGGCTACCAAGAGTCCCAAGAGAGGCTGCATATGGTAGGGCCTCAGCCTTTGCCTCACCATCCAGAGAGGCCCAGATCCAGGTCTCTGGCCTTTCCTCTATTTTGCTATCTCTTCCACTGATCACAGCCCCGACTAGTACCCCCAGGGAAACAACTGCCTGTCCCTATCAGCCTGGCCCTCTGACCAGGGCTCCCATTGTTAGTCTATCCCTGTTCCCAGCCCTTGCTGGTACAGATGCCAGAGAGATGACCACTCCTCAGGCCTTCTTTCCTGGGCATTCTCTACTCCAGGCCTCTGCTCAGTTGTAGATAAGCTGGCTGGGTCTTGCTCTCCTTCTACCTTCCTTCTCTGGATGCCTCCTACATCAGCTACCTGCCCTCCCTGAGACTAGTATAGAGACAGGAACAGATAAAAGCAGGAGGTCTGCAAGGCCTGGTACAGCAGGGAAGGCTTTGGGCAGGAGGCAGAGGACTGAGCTGGGCCAGGGAGCAGGGAAGGTTTGGAAGAGGGAAGAAAAGAAGGTCAAAGAGCCAGGTGTAAGGGCACTGCTGGGGATATTAGGGCATGAGAGGAGAGGGAGGGGGTAGTGTCTGCCCAAATCTGAAGGATCTGAGGTTTAACTCTGGAAGGGCTCAGTGACCATCAGGAAGCCAGGATCAGAGGCTCATCCAGGCTGTTCATTTCCCCCACCATCCCCCAACACAGACACGCAAGAGCTCCAGGTCACCCTCCCTCCCATTCTTGTGGGTGGAAGGCCTGGGAGCTGAGGGACCCCCTGTGTGGCTGCTTGCTCCTCCCTTTCCATCACTCATGCAGCAAGCAGCCAGGTTGCTTGAGAAGGCAGGGCATGGAGGATACAGAGAAAATCCCAGAAGCTTTGTGTAGGTGACTCACGTCACTGTGGACTGTACATCCCACATCTACAGCTCCCAGGTGGCACCAGGAGGCCTGGCGGAGGGTTTGCTGCACAAATACAGCACAAAGATCACAGCCGCCCTCCTCGGGCCATGCCCTACCCAGATCTTCCGCATTCCTCCTCACTCACCTGAGGCCATCACCCAGGTAGGAGCCTTGGCAGAGCTGTGGAGATTTACAGCGTGCCCTCGGCTCTAAAGTTCCTGAGTCATTGGCAGGAATTCATGCCCTGGGTCTAGGGATGCCCCACCTGTACCATCTGGCCGGGGGCCAAACAGCTCATCGCCAGGCCTCCTTCCCTGGATTTCTCAGGCTGGCACCACCACTTGAGGCCTGGCTCTGGTTTTTATCATCAAATCCAGGCAAGTGCCCTGGACCGAGAAAAACAACAACGGGGCTATCTCTTCTGTGGGCCACACACCACCCAGCTCATCATAAACCTTATCTTCTAGCACTGGATCTCTGCTGTCCCCTCCCCACCCTTGGGCTCCTCACCTCCATTGTCTGTGCCTAAACCACTTTCCCCGCTCCTGCTGCTGCTATTGTTGCAATAGCCTGGCAGAGAAGAAGGCCATTCACCAACTAGGCAAGACCAGGCAGGCTCTCTTCTCTAAAAGGTTCAACGGACAAGGGCAGGAGGGCCCTGCTGGTGGTGCCACAGGGCAGGGAACAGGGCCAAGGCTGTTCCGAGTCAGTGACCACTGGGTGCCTCCTGTATAGCAGCCCAGAACATCAAGCACTGAGGTCCCCCAGGAGCCCTCAGAGCCCATGTGGACAAGCTTGGTCATTTCTGGCCAGGGCCTCCGCTGCTCCTCCACCCTCTCTGGGCCTCTGGTTCCTCTCACATCAAACAAAGGGTTGAGAGGAAGTCACTCAGTGCTCTCCCAGCTCTGAAACACTAAGACTGATTCAAAAGACTTGTGAGCAGCCCCTGGGCCAGGAGCAAATGACCACGCACAATCATGTTCCTCATGACCAAATCAAACCTCCATCAAATTCTGTGGAATTTGGGCTGCAAGCTAAGGGCTGGGCCCCAGATTTAGAATTTTAGCCCTTCACTCACTTTCAACACTTGGCATCAATGGCCAACAAGTCACAGCCTGAGCTGTTCAAAGTGAACATCTCTGATCTATCTTTTCACAAACCCAGTTCAGAGGGTCTGTGCCCAATGCTTTGAACCTCTTGGGGCCCAGATTAAAGACAAGGGAACACAGACATAGACGCTGACTTGCAGCCTCTGTGATCAGAGTCCAGATCAGCTGAGACAGATGAAGTGATTCCCTCTTGTGGTCGCCCAGGGGACATGGCAAAGGGGACCGGAACCCAGGACTCTAGGCTTTTCCCACATGTCACCAGCACTCTTTCCTCCACATCACACAGCTCCAGTGGCCCCTGCTCAGAACCCCTCCATCCCTCCTCCTCTGCCCCTCCACACTATTTTGAGGGTAAACTCTGGTTATGGGGAACACCATTCTGAGGTCCCCTGTGGATGGAGCTTTCAGCAGGTCAGTAAAAACCACAGAAACATACCTCATCAGTGCTATACTCACTGTGCTTAACCAGACAAAGGTCACATGATATCCACACTCAGTGATCACAACTAAGACCCACTTCATTAACAGGGATCAAGCGGAGACCTTTGATCTCCCTACCAAGCTCTGGCTTCTCTTCCCCTCCATTTCTGCCCCAAGGAGGAGGTCTTCATGAGAAACTGAGGCCTTTCCTTCCTAAAGGTTTAAAGTTTTGGGAGCCCCTCACTGCTTTAGGAATCTGGGGCAAGAAGGGACCACAGTGCCCTTGTTGCCCAGGTGACTAACTGAGCCTCCCTGAGTCAGTCCATGCTGAGAGCTGTCAGACATGAGTCAGTGACATCCTGTTGAACCAGGAGGACACCTGCAGTTCCCATCCTCACCTCAGTGAAGGATGCCTGCTAGGCAGGTGATAGAAGCATGGGTGGAGCCACACAGCATCCTTCTATCCCTCCAAACAGCCTTCATGTATTTATTATTTATGCAATCCGTGGTTGGTGGGAACTGGGAGATAGCAACGTCCCTAAAGCCATGAGAGAAGAGAGCTGGCAGCCATGGGGTGGGGTTGACTCTTCTCTTTCTCATCCACATATCCATCCCAAGTCCCTCATCCTCCCACTGCTGCTGCCTGCTCAGATCTTCCCTCGCCTCTTCCTAATGACCTCCCTGCCCACGAACTACCCACACTTGAGTCTAACCTCCACACTGGCTGCCAGGGTCCCTTTCTAAAACACAAGCCTGATCTAATCACTATTTTGTGTCCCTTCTTTACAATCCACCCAAAGACCTGGCAGAGACTGGAGGATTTCATAACCTGACCCCAATTTGCCTGAGTCATCTCTGGTTCCAAAGAGGTACTAATGAATGTGAATGAATGAACAGCACACTCATAACTCTGGTGGGGCTCACACCCTACAGATAGGAGCAGCCGGAAAGGTCAGGTCCCAGCAGTGGCCAGAAGGACATGGACATTGGTCTTGCCCTCTAGTCCTGGATGCTGCTCCATAGCTCTGACCTGTGGGGAATGTACCTAGATTAGCAACCTTCACCTGGGGGGTCCCCGGGGCTCTGGAGCCCTTGGTTCTATGGTTCCTCCTGACCATCTGGCCAGGATGCCACTTCTCCGGAACAGGGCTCTGAATCAGAGACCACAGCCATTCCCACAGCTGGCTGGTGCCCCCATATAAGCTTCTGAAATCATTTATTTACACAAAAATTCATTTCTGTGGAATTTGGGCTTTAATCTGTGGGATTGTGGCCTCATTAGGTCCAAAGGGATTTTCTCAAGTTCTGAGCTAGAGGTGCCCTTAGTTCATTATTCTTCAGTGCTACTCAATTCCCCCAGCTCCTGAGGCAGTATCGATGACAAACAAGCCTCTCGAAATGATGCCAAGTCTCTGACATCATCTTTAGGAAAGAATCCCAGGATACCCTCCTTCCCTTTCCTGGTCCCAAGGAGTACATGTCTCAAGCCTTCAGGCGTAGTCACAAGCTGGGCAAACGCACATGGAGACTCAGTTCTGAAGGTTCATCCTGCAGTTTGTAGCCAGTCAGAAGAAGGTATGTCTGAGATAGGACTGCAAAATCAAACAGCCACTTAGGAAACAGTGTGGCAATTTCTTTAAAAGTTAAACATACATCTGTCATATGACATGACCATTGCATTCCTAGATAGTTACCCGAGAGAAATAAAAGCACATATCCACACAAACATCCATGGCAGCTTTTTTTTTTTTTTAAAGATTTTATTTATTTATTTGAGAGAGAGAGAGAATGAGAGATAGAGAGCACGAGAGGGAAGAGGGTCAGAGGGAGAAGCAGACTCCCTGCCGAGCAGGGAGTCCGATGTGGGACTCGATCCCGGGACTCCAGGATCATGACCTGAGCCGAATGCAGCCGCTTAACCACTGAGCCACCCAGGCGCCCCATCCATGGCAGCTTAATGTGTAGTAGGCCAGAACTGGAAACAACCTAAATGCCCATCAATAGCTGAAGATAGACAAATTGTCTATCCATACAAAAGACTAATACTTAGCAATGAAAAGGAATTACCTGTTAATATATACAACAACATGGATGGATCTCAAAAACAATTATGCCGAGTGATAAGAACAACGAAAATATTACATACTGAATGAGTTCATTTATGTAAAATTCAGGCAGTGCAAACTAAGCTGTACTGACAAGGCAGCAGATGGGGGGTTGCCTAGAGGTAGTGGGGATGAGGGAGACGACAAAGGGACACGAGGAAACTTTTGGGAGTGATGGATATATTCATTATCTGGATTGTGGTGATGGTATCACAGGTGTATACATATGTTAAAACTCACCACATTGGTGAGACTGGGTGGCTCAGTCGTTGGGTGTCTGCCTTCGGCTCAGGTCATGATCCCAGGGTCCTGGGATCGAGCCCCGCATTGGGCTCCCTGCTCAGCGGGAAGCCTGCTTCTCCCTCTCCCACTCCCCCTGCTTGTGTTCCCTCTCTCACTGTCTCTCTCTCTCTGTCAAATAAATAAATAAAATCTTAAAAAAAAAAAAACAACTCATTACATTGTACACTTTTTTAGTACGTTCAGTTTATATATATTACATAGTACTTAATGAATATTATATACAACTTAGTAAAGTGTATATATATTAATTATAACTTAATAAAGCTTTTTTTAAAAAAAGAAGGAGAAAGGGCAGAGTCTCCTTGTACCCTCACTGCAGTCTTCTGTTGCCCTCAGAATACCATGAGCACCCAACTCGGTCTGCAAGGCCTTTCTAGTAGTCTGGTCACCCTCTCCAGCCTCATCTCTTGTATCTCTCTTGTGTGGCAATCCACCAGTCGTGGCTCCCGGAACGTGCCATGCTATTTTACACTTGTGCATGCTGTCCCCTCCACTGGCAGGGCTGTCTCCTGCCTCAACCACCCAGAGAACTCCTACTCTATTGTCAAGGTCGTGCTCAGTAATGCCCTCTCCACAGAAGCCTTCCCAACCGTAGCAGGTCCCTGTGAACAGCATCTTCCACTGTGCTCCACAGCCAAGTGCCCAATTTGCTGTTAGCATCTGTTTGTCCCGGCAGACTGTGGCCTCCTTGAGGCTAAGGACAGTGTCACATCCATCCCTGTCCTGTCTGTGTCAGGCCCATGGGCATCTATGAAGCTTTATTCAGTGAATTCAATATGCCCAAGAAGGTGGGGCGGGTCAGCATGGGGTGGGATATAAGAGGTTCAGAACAGGAGCTAAGAGGTGGGAAGAGCCGGGAAGAGGGCAGGAGGCACAGCCTTCCCCTTTCCCAGCTCCCCTGGGAAGAGAAGAGACTGCACCGATCAGGATTCAGCTAGATCCTCAGGTGGGTGGGGTTCGGTAAGGTGGGCCCCCTGCTTCCCCACATAAGGAGCTTTGGCACAGGGGTGCTGAGGCCTCTGCTACAACACTCATCAGGAAATTCCAACATCTGTTTGTTTGTCTGCATTCCCCACATCTGGTGAAAAATGGCCTCTGAGACTATACCTGCAGTTAGCAGCTTGGAGAGGTGGAATGGACGGCAGACCCTGCAGTGGTTCCTGGACACAGTGAGAGAGAACCACTGCAAAGGGAACCCATGAGCTCCTGATGCCTTGGGTAACTGCCCAGCAGTCCTGGCCTCTTCCTCCTCCATGGATTCAGGGGTCCTAAGCAGGCCCCTGGCTGGTTGACTGTGTAGGGGTGACATTTTCTCCACCTAGCCCTGCAGTCTTGGCATTGCCATTCAGCTGTAGCCTAAGATGAACTGGTGTTTATGTCGGGAGCTGGGCCACTCAGGCAGAAGAGAGCTCCCACTCTGCCTGATCAATCAGGGAACAGTGCCAAGGCCAAGTACAGGAGGCCCAGGGGAGATCATTCTTCAGGGATCAAATGTGGGAGGATAAATACCCAGAAATGATGCCCCACAAGCTTCTAGGTTGGGAACTAAAGACATATGTGTGTGCCAGGGGCTGAAAGTCCCTGCACCACTGGAGCATACTGGCAAGGAAGGGCAGCCAAGAGCCAGAGGCTCTGCCTGGGGGGAACAAGCCTGGAGCCAAGGCACAAACGCATCATTTGTCCAATGACCATCAAACTATTTTCTGATGCTACAGGCAGATGATTATAAATGAAATATTTCTTTCAAAATGTAAGTGACACCACTGGGGCTGATCCCATTATTTACTCTGGGGCAGAACCAGCCATGAGCCGCTTGCTCTCGGGTTCCCTCCAAGCTGGTTTAGTAACTGGTTTTCCACCAAAGGGCTTATTAAAGGTCAGCCTCTCCTAGAAGGTATCCTGTGGCACCTCTCTTGGAGAGGGGCCTTCTAATGTCACGTCGCTTGAAAATTTCTCAAGCTAGCATCCCAAAGTGAAATCCTACAAACTCATTCTAGGGCCCCCACACTCTAGGGGTGGCACCAAGTTCAGGCCTGCAGCTCAGGGTCGCTTGGCGCCTGGGCAGGGTATGGCCTGGCAGTGCCCACGGGAGGAACCCTGGCTGTGCTTTGTCTGGTGGGGCTGACCGGGCCACTGGAGGCCTGAAGGAGGTGGAGCTGGGTGCGGACCAGAAGGCGTGGGCAGTTCCTGAAATCATGAATCCTGTTTATAGCCCTGCTTTTTCTGGGGGTTCACTATGCAAATGCCAAAGGAAGTGGTAATCCAACTGGTTTCCCCATGGG
This sequence comes from Callorhinus ursinus, assembly GCF_003265705.2. Lineage (NCBI taxonomy): Eukaryota > Metazoa > Chordata > Mammalia > Carnivora > Otariidae > Callorhinus > Callorhinus ursinus. The sequence continues at coordinate 5,525,998 of NW_027397099.1, forward strand.
TTACGCAGCTGCAGCTCCCAAACAGGCTACACTTCTGGCACACGTTACAAAGTATCCTGTTCTCCCACCGCTGGGGCAGTGCCACCATACTCCTCCTCCCCCAACCCCTACCAGACCGCTGTGGACCCCAGGCAAAGTGCCTACTCCCAGCAGAGTCCTGACACACAGCAAGGCACGGACTACACACAGCCCCCGTATACCTCGCCTGTCATCCACTACACCAAGGGGCTGCAGCCCAACCGCATGCAGGTGACAGTGTATGTTGCTCCCATCCCTCCATCCCTCCACCTAGAAGCAACAGTGTCACCATGGGCATGGTGGCTGGGACCATTCTGGTCATGTCGACAGGTATCCTGCTGACCGCCCTCTCCCCAACTACTGTTGTCCCCCACATAGTCACCGTGCCCACGTATTGGGCCCCGGGAACGTCCATCTACAGCTATGTACACTCTCAGTGGTGATCACCCTGCAAATGTGTGAGGATGGATATGTGCAGTCACATCATGGAGGTTCCACAGCTGGGGCTGCACACCTTACACCTCCAGCCCGGACTTTCTTCTTAATGCTCTCGACACTTAGCTAAACACTACTGGTGGCCCAGCCCAGCAGGTCCCAGCGCCATTAGTCTCCAACTAACTCTGTGGGTTGGTCTTAAGGCAAATCCTGTTTTTGTGGGCTGCCTGGCAATTTTTTAGCTAACTGTAATGATAAAGGGGAGAATTAATCTAAAAAAAAAAAAAACAACAAAAACCCCACACACTCTACCTTAAAAAAGTTGCTAAGACTCTTGGTACCTCAGTATCTTCCATTGCAAAGGGTCTGTAATTCACTTCCTTTTGTTCATTTCACAAATATTTTTAGGGTACCTGGCGCATGTGAGGCCCTTTACTAGATATCTCAAGGAAGAGAGATGAATATCTTACCTGAAAGAGGCTTGCAGCCAGCTCTCAGACACTCACTGACCCTCACAGCCTGAAAGCCAGGTCCAGTGAGGGTGCTTGGGGATGTGGAAAGTGAGGGTGAGCGTAAAGGTCTCACAGCACAGATGCCGTGAAACACAATTCAGAGTGCTCTATGAAATGATCAAAGAATGTTCCAGAACAGGTGTACCGGGAGCAAAGTGGGAATAGCACCTGGTTTATATCATTCTCATTCATGTTTCACTCCCCAGCAGAATTAGATGAGCTGGTCTTTCTACTGGGAGTGTCAAGGGTCAGGGAAGGCTTTGCGGGGAGGGGCCACTTGAGGAGTCTCTGAGTAATAAACAGAGGTTTGCCAGGCAGATAAAGGGAGAAAGGGCAGCCCAGTCCAAGAAAACAACATGAACAAATCTCAGAGAAATATTTTAACATATGAGATAAGAAGTGCCTTAAAAGAAGTACAAACTTTGTTATTCAAAGAATCCCAGAGAAACTCCCAGATTAAAAAAAAAAAAAAAAAAAAGGATGCAGTGATGTTTGCCTGTTGATACAAGAATGTGTGCCTGAGTTTGGCACTGGCCTAATTCTCTTCCCTGTGCCTCTGCAGGGAATTTCTTGGAGATAGCTCATGCTATAAGCCCTTAGTAATGTTTTCCTCCAAAGACACACCAATTCCCCACTGGATAATTAGGATGTAGCCAAACCTTTGGAGAATGGTTGTTTTCTCTAAAGGTATAAACTGTGGCAGCCCAGGGACTGACTAGGGCTCCTTAATTGATACATTTTATCTGCATTTGAATCTCATCTTCCATTTTGTAAGGGCATGCACCTTTTTTTTTTTAAGCTGTTTGAGCTTATTTAAAAAGCTATCTATTGGGTGCCTGGGTGGCTCAGTTGGTTAAGCGACTGCCTTCGGCTCAGGTCATGATCCTGGAGTCCCAGGATCGAGTCCCGCATCGGGCTCCCTGCTCAGCGGGGAGTCTGTCTCTCCCTCTGACCTTCTTCTCTCTCATGCTCTCTCTCTACCATTCTCTCTCTCTCTCAATAAATAAATAAAAATCTTAAAAAAAAAAAAGCTATCTATTGTATACAAGCATATGGGCTAAATGGCAAAAAGTGCTGCATTTGATAGGAAAGTGGTTGCATTCTATAATGTAGTCTATAATGATTTAGGATCATAGAACTTTTCTTTTTTCCAGACCTGCACTGCTCCATAGCCAGTGCAATAATTTCCAGCCTGTTGCCCACCCCACCCGACTGAAATGTAGAAAGGTCTCTCTGGACAGGGACCATGTCATGCACAGTGTCAGAGTGGACGTGTCCAGCCTGCTGGGCCAGATCTCACCTCCCAGGGAATTGGTGTAAGGGCCATAAGGATAGGAATGACTGAGGTTAAGCTCAGGGAGGAACAGCGGGTGCCCTACCAACAACCCAAAGGGCCGAGGAACAGGATACTGCAGTGTCAGCTGAGCTTTGGGAGTTCTTATTAAGGAGGAAATGTAATCCACATTCAAACCCTCTGGTGTTAGGGAGAACTGTTATGCCCTGGGTTGGCAGGGGTGGTCCGGCTGGAGGACTATAATGGAGTAGGGAAGAAAGGTCAGAATTGACTTTAGGAAGAGCCTGAACAGCCCCCAGGGGAATCCCTTATTCCAGCTTCCCAGGATAGAGATGGACACTCCTGGCCTCCTGGCCCCAGGAAGCCAACTCCTCTGGGAATAGACACTCACCAGTGGCCTTCCAGACCCAGGGGGAGAATTTTTCTCAGAGGTTCAGCTTGTAAGCCAAGTCACCCCAAACAATCTGCAGTCTAACATCCTCACAGGCCTGATGTGGGCACTTCCAGAGATACTACTGAGGCCATAGTCCAGACTCCCCGAGAGGCCCTGCATGCTCCCAGCACTGGAGCTGGTGGTCAGGCACCTCCCCTGAGAAGGGAAGTGACCTATTCACGGTCAAATAGCATGAGAAGATCTGCCAACTTCTGTTTTAGGGAATATAGTTGCTGAAAATAACCAAAAATACTGTAGAAAACATGAAAAATGCCTTCTTGAGAACACTGAAGAACTGACAAGGGAGAAAGGAATAAGGTCAAAATGGAAGGAGAGGCAAAAACCTAGAGACGTAAAGAATGCTGAAGTCCTGGTTCTGTGTTTACTGATACAGGCACATCTGACTCTCCATTTTAATGGCCTTGAGGGGCAATGTGGACAAATGTCAAAACTCAGGACCTGTCCCAAGTCAGGAATCTATCAGAAGACCCTCCCAGATTAAGCTGGCACCCTAAAGGCCTCAGACCCAGGGAATGCAAAAGAAGGGGAAGAGGGCCTCCCTGAGAAGTTAGGCCACAAGCTGACCTTCACACAGAGTAGCAGCCCAGATTCACATCACTGCGGTAGTTCAACCTCAGTAAGTCATGAACTTAGTTCAAAGTACTTCTGCACTGCTAATACTCTGAGGTACCCCGCAGAAGGATGTATAAATTCTCACTGGGGGAAGGCATCTTCATCCCAGCCCTCAACAAATACCCACTAATAAATTCTTCAGTATACTGGGTGGTACACAACCCAGAAATAACAAAGGACACAAGGAAACAACAAACAAGAACCAGAAGAGACAAGAAATAGCAGCACAAACCTACACCTTCAGATAATGAAATTGCCAAGCACAGATTATAAAACAACCGTATTTAATATGTTTAATGAAATAGAAGACAAGCTTGGAAATATCTGCAAAAAACAGGAAACTATAAAGAATGACCCAACAGATCTGAGAAAGAAGCAAACAGAACTCCCAGAAATGAAAAATACCATAATTGGGATTTTAAAACACAGCGGAAGATTAAACTTAGCTAAAGGGACCATTTGTGAACTGGCAGATGGATTAAAAGAAGGCAAGAGGAATGAGCAGAGAGAGATCAAAAGATGGAAAATATGGACTCCACATACTGCAAAACTCATCCTTTTATTTTTTTTAAAGATTTTTTTTTAATTTATTTTATTTGAGAGAGAGAGAATGAGAGAGAGAGAAAGCACATGAGATGGGGGGGAGGGTCAGAGGGAGAAGCAGACTCCCTGCCGAGCAGGGAGCCCGATGCGGGACTCGATCCCGGGACTCCAGGATCATGACCTGAGCCGAAGGCAGTCGCTTAACCGACTGAGCCACCCAGGCGCCCCAAAATTCATCTTTTTAAAGTGTATAATTTAGTAGGTTTTAGTGTATTAACAGAGTTGTGCAACCATCATCACTACCTAATTTTAGAACATTTTCATTACCTCAGAAAGGAAACTCCATACCCATTAGTAGTCATTCCCCATTCTCTCCTACCCCCAGACCCCAGCAACCACTGATCTACTTTCTCTGTGGATTTGCCTATTCTGGATGTTTCATATAAATGGGGCCATACAATCTGTGGTCTTTTGTGTCTGGTTTCTTTCACTCGGCATAAAAGTTTTCAGAGTTGATCTATGTTGGAACATGTGTCAGTGCTTCACTCCCACAATGGCTGGGTAGTGTTGCATTGTGCAGATATGCTACTTTTATTTGTCCATTCACCTGTTGATGGACACATGGATTGTTTCCACTTTTCTGACTATTAAGAAACATGCTGCAGGGGCGCCTGGGTGGCTCAGTCTATTAAGCGTCCGCCTTCGGCTCAGGTCATAATCTCAGGGTCCTGGGATCAGCCCCATGTTGGGCTCCCCACTCAGCACGGAGTCTGCTTCTCTCTCTCCCTCCGTCCCTCCCCCTATTTGTGCTCCCTCTCTCTCTCTCTCAAATAAATAAATAAAATCTTAAAAAAAAAACAAGAAACATGCTGCTATAAACATTTGTATTTAAAAAAAGATAGAAAATATGGAGGAAGTGTTCAGAGACATGGAAAAGAGTGGCCTGTGATTAGTAGGAGTTCTAGGAGGAGAAGAGAGAGAGAATGGAGAGAGGGAATTCTTTAAGAGATACTTGCTGAGAATTTTCCAAAATTGATGAGACGCCATTCACAGACATTAAGAATCCCAAGGAATTTCAAGCAGAATTTTAAAAAGGAAGAGGAAAATAAAGAAACACACATTTAAACAGATAGAGTAAATGGCAGAACACACACATCAGAAGAGACAGGGAGAGAGAGAGAGAGAGAAAAGCAAAGAAAGTAGTATACCTTACGCTAACAGCTGATTTATTAATGGCAACAGTAGAAGCTGGGGTGGGAGGGACCTGACAACCCAGAATTCTTCATCTAGTGAAAACATCTTCCATGAATGAGCACAAAGCAAACACATTTTCAGACAAACAAAAACTGAGAGAATGTGTAATTGGGGAACTCTCATTAAAGGATATTGTAAAGAAAGTATGTTGGGCAGAAAGAAAATGATCCCAGATGGAAGATCTGAGATATAAGAATATATGAAGAGCCAAAAAAAAAAAGTGGTAAATATGTGGGTAAAGCTAAACAAATGTTGGCTTATACTATAATAATAATTATAAGGTCTTGTGAGGTTATAGTAAAACAAGACAGAATTAAAGTACAAAACAATAATGAGGGGGGAAACAGTTAAGATGTTTTGAGTCTGCACTACCAAAGAGGAAAGTAAAGTAAATTTAGACCTTGATAAGTATGAATATGGTAATTTCTAGGTAACCACTAAAAGGAAAAAGAAAAAGAAACACAGTGTATAACTTCTCATTAGTAGAGGAGAAAAAAGACAATAGTAAAAAAAAAAAAAAAATCAGTCCAAAAGAGAAACATGAAAAAAGATGAGAAGAGAAAGCACAAAAGAGGATTCAACATCATATCGTGCATGCACCTGTGTGTGTGTGTGTGTGTGTGTGTGTGTGTGTGTGTGATGGAGCTGGGTCTTGTTCTCCGCTCCACATGGCTATGGAAAATCACCATCCAAACCCAGGGCACCCTCACTACCTCCCGACACAGCCCCCACACTACTTGTCCACTTTAGATGGCTGGACACTAGCCGGCCTCACTGCCTGCCCCTTCCAGTGGCTTCCCCTGCAACCACAGTAATGCTGGACTCCCCAAGGCAGGAGATTCAGATACTGTATTCACAACTGCGTGGCCCTGCAATACCTCCAACCACTCCTCACAGCTACTCCACAAGCTGATCTTAACATCATCCCAGTTTTATTGATGAGGAAATAGGCTTTGACAAATGAACTAACTTGCCCAAGTTTGCCCAACCATAAAGCAACAAACCTGGGTTTGCTTGTCTGGCTCAGAGATCCCATGCTCTTAAGCATTAAGCCGGCTTTCAAGGTTTTTTGGGGTTTTTTTTCTTCCCCAATTGTGGTAAAATACACATAACATAAAATTTGCCACCTTAGCCATTTTTAAGTGTCCAGTTCCATGGCATTAAAGTACATTCACATAGTTGTATAACCATCACCACCATTCATCTCCAAAACCCTTTTCATCTTACAAAGCTGAAATTCTGTACTCATTAAATGACAACTGCCCCTCCCCCAAGTCCCTTGCAACCACCATTCTATTTCTGTCTCTTGGTTTTCAAGGATTTACACAGACTGGTACCAAGCTCCCATCCCAACCTGTACACAAAACTGAGGGACGAGGAGAAGCCTGGACACCAGGTAAAGGGTGTGGATGTCCCTGAGGCCACCAGCCTGGCTGGGTGGACAGAGACCAGATGAAAGGACCAGGTAAAAGAGACTGAGGACACCAGGCTGAGAAACGTGGGTCTTGATGAGGCACCGTGGAGGGCCTCCCGCAAGCAGGACTGAAGGGAATGTACATCAGGCAGCCCCTCCCTTCTTTCCTCCACAGTCTCAGTGCTGTGAACTGAGCCCTGAACCCCCAGGAGCACTTCCTTTCTGGAACCAAAAAAAGCAGAAGAAAAAATAAAGCCAAGATCCATCTGACAAAGGGAAAACCAGCCTCTCCCACACCTAGTTCTTTGACTTACACCCCAGACCTTAAATATGCCCTTTGAAACCTTTCATTCATTGAAGTTGCTTTTCTTTGAAACCATAAAAAAACACGGGGCTGCAGTTTGTCTTCTTGGCAGGAAAATTCCACATGCAACTTGCAGCATTTTATAGAGTGGAAACTGCTGGCCTGAGAGTCTGGGTCCTTTCTGGACCCAGGAGTTAAGGCACTCTGAGGTGAGCCAGTTGGGTGACCTTGGGCAGGTCACTGAATCTTATGAAACCTCACTTTGCTCACTCGTGGTATGAAGATAACAACAACAGCTGGCTTCACTCAGGAAGGCTGCTTCCTTTCCACACACAAGGGTTGCTGCAAGTGCCAACAAGGATGTCAGGATAGTTGAGATTCCAATTGTCTCTCCCACTGGGGAGTTCCAGACCCTTGGGTTGTCACTGCAGGAGACGGATGTCACGGAAGGCAAACTGTCGCCAGAATTAAAGAACCATCAAGAGTGGAATGGCCTCACAAGGATGCTGTCTGGTCTTTGCCTCATGATCAATGCCAGATGGAAACTCCAGGGCATCCAGAACACTGTCTGCACCAAATACTTGAGCATACAGCAGGAAGTCAGAGGCTGAATAGCTTAGGAGATATCAGAGACTAGCACAGGATGGTGGCTTCATGAAGAGGTGGAGATGGAAGTGTGGTGGGGAAAAGACAGAACACTGACCTAGAACACCAGGAATCTTGAAAGAAAATGAACCTAGACTCTTAGCTCACATCAGACACAAAAATTAAAATGGATCACTGACTTACATGTAAGAACTAAAACTACAAAATGACTAGAAGAAAATATAGGAGAAATTCTTTGTGGCCTCAAATTTGGTTAAAGACTTCCTACATAGTACACAAAAGCACAGGCTCCAAAGGATAAAAATCAATATACTGATCTAAAAATCTTCAACAAGATTTTAAAGTTTTGTACTTCAAAATACACTGCTACAAAAATGAAAAGGTAAGCCACAGACCAGGAGAAAATATTTGCAAACTATATATCCACCAATAAGCAAACTTTATAAACTTTAGTCTCTTCCTTAATATTTCAACGTAGCTGTTACCCTGTGCCAATTCATCACAGAGCTTGTCAATAAATTCCAAGGGGGAATATAACATATTTGAATATATATTTGAAATACAAGCCTTTTGGTGGACAGATAGCTTATAAATATTTACATATAACATATAATTTTATATAATATGCAATATATTATAATATACAACATATACTATGTTAATGTGTCACAACATATGAATTATAATTATTTTATATATTATATTAATATGAACAACCCAACTTTAGAGGTGGGCAAAACATTTGAAGAAACACTCTACCCAAGAAAATATATAAATGGCAAGTAAACACATGGAAAGATGCTCAACATCAGTAGTTATTAGGGGTATGTAAATTAATACCATAATGAGATACCACTACACACCACTAGAATGGCTAAAATTAGAAAGAATGATCATACCAAATGTTGTCAAGGCTATGGAGCAACTATAACTCTCAGAAATTTCTGGTAGGAACGTAAAATGATTCAACCACTTTGGAAAATAGTTTGGCAGTTTTTTAAAGTTAAAACATACATCTACCATATGAGCCAGTCATTCCACTCTTAGGTAATTACCCAAGAGAAATAAAAAACATGTATTCATTTAAATACTTATGCATGAACATTTATAGAAGCTATATGTGTAGTAGCCCCAAACTAGAAACATCTCAATTGTCCATCAACAGATGAATGGATATGGATAAACACACTGTGGTATATCCACACAATGGAATACTACTCAGCAATAAATAGGAACAAACTATTTATGCATGCAAGGACATGGATAAACCCTAAAATGATGAGGGTATGAAAGAAGGCAGACCAAAAAAGTGCACATACTGTATGATTCCACATATATACAATTCTAGAAGATATAAACTGATCTACAGTGGCCAACAGCAGATCAGTAGTTGGCTAAGGAGGGGCAGGAAGGGCAGGGAGGAAGGATTTCAAAGGCGCACGGGGAAATGAGTGATGAAAACATTCCTTGTCTTGGTTGTGGTGATGATTTCACATATGTCAAACTCATCAAAATGTATGCTTTAAATATATGCAGTTTATATCAGTTATACTTCAATAAAGCTGTTGAAAAGGAGACAGCAGAAGGTGTCAGCCCTTAGCCCCTTGGTGGAGACCAGTCACTCCTGTGCTCTCCTCGTGGGGTGTGGGTGTGGAGTTTGTCTACAAAATCTATGTCTCCTCTGCCATCCAGGTCCCTCACTTGTTCTAGGTTTCTCAAGGGACAGAGCTGTGTCTTCTGTGTCAAGTCTCCTATTGAGGAAGAGGATGACAATGATGGAGTAGCCTCCTTGGGCAGCAGCAGAAGGCCAGTGGTGATCACACTGGGCTCCTGGAGGAGTCCACCCAACCATGGAACATGTGGGCCACGGTCATGCCTGCCTCATTTGTGGAATGTGCAACAACTCACTCCAGGAATACTCCCCACAGTGCTGCAGAACTGGATAAGGCAGAGGTGGGATGCTGAACCACGCTTGGCTCTTGAAGGAAATGAACTATCAGGGCTCACCATTCAGGTCGGGGCCGTCAGACAAGGTGGTCATTACATAACCTACAGTGACTCGTCAAATTCTGGAGCCAGTAAGCCAAAGCTATGTACAAGGTGCTCCTCCAGCAATTGGCTAAACCCAGATTCCAATCCTTACCATGCTGGCCTGATTGAAGTCTCTTGAGGTCCTGACTCCTGAGGGCCAAACACTTGACTCTACACAAAGGACTTAAGTTCTGTGGCATTCAACTAGGCTAAGAATACAATCCTCCACCCTGTTGTCAGATCTGACAACATGTGTGATCTGCCCTCACTCCCTGTGGGTTTTCCTTGATAGCATTAGCCTCACTAAAGGAAAGCTGGATTCAAAAAAATCTAACCATAAAATGGACATATGTGTTGGGGTTACTATTCATATGACTAAAGAAAAAACTGTACAATACTTCTGACACCAAGGTGTGGGTTTTCCCTTCATATTAGACAATTCTGACACTAACTACCCAGAGTTAGTGCAGACGCCACAGGTTAAGGGCTTAGGCCCATAAGGCTGCCCCCACTTCATACACCAACTGAAAGTAGTGGGTGCCCAGGTAACCCACATTTCTGTCCAACTCAGCTGCAAATCAAGGGTTCCCATGAGCCCCTTTTCAGGTTCAATAATTTGCTATATGGCTCTCAGAACTCAGGGTAACACTTGATACTGTTTCCAGTGGATCATAAAGGTTACAGCTTGGGAACAACCAAATGGAAGAGATACATAGAGCAAGGTATGGGGAAGGGGTGCGGAGCTCCCATGACCTCTCTGGGTGCGCCACTCTCCTAGCACCTCAGTGTGTTCACCAACCCAGAAGCTCTCTGAACCCTTTCATTTACAGATTTTATGGAGGCTCCTTTACACAGGCACAATTGATTAAATTGCTGGTCTTTGGTGTTTAAGTCAATCCCCAACCCTTTACCCCTCCCCAGAGATTGGGGGTGGGGGCCAGAAAGAGAACTGAAAGTTCCAAGGCTCTAATCACATGCTGGTTCCTATGGAAACCAACACCCATCCCCTCTACCCCAAGCCACCTCATCAGCATAAATTCAGATTTGGTTGCAAGGGGCTTATATGAATAACAAAAAATACCCCTTTCAGCTCTATCACTCAGGAAGCTACAAGGATTTTAGGAGCTCTGTGCCAGGAACCAGTGACAAAGACCAAATATGTACTTCTTTTCTTTCTTTTTCTTTCTTTCTTTCCTTTTTTTTTCTTTTCTTTTCTTTCTTTTCTTTTCTCTTTTTGTATTTCTTATTATATCACAACATTACAGTGACAAAGGAATTAGACACCTGAAGGACAGGTGTTCTGAGTGTTCCTTTAAGTCACACAGTCTCTCACATGTATCCACAAAACAATCTGGTTTGCAGAAACTGTCTGCGGATGGATTGTCAGGCATGCCTGAGAAGCAGGGCGACTCTTCTACTGAGAGTCATCCTCTCCTCTGGGGTCTTCTGTGGCTCCATTTCCTCAGGAAGTTCACCTTGATTCTGAGAAGGGCCAGGGTACAAGGGGCAAGAGGCTGTGCACAGCAGACAGTCTGAGCTTTCTTTCTAGGTCACTACCAATGCCCTGCTGACCTTCGTGCATGCTCTGTTCTCTGGCTCTGGCCCACATCCACATTCTCCCCTCAGCCCAGTGTCTCTATAGGCTCAGAACTGGGGAGCACCCCTCATCCTCTCAGACATTCCTGATTGAGCTCAGTGCCCCCAAATGGTGGGAAAAGCTTGCTTTCTAAAATCTCTCTCACCCAGCAGACACCAGATAACAACTCGCCACCAGGCCAAGCAACCAAGCAAATCCTCCTGATGAATTTTAGTTGAAATCAAGCACCGAGAATGGCCACCCCAATAGATGAGGCAAAACTGGAAGACCTCTCCCCTTACCAAGCACTTGCACAGGGCTCACATTGGCACGGCACGTTATAACTTATGTTATAACAGAATATGGTCTTCCCGGGAGAGTTTTTGTCCCTGCTGGCATACAGGGAGATAAGGGTGTGAACGAGAAGGCACTAAAGCCAACTGCAGAGTCCTGTGGAGAAGGACATGCTGTTTTGCGATTGATTGATCTCAGTGCCCCAATACCTGGTGTTTAACCTGTACCACACACAGTGTACGTCTCTGCAGCACAGGGTGGAGGGGGCATCCAGGCCCTGACCCTGAGGCCACCTACCTTCCTATTAGGAACTCAGGCCCCTGTTTAAATATTTATTGGGCACTTGCTATATGCTGGCCCTGTGGATTCAGCCTCATTCAGATGGAAGAGGCCCCTGTCCTCAAGGTTCTCACAGCCTCCGCCCTGTAGCATTAGCTCTGAGAGGTCATGAAGCAAGAACAGGGTTGACCAGGCTGGATGCCAGAAGCAGTTTAGGTAGAACTCCAGAACTCCAGAACTCCATCCCTGAGTGAAGGGAGAAAGAACTCAGGACAGGATAGGGTAGGGCCAGATACAGGAAGAAGCAGCCAACACCTCAGCCAAAAGCAAATGGATGTGTGTAGGGGGGTATATGTGTTAGTGATATGTGTGGTGTGTGTGTGGGTGTGTGTGTGTGAATCCTGGACAGGTTCAGTGGGTGGTCAAGGCTGGCTGAGTGCCAAGAAGGTCTAAAGAAAGTCAAGTGCCCCACCAGGGCCTCTCCTGAAGGCTTGATGCACTGCTCTTGGTCTTCGCAGGGCAGCTCCTACACCAGCCTTGGGTGCAAGGTCCAGCAGCGTGGCTGGGAGCAAAGGCTAGGCTTTCAGGGAAAGAGTGAGGAGTACACAAGTGAGCAGAGAAGTTCAGAAGGTGGACCTAAGAGGTGGAAGGAGAGGAGTAGCCCAAGTTAGCAGAGTGACAGTAGGGATGGCTGGGTGGCTCAGTCGGTTAAGCATCTGCCTTCAGCTCAGGTCATGATCTCCAAATCCTGGGATCAAGTCCCACATCAGGATCCCTGCTCAGTAGGGAGTCTGCTTCTCCCTTTCCCTCTCCCTCTGCCTCTCCCCACTGCTTGTAATCTCTCTCTCAAATAAATAAATAAAATCTTAAAAAAAAAAAAACCAGTAAAGGACAGGGCCACACTGTGAGTCAACAATGCAAGCAGCACACTCCAGTCAGGACTGTGGACCATGGCTGCATCTCCCACACATTTTCAGCTGAGATGCATGAGAACCAGAAACCCTTAGTTCTTACAGCTGGCCTCTAGGCTCTGCTTTTCACTCACCACTTGTCTCCTAACCACCTTCCCCAGACTTTGGCCTTCTTGGCTGTGTCACCTGTGTCCAATTAGAGCTTGCCTTGTGAACTCCACGTCAGACTTGGACTTCCTTGGCCTGACTCCTGGGTAGCCCCACATTCAGATGCCCTCCTCATCCTCCAGCTATTATGGCTCCTATCTGATACTACTCTGACCCCCACCCCACACCCACCTGCTAAACTACCAGATTAGCTGGTCGTACCCCACAGGGCTTTCCCCGACCCAACTGATGGGGGCTGGTCCAGACAGATCAAGGAGGGTTTAGCTCTAGGGAAGAGAGCAAGGTACAGGGATTTTTCATAAGAAAGTAGGGGTCACTCAGGAGCTGGATGGGGAGGGGGACCAAGGACACCTGGGCAGGCATGAGCTGGAGGCAGGTCCAGCTCAAGATTCAAGAGACAGGGTTGAGGGGGCGGTCATAACTGAATCTGGGAAGCCTCCTAGAGAGCAGAGTCTAGAGTCACTAAGAGAAGCTTAAGGCCAGAAATCTGAGCTACTGCAGGGAACTCTCCTGGGGACTACTATCAAATTAGGCATCTTTCTCATCTGGGTTTACTGTGTTCTTGTCCCAAGGCATCTCAGAGATACTGATGGGTCAGGCAAAGCAAGCCAGATAGATGGGACAGGCCAGCAGAAAGAAGAGCCACAGTGACCAAGACAGCTCCACCCTTGGAGTAAAGCAGCAGCCTGCTGGGTGCTTGGAAGACAGTGCTAGCTCACTCATCTTGCAGCCCAAGCTAAATTCTCCCCAGGGCATGGCACTCCATGGGTATAGCACTGCAGAAGGTTTTCTTACTTCCTGCAGACCACAAAGATACAGTTAGTCAGTCTTGCCTTGGGGAATTTCAGGTTAACTGCTCCCATCTGTTCATCATTCAAAATCTGGAGCAGAGTTGGGATAAGACATGAGATACATATATTGATTCTGGATCCCAGGATCTCAAACATCAAAGAGTTAATTCGGTTTCGGAAACATGTTATCATCAACCCCCAAGAAGAATGTGGCTCCAAGGCTCCTAATGAACGAGAATGGCACCACAACGCCGACACCTGCCAGTCCCACAAGTGCCATCTCCAGCCATCTGCAGCTGCACGGCACACACTAACCAGGACGAAGGCAGTGGGCAGCCTGGCACTGAGCCAGGCTCTGGCACACTCTGCTGCAGGATCCTAGGCAGACAACTTCTCTCCTGGTCTCAGTTCTGGATCTATAACACCCTTCTGCCCTGTGTCAGGCTACCTGGGGGATCCTGCCCATGGAGCATGACTCCTTCTGCATGGGCTGAGCTCTGGGCCATTCATCTTCCCCCATCAGAGAAACTGAACTTCCTCTAAACCTCTGTGGCTCGTGGAAGACTCAGCCAACACAGAGTACTCAGAGGCCTTCCTCTGAAAGCAGCCAATTCTATCCACGTGGCCCTGAAAGACCAAGAACAGCTAGCTGAGAGAACAGAGAAAGGAGAACCAGACCAGAGGCACGTGTGCCCTCAGAGAACACTCAGTTTCTTCCCCCAGACCGCAGGGCTCAGCACCATCAGATGCCCTGCTGTTGTTCTTGAGAGGGACAGAGGAATTCGAACTGGATAGCTTCTCCACTCTGTGGCCTTGGCTAAGTAACTGCCCTGCTGTGCCTCGGTTTCCCCACCTGCAAGTGGCTTAGCTGTGAGGATTAAATAAAGTTATGTGTTAAACAAGTGTCACATAACAAACACCCCAGAAATATAACTTGCTTTCCTTATAACCACACCGCCACCTTCCCTCAGGCAGGGCAAGCAAGCTGCTCTGTTGCTCTTCCTTTATCATAAGACAAATTCAGAATCTGCCCCCCAGGTTTTGGGTGAATCAGTTAATAAATGACTGCAAAAGTGTGTAGCTACATTATGAATAAACAAAAATGTGGATGTTCCCTGTTGCTTCTTTAACTTTTTTTTTTTAACAAACTTTACTAGTAGATGTACAGATCCCAGTATTTTGGAAAATTTCAGTGGATAGGGATAGCAAAAAACTATGTTAGCCCAAATAACTTGTAAAAAGAAGAAGAGGGGCTCCTATGTGGCTCAGTCAGTTAAGTGTCCAACTCTTGACTTCAGCTCAGATCGTGATCTCAGTCTTGAGATCAAGCCCTGCACTGGCTCCTCTGTGCTCAACACAGAGGCTGCTTGAGATTCTCTCTCCCTCTCCCACTCCCCTCCCCCTGTTTGAGTGTTGAGTGCTCATAATCTCTCTCTCTCAAATAAATAAATAAATAAATAAATAAATAAAATCTTTTATAAGAGGAAGAAGAAGGAGGAGGAGGAGGGGGAGAAGGAGAAGAAAAAGAAGAAACAAAACTGACACCAAGTTTATTTTTAGAAATGCCTTTTCTGGGGACCAATATTTTAAAACAGCAAGAATTGTCACACACACACACACACACATACACACAGGATTTTTCCTACAAAGCCTTTAGCTATGTAATCTCAGGAAATCCTAGAACTCTTCAAATTTTCCATTCTGACCCAAATCCAATTTTAGTTCACTTTGAGAGTGCCTTCTACTGATACTGAACAGAATATGAAATTAATTTTCTATTCTCAATATTTGTTGAGAAAACAGTCTTACAATTTTAAAATCAAATTTGTTCAGAAATATTTCAAAACTAGCTTTTACACTATTTCTTATCACACCTTATTATTTTTTTGGTTGGAGTATAGTTCTATTAGTCAAAATTGTCTTACTTTCACTGGTGATTATCATTTGTATCTCACAAGATTAGACCTTTGCCACACATTGGGTTAGCCTAATAGAGCTGTAGCTGGTGTAGTCTCCAGAGGGAGTTTCTATCCTTTTCCATCGAATAAGTATTATTTTGGTACCTGAAGGCTTAACCATAGGGAACAAAAATACTCCTACATTATCAAAACAAACAGAACCAAGAGAAGAATTAGGTTAAGTGGCTGAAGCCACTGGGGACAAAAGAAAGAATGCAGGCTCCAAACAGACACAAACTTAACAATTTGGGGATCTCTTTGCAAAAACATGATACCTGTGCCAATAAAACTCAACACACTCACAGTGGGTTCTCTCCAGCTAATCCAGAATATGGCAGGCAAGGGGGTCTAGGCACCTGGGCCTGAGGGGTGTGGCCTGTGGGGCTGGCTTCAGGGACAAGCAACCAGTGCAGCTGTACTGGGCCCTGAACTGAGGATTTAATGCTCTATTATGGCCACCTCAAAGTCCTTAATACTTTTATATTTGAGTTGATGTCTTGTAAACGAAGTCTGATGGGACAACAGAGCATGCACCAAGGGCTGGGTACCTCGATTCCCCCAGGGCCACCCTCCCTGGGACAGGTTCTTTGCTGTTGGCCTACCACCCTTATCCAGTGGCCACACCAGCCCTGGAAGTGAGGGTCATGGTTGGGTGTGTGTACCACACTGCACCGCAGGGCCCCAGGCACTGTGAGGGGCTGCACATGTAACTGTGACCAACCCTTGTGCCTGAGGAAGTACAACATTAAACAATGAATTAAAAACACTACTACAGGTCAAGAGAAAGAAATTGCAGGGGGAGAAAAAGGGTTTTTCCTGCATTTTAAGCAAGGGGCCCCAATTCCCGCAAATTATGTAACTAGCTCTGGCAACAGGCACTTACAGGAGAAAGTTCCAATTCTGGAAAATGTGGAAATAGCTTCAGTGTGGAGCATGGGGACTTATCGCAGCAGGTCTTAAGCAAGAAGACTGCCAAACAGCACTGAGGGCCCAGGCAAGGCTGGAAAGCAGACACTGGGGTCTGGTATGGTATCCACATAGCCATGCGGGGTGTTCAAGCAGCAGGTAGCTGCCTGGGAGCAAAGAGCTAGATTGGGCCAGGTGGGGCTTTCATCTTTACCTTTGGTTTAAAATGTCAGGAACTATTATGCAAGCCAGTGGGAGTGCACATTGGTACAACCTTTGGGAAGCAGCTTCGCATCCACTAGTAAAGTCCAAGATGCACACACACTCTAGAGAAATTCTGCATGTATGCACAGGGGACCATTATGAGAGTGTTACAGAGCATTGTGGGAAATATGGGAAAAAAACTAGGAATAAGCTTAATGTTTACTAGGAGAATAGATACGGTAGTATATCCACATGGTGGAATACTATAGAGCAACGAAGACAAATGAAATAGAGCTACATGTGTCAACATAAAAGACTCTGGACTGTAACATGAAGCAGCCCTGTGGGCCTAAGGCCTTCATGTGTGTCCACTCTATGTCCTCTAGTTGGCTAAATCCTGGAGCAGGGAAGGGGACGGCTTCCCATGGTTGAATATCAGTTAACCTCTAAGACTTACCTCATCCAATCCACGAAGGGTCCAATGGCAAATTTCCATCATTAGAAATTTATTCCTTGGTGTCAAGGCTATGTGCTGTGTTAGAGATCAAAGAGACCTGATGGTTTCCGGTTCTACAGAACTCTGCTGGGTAGCCACTGGCCACAGCCCAAATCCCTTGTCACTAAAAAGCTCATGGGAGGAGGCCGAGGTAGAAAGGCTGAGAAGCTGGGTCAAGGACAGAATTTCAGGGCATACTAGTATTAAAGGATTGGTTAGATGAAGAGAGGTCAGAGGAAGCAGGTATAAAGTATCAGGGGACAAGAAATGCCAAAGAAACAAGAGTTTTAAGGCGGACTTATAGAAACTGATCACTTATCACAGAGGATGGTCAGTTCTGGTGAAAAGACATCATTTAATTACTCGACAGTTAAGAAGCTGCTAGTGAACTTAGCAAGGGCAATTTTGGTAGAATGATGGGGGCGGAACCCAGACTTGGTGGGAAATGAAAGAAGCTGAGGAAATGGAGACACAAAATGTAGGCTACCTTCAAGAAGTTTGTTTATAAAGGGCAGGGTGGAAACTGCCAGGGAAGAGAAAGTGAAGGTAAGGGCCTATGTCTGGGATGGGAAAGAATTATGCTTACAAGGTGAAGGAAAGGAAGCAGACACAGATGAAAGATTAAAGAATCAGAGAAAGAAGATAAAGTATTGTACTGGATCCTGGAAGAGGCAAGAGAGGGTGGGAGGGGGGCGCCTAGGAGGATTGTCTTAGAAATGCCATGTGAATCCTTTTAGAAGCAAGGAAGAGAGGAACTGAGAACCTGATAGGCTTCACTGTCCTGGCGCAGTAGAAGTTAAGGTCATTGGTGATAAAGACAGTGGTGGGGTAGACAATTTGTGGAGAGCTGGACAAGCAGGAAACAGCCACCATGGGGAATGGGATTAGTGTCTGACCAGGTATGAATAAAAGGAGTGGCAAAGAGCTAGCTGAGTTAGAAACCACATCTCTGTGGTGGTGCTAATTTTCTTTGTTCCAGTAGAGCTTAACAGCTCTGAAGTCCTGCAGACAAGATGGGAGACTAGATTATTCCAGGCTGGGGTAGGCAGAGAGGGTACAGCTGAACATGGGGCTTAAGGACATGAATGCTAGGTAGATACAGCAGCTCTGTGAACAGCTGGGGTTGGCAGACAAAAGAGCCTTTTCCAGTTTTCTTTCCTTTCTTTTTTTTTTTAAGATTTTATTCTTTCTTTTTTTTAAGATTTTATTCTTAAGTAATCTCTACACCCAATGTGGGGCTCAAACTCACAACCCCAAGATCAAGAGTTGCATGCTTTGCCGACTGAGCCAGCCAGGCAGCCCTCCAGTTTTCTTTTATAGAAGAGAAAATAGTCTGTTGTAACTTAAAAGATAGTAAATAGAAAAGCCATCCAAATGACTGGAGTTGATGTTTTCAACACTGAGGTAACATTCCACACCCCACCTTGCTTCTGCTCCAGCGACCAGAGTCAAATGCCTCTCTGGGAACATAACCTTGCCAGCCCACATCTTTTGGCCTTATGACCACCCCCACAAACTCAGAGGTAACATCGGGATGAGATTTTTTTTTTTTTTAAGATTTTATTTATTTATTTGACAGAGAGAGAGACAGTGAGAGAGGGAACACAGCAGGGGGAGTGGGAGAGGGAGAAGCATGTTTCCCCCTGAGCAGGGAGCCCGATGCAGGGCTCGATCCCAGGACCCTGGGATCATGACCTGAGCCGAAGGCAGATGCTTAATGACTGAGCCACCCAGGCGCCCCGGGGATGAGATTCTTGTCTTTACTTCCCACCCCTGTGCAGGTGACTGGTGTCCAAGGTGCTTAGAAAGATAAGTTTACAAGTTTCTAAAATGCAGTAATTTGGCCAACTTGATAAACTATTATTGGATAAGTGGGATGGACACTATTATGTCTAGCCATTGCTTTTTGAATAGAAACCATGCTGCGGAGCACTGCAGAAGTTTTATCACCCTTAAACATCTTTAAGCAATTTTACCCATTTTTCGGAATTTAGAGATAGGGTCTACTTTTTGTGCTTTATAAATTTTAACTCATTTTCAGCTAGTTATTCCTGCTCTGCACTGTTTATACTGATAAAAAGTCAGAATTCCTTAAATATCCAACAATAGGATTTGTTTCTAGTTCCTTTTTTTTCTTATAAGGAAAATAATGCTCATTAATGCCAGAAAAATTTAGAACTACAGATAGGCAAAAGGAGACCTGGAGGCTAGTTAATATGCAAGAACATGTCTTCCAGCTCCTTCTCCAATCTGTATACAGTGGGTTCACACTGTATTTACTTTCTCTCAACCACCTATAATTGTCTTAAGGAATCCAGCTCTCAGGGCTCAAGTGCCCTATCCACCTGACACATACTTGCCTGCCCTGTGCCTTAGGGAAGGAGTTTTGGAAGAAAGAGCAGAGGGTGCCATCCATGAGCTTAACCTAAGGAGAAGAAAGACACCATGGGCTCTCCCTTTCCTGGAAGGTGAAATGGCCACATCAGCTTCAGGGACCACAATGCCCTCACTGAATAATCATGTTAACAACCACCCCTGGACATCTGTGAATAATCTGGAACCTTGTAATTTGTGCTTTTGGAGAGTTCCACAAAGCCATGATGGATCCCTCAACCAGGGACACGCAACTCATGGCTGAGTGGAGACAGTGAAACTTGAACCTGAGCCATAACAAAGTAGGAACAAAGTTCAAAAGATTAAATGAGCTGAAAATGCCAACCACCACCCTGAATGGTTGTTATCCTGGAATAACATAGCAAGTAAGCCCTTCTCCTCATGGAACATTTCAGTGTACTCCCACTTGGCTTGTTCAGGAATGAGGAGATGTGCTCCAGTCTCCCAGAGATACTGCCGCCTTCTGCCCACAGTCAAGTCCTGTGACCCCTGCTCTTCCAGCCCTCAGTACATCCCGGAAGACAGAACATGGGAGCTTCTTTCATGCCCCCAGGACAGAGCAGTGGGCCACATTCCCCATGAAATCTCTAAGAAATTGATGGGTAAACTAGCTTCAGGGGGGGCTGCATGGTGTATGGAGAGAGCAGAGGCCCAGCCAGACACACCAGGATTTTCATCTTGGTTTTGCTGGATTCCAAACCTTAAGAAAGCTATCTAATTTCTCTGATGCTCCAATTATTTGCCTATAATTTAGGGTTTCTTGGAAGGTCATGAGGATTAAACTGAGACTCTGTAGGTAAAACACCTGGCACCTTATCTGGCATATGGGTGGTACCCAGTAGAGTATTAATTTCTTTACCTCTCCGCCCAGGAGTCCCCTCATGCCTTTTCAGACTTGCCACAACCTGAGCAAGAGCATTCTGGATGTCAAGGTGAACAACATTCATTCATTCAACCAACATTTACACAAAGTGCCTGTATACCTAACACCGGAACATCAACTTCATTTAAAGATATTTAAAATATTATTTTAATACTAAGACAAATATAATGGAAGAGAATGCAAAATTTGTAAAAAAAAATTTAAAGAAAAATATAAGCCATTTGGTCCATGCCCCAGACCTCCTAGGGATCCCAAGGGCAGCTTGAAGATGCTAACATGCCCAAGGACCTGCCCTCAGGTCTGATTCACACATCTCCACCTTTTCCTGCAGTGAGTCATAAACCAGAAGTGACAGGGCCCCTCCCTAGCAAATCAGTATAGAAGAAAACTGGTCCAGAAGACAAACCAAACAATTACACATTGAGTCCTCATGCTCAGCACCCTCATCGTCCCCCCAGAGCCTTGCTTGCACAATCTGTCTTTCTGACTTTCAAGTCATCCCAAGGCGGACTCTCCCAAGATTATCTTCAATTCTCAGGAAAAGACACTCCTGTTTCTAGGAAAACTTTGTGAAATTTTTCACATCTGGGATGTTCAACCAGGTCAAAGTTGTTTTCTTACTCCCTCCTATTCTAGCCTTCTCCTACTTCTCAGGTCACCTTCTAAGGTCAGATTCTAGGATGTGAACTGGGGGTGACCCTATCCATTTGTTAACTGTGTCTTGCTGGACTCACATCTGTTGCTGCTCTTAGCACAGATTAACCTGGGCTGGGAACCAGATCTCCTAATCAGAAAAATGTAGCTCCTTCCCTGAACCAATAGCCATGTTAACTGATTTCAGTATTTGATATAAACGAAGAAACGGTAACGGTGATCACTTCTGAGGGATAGAACTGTAAGTGCTTTCTATGTTCATCATTTTGCTTACCCATATGTTTTCATTTTTAACAGTGAGCATGTATTATTTGTGTAACAATGAGAAAAATGTAAGGACTGCCAATCCTCTCGTTTAGCTCTTTCTTAATGATTTCACATTCTGAATTCAAGTTCAACATTCAAGACAGAAAGCCACAGAATGTTTTTCCAAAAGATGGAAGATTAGAAATCCAATAATTCCTGCATATTGCCCTTTACCAAGCTGAACCAATTTCCAGTTTACCCTTAGGTTTACAAGAACAAATGAAATTGTTTTTGTTTTTTTTAAAGGAAACTTTTTTTAAAGATTTTATTTATTTATTTGACAATGAGAGAGAGCACAAGCAGGGGGAGGGGCAGGCAGAGGGAGAGGGAGAAGCAGGCTCCCTGCTGAGCAGGGAGCCCGATGTGGGACCCTATCCCAGGACCCTGGGATCATGACCTGAGCCAAAGGCAGTTGCTTAACCAACTGAGCCACCCACGTGCCCCATGAAATTGTTTTTGAAGTAGGGTTATTTACCCAATGTACTTTACATATGGCTAAAGTTATCTTCTTATGAATCAAAATCACAACAACACTAGAAAAATTGCTGGTGATGTAATGGAAAAAGAAATTCAAAGCCATGGGCTTGGGAGATCACATTATTCTCTAAAACAACTTAGTAACCTGAGGAAGTGACACCAGGGGTAGAACTGTACTAGTAATTCATTTAACAAATATTTGAATATTTACTATGCTCCAGGCACAGTTTAGGCACTGGGGATACAACAGGAAACAAAACTAGCAAAAATTCCCATCCTCATGAAGCCTGCCTTCCAGTCAGGGGGACAGAAGACTCCCATGCAGCAATACAATCCTTAGCACAGTATTGATACTATTTCTACTGTTTTGACTGTTTTCCTGCCATTTTCTTAGAGAAGAACTTTCTACCAAATCCTTTCTAAAGCTTGTGGCTAGGTTCATTATTTCTTGCCATGACCTTGCCAGGAGTGGGAAAGACTGCATGCCAGTATTTTTGGAGTCAAAGTGACCAGAAAATTGGAGAGCTTCCCAGTCATAACCTTCCTACAGTGACTGTCTTAAGGAGTTAGCTGATACAAAATGGTTCAGATGTTCCCTGAAAAAGGAGCTGAAGTGCCCTCAGGTATGACTAGAGTAGAGAACTGAGCTAAAAGATTGGGAGACCAGGAGTTGCCATGGTGGGCTACTGGCATAAGCAGAAACAGAAATGGTCCTAACTTAGGGAAAAGCAGATTTTCAGTTCCATGTGAGGGAAAACTCTTTCTTTCTTTCTTTTTTTTTAAGATTTTATTTATTTGACAGAGAGAGACACAGCGAGAGAGGGAACACAAGCAGGGGGAGTGGGAAAGGGAGAAGCAGGCTTCCTGCTGAGCAGGGAGCCTGATGCGGGCCTCGATCCCAGGACCCTGGGATCATGACCTGAGCCAAAGGCAGACGCTTATCGACTGAGCCACCCAGGCAGCCCGGGAAAACATTTTAATAGCCAGAGATGTTCCACAGTGGAATCGACTGAGGGAAGGGCAGTTCTCAGGTTCTGAGAGTAGATGGCTACCCCAGCTCTCTCACTTCCTGGCTGTGTGACCTTGGGCTAGTCCTATAACCTCTGTGGGCCTCAGTTTCCTTATCTGTAAAATGGGAATTAAAATGGTACCTAGCTCATGGGATTATGATGAAGATTAGTAAGAGAAAGTATGTAAAGTGCCAGGGTACTACCTGACACAGAATAACTTAGGCACTGAAAGCCTATGTAGATCAGATGATAAAGTTTAAGAACTTCTTTCTATTCTGTTTTTGTAGTGGATTTTATTTTATTTGTTTTTATATCAAAATATTATATATAGTCATATTTGGCAAGATTAAAATAGGTAGTTGTGATTTTAACATCACAAAATCAGTAGCTATAGCAGGGACAGAACCTACAGCTCCCCATGAGGATTCCTCTGAACAATGCTCAGTGCTACCCCATTTCGGATACGACCATAGCCCAGGCATAGTACATGACTCCTGACTGATTTTAACACATGATGATCTCCGTCCTTGCTGGAGGTGCACCAGGGTACTGGGCAAAGGCAGAGATCAGGCTAGCACCAGTGTTCACTGTACACTCGGATCAGGGAATGCCCTAAGGCAGGAGCACCACCCCCCACCCACACACCCAACAGGGCGGATTTGAGGGTCATCTGGAGCTCAAGACAGAAAGTCCCCAAGGAAGCTAATCTCAATGTCACAAAGCTCCCAAGGGTCTGACTACAGCAGCCGTGCCAGCCTCAACCCCACTCTGGGACACCAGGACTGATAAACTCAGATGGCAGCATGCAAGGCAGGACTTGGGAGGCACAGCCAGGCTGGGCTGGAAAGCCAAGCTATAGCTCAGTGGGATGAAGGGCAGCCGAAAGGTAGTATGTGCTCAAATCCTTCTTGTGATTCCAGGGGTGGGGAGCATATCCAAACAGGTTTCTTCTTCCACCCCAGTGAGGACACCCCAAGGGCAGCTGCACAACCCCAAGAGACCTGCTTTACAGGCTAGCCCCACCTTCTGGCCCTGGCTATTGGTAACGGTCCAAGGGTAGGAGAAAGCAAGCAGCCCGTCTACTTAATGTGTGTCCAGCAGGCAGGCCCTCTGGCAGCTTCCATCCCCATAACAACTGCCTCAGGGTCAGCGGTCAGCCTTTAACTGTTGAGCCAAGGTCTAGCCCACAAGTTCCTGCCATCATACCCTCCCACTGGCCAAATTTCCAGGCATGCCTAGACCTATCTGAACTCTCAGCAGGTACAGAGTTCAGGCCTACCTTCCCCACTCCCCTCACACTCACTACTTAAGAATCAAAATCCCAAACAATAGTATCTTGCAGGTGTGTGGTGCTTAGCACTTTCCAATACACTTTTCATATCCTGAATGTATAGGTTAGGATTTTTAGTTGTAAGCAAAAGTTACTAACTTTAGCTGACGTGCACAGTAAAGGACATAAATTAAAAGATAGTGAGTAGCTGACAAAATCACCAAGAGGGAAGAAAATCAGACTTAGAAGCACACAGTCAGAAACAATGCCCTAAACCCCAATTCAACAGTAGTCTAAGAAGACATCATTATGACCACTGAGTCTGGAATTCCATCCCTGCCACCTACACACCCTCATCCTGGGTGTGGCAGGAAAACTGCTGTCGCTGGAAACTGAGATTGTACCCATCAAATCACTAAAAAGGTTACAGAGCAGACCCTACTCCTTTGCCGTCACTGGCTTCCAATTCAAAATTGGTGAGGTGTGGCATGAGGAGGGGGCTTGTCTGACTGGAGGAGCCTGAGCCTCAAGCAGATGCTCATGCCCTAGCTGTAAAGGAAGATGGCTCTGTCTCAAGCATAGGAAGGAGACTCAGCTGCCCGGCAACCAAAATGAGTGACAAATGTCCAACTTTGCATTATACTCAATCACCACATCAACACATAAAATTGTCAGAATGACTCTTATTATCCCAATTTTAGACAGCAGGAGTATGACCCAGGCAGCTTCTCTCCCAATATATTGATATAAAATAGGGAGAAAAGCAAAGTCTTGTTTTCAAGTTTAAAAGATCAACCATAGAAGTGTGAGGTGAGGAACTAGGTTTGGCTACAGGTCACTTAAAGTAGGTCTTTAAACTTCATATGAACCAGGTGAAGAGGCTGATGACATACCACTGCAGAGACTTACGGGTGTAACAGTGCCTTGGCCCCTGGGCCTGCCAGACTTACCTGGGATTGAACATTCTAATCTGGCCACATATTTGCAGAGATGGGCAGCCAAGGTAGAGAGGTTCTGGAACATCTGGCGTGTGGGCTCTGCTTCATGGACAGAACTGGGGTCACGAGGGAGCCATTGGGACCCGTTGCCACCTCAACACCCGTAGAGCCTGGCAAAAACAAGACAGACTTCCCCATTAGGTTGTGAAGTCTCCAATTGCCAGGGATATGCAAACAGAGGCTGGAGAGCCATCTACCAAAAATTCTAGTCGAACTAGATGATGAATGCAATCCCTTGCAACTCTAAGATGCTATGAGCCTCCAATGTGTGCTAAACATCAGGCATGATCCACAAGATAGGACAATGGCCCTCCAAGAGCCTCCTAGGGACCTAGTGAATTAGCCAATGACAGGAAGAGAGAGAAAGAGAGAGAGAGAGAGAGAGAGAGAGAGAGAGAAAGAAAGAAAGAAAGAAAGAAAGAAAGAAAGAAAGAAAGAAAGAAAGAAAAGAAAAGAAAAGAAAAGAAAAGAAAAGAAAAGAAAAGAAAAGAAAAGAAAAGAAAAGAAAAGAAAGATAGATGGGCACTTTTACTAGATATCAATTATATGCAAAAATAAAAAGAAGAATCATTTTATACTTTACGTTAGGCAAAACAGAAAGAAATGTCTAATGCTGGAGAGGCTGTGATAAAGCTGGAACATTCATCCTGGTGACTGGGTAAAATGGGTACCACTTTTTTGGAAATCAATGTGGCAAAGAGTATCAAAACACCAAAATTATTTTTAATCCTTCAATTCAATAACTGTTCACTTAGGAATTTACCTTAAGGAATAATTTAAAGGATAACTGCTATAAACTTGGAAATATTCATTACATCATTATTAATAATAAACAGTAAGCCTTAAATAGGGAGGAGATTAAGTATAGTATGGTTTTGATGGCATATTGGGCAGTCATTACAGATGGTGTTTATAAAGAATCTTTGCTCCTTGACAGCAAGTCCTGCATCCTGTTTACCACTATAGATCCAGTTCTGTCTGGAACACAAAAACAGCTCATTAGATATTTGTTGAATGAATGAGTGAATGAACAACTGAAAAATGAATTCAATCTTAGCAAGAGAAAATGCTTATTACGTTATGTTAAAAAAAAAGCAGAACTCAAAGTTACATCTAAAACTATGATTTCCAGAATG
The DNA here is from genome assembly GCF_003265705.2 of Callorhinus ursinus. Lineage (NCBI taxonomy): Eukaryota > Metazoa > Chordata > Mammalia > Carnivora > Otariidae > Callorhinus > Callorhinus ursinus. Next base: position 5,552,186 of record NW_027397099.1, read on the forward strand.
TGAAAGATATGAAAGACTATATATATATATATATATATATATATATATATATATATATATCCTACATGTAGACTATAATGTGGAAAAATAAAAAGATGTTAGGATTATATTACATACTAGGGATGATGTGTTATTCTTTTTTTTTTTTAAGATTTATTTATTTATTTGTTTGTCAGAGAGAAAGAGAGCACAGGCAGGGGGCGCGGCAGGCAGAGGGAGAAGCAGCCTCCCCGCCAAACAAGGAGCCCGATGCAGGACTCAATCCCAGGACCCTGGGATCATGACCTGAGCCAAAGGCAGACACTTAACTGACTGATCCACCCAGGTGTCCCAACATTGGGTTTTTTTAAGCAAAGATTACTCAATACAATTAACTGATTTTGTCATTTTTTCCTTTAAAAATTATGAAGATCATGTTTCTCAATTAACACTTAGGTGCACATTTCATATGCTATACCAACTCCCATAATTGTAAACTGAGCTGCTGTTTGGAAAATCCTAAAGTTGGCTGCTTATTTGACTTGTCTTACATAGCTCACATACAACACTCCTAAAGCATCATTCACAACCCAACATTACTGATAGGAGACCCTTGTGAAAGTCTGTGTGTGCTGGCAAGATTATCCAAAAAGCTAATAAAATCTTTGTAATCCTTTTCAAGGATGCAGAAAGGAAAATGGCTGCGTTTCAATTTCATGGCATTTCAAAGGCATGAATTAAGCTCTAAGCTCTACATTTGAAAAAAAAATCAACACAAGTTCTCTAATTTATGTTCTAAACTGAGAAAACAAATCGTTGCTAAGAAATGAAATTTGCAAAATTCTTAAACACATTTTCTAGTTGATATGCACATACTCAAATCTACAAACTCTACCAAAATATAAATTGCAGGAATCACTACATTGAACTTGGTTGATACAACTTCACCATGAAATCTGGAATTGTTTTTTAGTTTCATTAAGTTTATTCCTAGACATTCTGCATTTTAGGTATGGATAAAACTGATCATGTGTAGATGATGTTGAGATGACACTTCTACGAATGTGTATAAGAAAGCTCAGGGCTCTTATGAGGGTAAGAGGGCTTCTTCTTAGCTCCCCAACGTCTTGATTTCTATGACACTCATGTCAGAGGTCTCTGCACCCTATCCCTCTTCCTTACCATCTGTTAACTTCCCACTCACTACACAGTTTGACACAGGGCTACTGGAATTCCTCTCTCCTTCAAAGCATCCATCTTTCTAGGAGACCTGCTGATGACCAACAAAATTGCCTTTCAGTGCTTTCCCATGACAATCCTCTGTCCACTCCAGCCACCCTGCCAGTGCCCTTGACTAGACTTCCTCTACCTCTAGTCAGCTCTGCCTGCCCTCCCTGCTCTTCCCTCCCACCCATCACATCTATCTTCTCACTACACTGAGAACCCCACCCCTCTCATCTGCCCCTCTATCCTGGTTCACCACCTTCCTCTTGGTGGACCAGCACTTCTACCTCTCAACATCTCCAACTTCCCTGCTTTCTTGCTTTCCAGCAAAGCCAAGACCTGGATAAGCCTCACCAATAGCCTTCTCCGTGCCTATCTCAGGGCTGACAGGATGCTGAAGAAAGCCTACAACCCTACAAATTAGTTTCCCCCACAAACCCATTGCCTCCAACCTCAGCAGGCCCTCACCAGTGCTCTGCAGGGCCCATGGGTTGCTATTAGCTTTCCCTCCTCTTTTCCACAGCAGCTATCTTGGATGTTTTCACTCCTTCTTCCAAGCTTTCCATTCCATCCCATTTCCTCACGCTGAGCAGGTAGCCTTGTCTCTGACATCACATAAGAAGTAATGGCCGTTGCGTAACTGCCTCCACTTCCTGAGCCCACCTCCCAACTATCTACCTACGGACCTACCAACCCACCTGCATCTCCAACTCCTCCTTGCTTTTGCCCTTCCCAAATTAAGGGAAAAGTGGGCCCTCCTCCTGCCTGAGACTGACTCTGAACCCCACCACCTCCCAGCCCCTTGATGACCTTACTCTATTCTTTAACCCTTCCCTTTCCTTTATCCTCATCTACCCCTCTACGGGCTTTTCCCCATCAGCATTTTTTAATGTCCTTAATCTCTCCCAACTTAAAACAAAATTGTCTCTCAACTCTACATCCTTTCTGGTTTTCTCCCTCCTCCCCTTCAAAACCATTCCCAAGAGTTAGCTACACTGGTATTTCCCAAGGGATTTTTGGTTTTCTCGTTGACCCTCTCTAGTGAAGAATTTCATCCATTCCCATGGCTTCGATCATGATGTATATGCTCATAACTTGATAACTTAAGATTCTTTTTCTGGATCACATCTCTCAAGGACGACAGGCTCTCAGGATCTGTTGTTTGGTCTTCATTAGTTTTAGGGTAATAGTCCCTCTGGTTATTTCTTCTCTGGCCATTAATTACCATATATTAAGGCATTCTCCCAAGCCAAGTTCCAAATCACCCTACTGGACATCTCACCTGGATGTCTCCCACTCACCTCAAACCCACCTGCTCCTTAACTGCTCTTCACCTCAGGGGAAAATACCACCATCCATCCACCAAGTTTCCCAAGACAGACACCTGGGCACCCTTACTCACCACTCTCCTCTCCTCTGTGCCCTCAGCTCATCACTCACAAAGTTCTTTGAATATTTACCTCCTTAATATGTCTCGGATCTGCTCTCTCTTTTCTATCTTCATAGATGCTGTGCTGGGTCACCGCAGCAGCTGCTAAACTATGTCCTAGCCTCATCTTCCGTCCATTCTCCACATGGGCCCTAGACCTTTTCAAAATGCATGTCTCCTTAAAAACCTTCATTATCTTTAGAATAAAGCTATAGTATACTAGCCTAGTATACTAAGCTCTTCAACACCCAGCCCTGGTTAATCACTCCAACCCCACCTCTGAGATTCAACATTTTGGTTAATCCCCTCATTACTTAATGAGAAGACCTATGGAACTTCACTGAGACCTTTCTCTCCCCTTTAACAAGGTAGGAAGCTAGCTCAACGTTACCCCGCAATCCTTTATAACTATAGCTTCCAGTCAGCTAGAATTCCATTCTCTGAGGCTTCTCTGCTTTAAAGCCACCCTTTAAAAAATGACGAAACAAATACACTAATCATATGACTGACCAAAATCATACAACTAATAAGAGAATGGAAATTTGAACCCGGACTACCCAGGACATTACCTCATGCCCTGTTTATTCACAGTCAAACCAACTTCTGATAATCCAAGATGAAGAACGTTTGTTAAAGTGCCTAATATTTGTGAAGTGCTTTACATAAAGAACTTCACTTATCTATTACAACATTGTCAAATAAGGAAACTGTAGATCTGGTAATGTAGTTTGTGCAAGGTCACACAGCTAGTAAATGGGTTTGGATTCCCACACCTCTATCTTATTAGCTGCTCCCTAACACCAATAAAGAGTATTTTACAAATGAAGAATCAGGTCCAACCCAGGATCACACATCTAATCACAGGCAAAGTCAGAATTAGAACCCAGCCTTCCTTACTGTACTTGGCTGGACCAACGTTATTTTAGTTCCTGCTTTCTGGAAGAATGGTACCCTGGCTTTTTCACTATTTGCAAAAATTTCCTGAAAACTAGCATTACTCCTCAAGTGCTAAGCTGACCTTCAGAGTTTCAACTGTGGCTCTAGGCAGTCTTCTTTGCTAGCCTTCTGTTGATACTCTGCCAATGTTCTGTCGATGCCCACCCTGTGGTCTAGTCTTCCCCCACCTGTTTTCCAAGAACCTCTACTCTCACTGCATCCACAGAATTAGACACTCTGTGTCAGCACAAATCCCATTTCCCCCTGTCTCCTGATAGTTTTCCCACCTTCAGTAATGAGGCCTCATCTGTTTACCCAGCTCTAGTGGCCTTCCCTCATGGTTTAGCCTGGATCAAAGCCCCTGTGCCATGCCTCTTAGAGTTCCTGTTAGTTCTTCCCCAAATGCAATCCATTTTACTCATCCCCCCATCCTAGTCTTCCCTCCATGGACATCATCAACTTAAGGATGACAGGGTTTCTTTTCCTCAGGATCTGTCTTTTTGGTTTGAATCAGGTTCAGGGTAATTGTCCCCCTGGGAATTTCTTTGGCCATGAATTAATTATACTCATATATTAAGGCATTCTCCCAAGAATGCTTTAGCTGAAATACACCCAAAAGTCTGGATGGGGTGACATATGAAGCATGTGTGGGATTAATTGGACCATCTGGCCAACACCAGAGCCCTGAGTGTAAAAAGATCCAGAAAAAACAAAAATAAAAACAAAACATTAACTAGCAAGGTGGGACATCACCACTGGGGCCCTATGATGCTGAGCAGAGAACTGAAAGAAGGGCAGAGATCTCACACTGTCATTACTTATAACTGACAGGGGCAGAAGATCTTTCCCAGAAAGGGAGTGGGAGGTAGGGAATTTAGGCACAGAAAGGAGAAGGGCAAACAGCTAGAAATAGAGGAACATGAAGAACTGATGACATTTAGGGGAGAATTGACAAGACTTCCAAGTAATGATTGGCATGAATCTATCAATCCCTAGCATCATAGGATTGTAAGGGCTCCTAAAGCCACTGTATGAATGACATAAACATTTCCTCACTAGGGTGGCATCCCTCTAGTTGAATGCTTTCAGCAATGGGAAATGTGCAACCTTAGGGAATTAATAGCATGGAGGTGTGCGTAAAATTCAATTACTGTTCAATTCATTTTCAATTCCTGTTGAACTCAACAAATATCTAGGCAGTACCTACTACGTGCCAGACACTAGGCACTGGACTATAAGTATTAATAATATAGACATGACCCCTGTTCTGTGGATCTTACAATCTAATGTGGAAGATGGACACATAAACACGCAAGTAGAACAGGGGTAGTAGAGGGCGCGGCTCACACACAAGGTGGGGTACCTAATATGGAGCCGGGCATCTGGGAAGGCTTCACGGTTGAGGCAACGTAAGCTGACTGGGGCTTGAAGAGTGTGAAGGGTGAGTCGAGTGCAAGGGTGTAAGGAACCACCAGAGCGAGAGAAAACGGATGGTTAAGGCTTCCCAGCTACCAAAGAAGTTCAGAGTGTTGCAAGAACAAGGTGGTCACCAGATTTAGAAGGGCTTTTAGAGCACTGTTGAGAGGAGCGTGGGCTTAATTCCACAGGCAATGGGAAGCCTGAGTAGCGCCCTCTGGCTACTGTGGGGGAAATGCTGCCGTATCAGGGGTGGCGTAAGGAGGCCAAGAGTCCGGGAGCGGAAGACCGGATGAGAAGGCCTCCTTGTGACGGCTCAAGAGATATGACCAAAAGTAAAGCGCTCCTGTATGATAAATCGAGACAAATATAAAGGGATAAAGTTCAGAAGGCCACACTCTGAAGCCACAGGTCTCCTCCGTCCTCTCTCACCTTTGTTGGGCAAACCAAAGCGACTCGACCTCGGTTTGCTCCATCACCGCGGACTGTGGGCAGGGGGACGGATCCACGCCCTTCTTCTCAGATGGGAAAACTGAGGCCCAGAGTCCCGTGGTGGGTATCGAGGAGAAAAAAAAATCGAAACGCCCTCCCAAGAGGGTGCCCGAAGTCACGCACAGTCCGAGGGTCCCGCGGCCTGCCCCATTTCTCTGTCAGCCATCCCCAACCAGCTGCCTTTGCTATGGAAACAGTCCTCCCGCCCTCCTCAGCGCCTCGGTTTCTTCATGCATCCTGGGAAATGCAGTCCACCTTTGGTTACCCCCCCACCCCACCCCGCGGCATTAGCCCCCTCCGCGTTCTTAAAGGACTACCAGTTCCAGAAGGCTGTGGAAAAACTCCGGCAGTCTCTGGGGGATGCGGTCTTGACCGAGAGCCGGAGAAACCAGCCCGCCCGCCCGAAGAGAGCGGAGAAGGCGCCCCCAATGGGCGGCCTCCTGGGTGGGGCCAGGATCGCCATTGGCTACGGCGGCGCAGGGAAGGCGGAGTCAGCGGAATGAGGCGCGGAGCTGTTCGCAGCTCCAGGTGCTGAGTCCGAGGGAGGCTCCGAACGCGAGAGCAGCGGTCGCCGCCGCCGCCGCCGCCGCCGCCGCCACCACGGCCGCCGCCGCCGCCACAGCCGCCGCCGCCGCCGCCACAGCCGCCACCGCGAGAGCCACCGCGGGAAAGCCGGGGCAGTGAGGAGCCCGGAAGAGCTGGTTGCGCTGCGGAGCGCCGACAGCCCTCCCTCCTCTTTGAGGTCGGTGCTGCTGGGTTCGCTTTTGTTTTATGGGGCCGGGGATGAACTGAGAAATGAGGGGGCCTGGGGAGTTAATGGGACCTCTCCTCACCGCCCTCAAGACCATCTGTCCCGGAGAGCTGCTGACTGACTCCTCGAGGGCCTCCCTGTGGCCCGGCACCTGAAGTCAGAGCAGCTTGGGTTAGTTTTTGTTTTATGGTGGAGGGGCAGTGTGAGAGTGTGAGGGGCAAAGGCTGGAGGGACCCCCCATCTCTACTGAGAGGGCGTTGGGGAGCTTGGAGATTTCCCCCACCCCCATCCCTGAAAACGAGGCTGCTTGGATTATTGAAGATGGGAGGGACAGTTATGGGATGAAAGGTTCAGAGGTAGGGAGACCCTTCCCCATAACACCTGTACTGCTTGAGGTTACAAAGGAAGTCTGGGTGTGATGGATGAGACCAGGGGACTCCTCCACCGCTCAGACCATCCTGGGCTTATTGAGGAAGGCCTGTTTGGGATGTCAGAAAGATCCTTTCCGTGCCCACCCCTTTCCTGAAGCCTAGGTTTTTGTAAAGAAGGAAAACGGGATGGGGATGGAGACAGGGGACTCTTCCCCCTCCCACTTGGACCCGCCTAGGTTATTGAGGGGGGGGTTGGGATGTGAGGAGTTAAGGCCGGGAGACCCCTCCCCACCGTGCTTGAAGTCGCCGGCACTGGAAGGCACTGACTGATTCTCGGGGGTTCTCCATGCTCAGGGCCCCTTGCCTACGGTCCGAGTGGCCTGGGTGTGGATGTGCGGTGGGGGAAAGTAAGAGGGGTGGAGGGAATCCTCCCGACCTCTCCCTCTCTGAGCCTTACCCCATAGGCCCTCTACCTGGATCCAGGCCAGGGGCCAAAAGTCGAGACGACCCTCCCTGCCCCGCCCCGTCCCGCCCCGCCTGGCGACCCGGCTCCTGCACCGCGGCAGGGAGCCAGACGCTGATGGGCACGTGCGGGCGGGACGGGGTGGGTCCCTTCTCTAGCACTCCGAAGCTCGGGGCAGATGTCCCCTGAGCCTCCAGACCTTTGAGGCTGCTAAGCTTCACACGGGGAGCGCCCCAGATCCGGCTACCGAAACCTGCTTCCAGGGCGCTCGGCGGCGGCTTCGGGAACCGTGCTTTTGCGCTCGGCCCAAGCATCTTCGGTAGGACAAAGCGGCGGTCGCTGCACTGACGGGCCTGCGCCACCCGCTGGGCGGGGGGCGCGGCCAGGGAAGGGGGGGCTCCGGGCGCGGCGCAGAGAGCTTCCGCGGAAACATGCCAGGAGCCGGGCGGGAGACAAAGCGCGCTCGCTCCTCTCGGGCCTGCGCGAGCCGGGATGGAAAATCCCGAGGGAGGAGGCGGCTGCGCCCTGGCTGGGTACTATGCCCCGCACCCTTCTTTCCGGCACACCACCCCCTACGCCGGCCCAGCACCCCAGGATGCCCTGTGCGCGATGGTAATCAGGGTCCCTTCTGGGGGACATTCAAGACCTGTGACCACGAGGACACGGACAGGCCGGGGAGGGGTGCTCCGCCTGGAGGGGAGGGTACCAAGATTCAGGAGACCTAAGTGGGCAGGGTCTGGAGGGGCATCCTGACTGGATGGTGTCCCCACGCCCCATCAACCATGTTAGGTCAAGTTTGATTCTAGGGTTTGAGTGTGTTTGTGTCACCGTGTGTTTGCATGGGTGAGGATGTGGGTCAGAGTGTGTGAACGTGTATGACTGGGTGAATGTACCAGCGTGTGCTCGTGTGCATGTGTGTGTCACGGTGAGCTTGTGAATCTGGCTGTGTGAGCCTGTGAGAAGAGGAGCCACTTATTGCTGACCTTAGATGTTGGTGGTGGGGGCAGGGTGGGAGCCCCTTCCACTCTAAAGCCACCGTAATAACCTAGGGTCCCAGTGGGTGCCCTCAGGGTGAAGGTAGCTTCAGGCTGCCTTGGGCCTAGCCTGCATGCTTGGGTGTGGTCTAGAAGATGGGACCTCACAAGTATGTGGAGCCCTCTTCAGTCTTTCTGGGGTCTCAAGTCTGACCCTAATATCCATTACCATTGCCCTGCTCTTCCCATCCTTCAGAAACCTTATCCTGCTGTAATGGGCTGCCCTGGGGCCCAGAATTCCACCCCACTCCTCCACGTGGGCTTCCAGGTGGGGCTCGGGGCACTCATCAGCACAGTCCCTTATGATGTGGGTGCAAGATTTTGTGGCAAGGCAAATTTTGTCCATTTGGCCTTCATGTCTGGAAGAGCCATAGGTCTGGGGTTGCTGGTGGCAGGTGGCCTCTCAGTAATACAAGGTATACTCACAGGGCATGAGTGAGACACAGAGATACCACTCTGAGTGGATGCCCCTAGAGGGTAAGGACAGCCCTCCCAGACATGCCTATTCCCAGAAAGTGACCTCAATTTCATAGTATTTTTATAGCAAAGGTGTTGTGTGGCTTTGAGATAATCCCCACCAGAAACCCCTTTCCCATAGGATGAGGGGCTAGACCATTGTCAGTGGAACCACAGGAAGAGCAGTTACCAGACAGTGGAGCCACCATCCAGCCCAGCCCTGCCTGGTCCAGTCTCCGCGAGTATCCACTGCCAGTACCCACAGCGACCTCTACTGGGAAAAGTAGTAATTTTGCAACTAACACTCCCCCGTAGTGTGGAGGTTCAGGGTGGGTGTGGGCATTGTTAGGTAAAAACCACAAACCCTTTTATTTGGGGGCTCCCTGTCTGCCCTTGGAGTCCTAGGTTGATGTTCTTGATGGCAGTTCCTTCAAACTAGTTCAAGCAGTGGAACTGCCACTGTCCTTGCCCATATAGAAATATTTAAAGGGACACCTGGGTGTCTCAGTTGATTAAGCATCTGCCTTCAGCTCAGGTCATGATCCCAGGGTCCTGGGATCGAACCCCACATCGGGCTCACTGATTAGCGGGAGCCTGCTTCTCCTTTTCCCTCTGTTGCTCCCCCTGCTTGTGCTCTCTCACTCTGTCAAATAAATAAATAAAATCTTTTTTTTTTAAGGGGGAAGTATTTAAAGAGGGCCAAAATGCTTTTGCCCAACTTTCTGTCCAGGGGTGGACATCAAATTTGCTTAAGAGGAAAGTGTGTGGAAAATGCTTACCAAGCTCAGGGTGTTTTAGGCATCTTTCTTATCTCTTCCTCTCCCACTATGTTCCCACCCCCCTTTCTTATTACACTTTATCTTCCTCTCTTCCTCATTATTACTCAATAACATATTTTCAAAGATAAGCCTTCTTTCACTGGTTGACAATATGGCCCAGAAAATGCAAAACTCGAGGCTATTACTAAGTGCAAAGAACTGGCAAACCCTGGTTCTTCAAAACCTACTGATTGGAGTAGGGGAGATGGATGAAACATGCTCTGTCTTAAATCCTCATCTGGTGACGTGTGTCTCTTCTCCCAGAATTGCTCTGAAGGGGTTTCACACAGCCACAAAATCTTTAGAGCTCCTCAAAGGAAAGGAGGTATAAATACCTGGTATTGTTCTTACTTTGGCATCCATGTGATTTGCATTGAACTATGTGACTCAGTATCATAAAGTAAAAATAGGACTTAATCTCTTCCTTGCCTGTTCAGAAGGTGACTGCATATGTGTGTTGTGTTCTGCATTAGAGAGTGAAAAGCTAAATTATCTCATAAATTGAACCACCTGCTTATTCTGATTAGAGAATGGTGCTTAACATCACCTTCAGGCAATAACATTATTTTGTTTCTTTTAATTCATACCTGAATCTCTTTGTCTTGTAAAACCTTTCTTCATGCTCATACATTACTTTCACTTGAAGTTAATCAAGAATGTTTAATCCTTGTACAGAAGCCAAACAAATTAAATATCAGCAGATACAGGAAGATGTGGGTGGTGTTTCTGTTCTTGGGCTCAAAAAAAATCCTTGGAGTTCACAGGAGAGAAGGAAAGGGGGTGAAAGTTTAGTAAATCTTATGGGTGTAGTTAACAGGTTTCTGAGGAGATGCTCCTCAGAATTTTTCCAGGAGAGCTGGTCATGTTGAAGAATCTGAGGATGCAGGCAAGTAGCATGCATGCTGGGAGTGGGAATGAAGCCCTTGGGATTCCTAAATCCAAGCACTAATGCAGCCTTTCTGGGAAAATTCCCCAAATCCCTCCTGTTCCTTTCCTGCCGTCACAAAGGAGAGGAGCTGTCCACGGTTCTGGAGCACTGGCTTCAACCCCACTAGTGGGAAGGCAGGATATAGGGCATGGAGTAGAAGCAAGCTCTGAAGACCACGGCCTCTGTGAGGATTTCCCCAAAGCTCATCACAGAAAGAAATAGGAGGAAACAGAGCTATAGAGGCTTGTACTGCATCGCTTCAAACAAACCCATTGGCAAACCCTATTTAAAGAATTACAAGCTAATAATAAGAGGAAATTTCTGAGTCAGGCTTTTCACATGTGAGAATGTATTTAATCCTCACAGACCTATGAGGTAGGTGGTGGTGGTGTTTCCACTTTCAAGATGAGGAAATGAAGCTTTGAGAGGAAAGGGGCTTGCCCATGATTACAGAGATCAGAAGGAACAGGTTAGATTCCCACCTGGATCTCTTAAACTCCAGAGCCTCCTCTTAGCACGATTTTTTCCTACTGCTATTGGAGAAGCAAAATTGAAGTTTTGAACTGTCCTATCTGAGATTCTAGCCAAATTTTAGAGGAATGGATTGGGGACCAACAAATATTCAGACATAAGCCTCAAAGAGTCCTTTCAAATGCATCAAGGATATTACCACAATACCTTACATATTATCCTGACAGAAGGATACCTATACTTGATTACCAAGGAGGAGAAAGGGGAGTATAATGACCCTCATGGCCAGCGTCCCAGGGTTTTCTTTCCAGAGTGGAACAATTTCACAAGAAGCCAAGCCTGGATGGCAGCAAAATTTATTTTTAATAATCTGCAAGAATGAGGGAACAATGAGGAGGCTGATATTATTTCACAGAGTACATGTAGAGCCAAAGAAATAGGGCTTATCTTTACTAGCTACGGTCCTGTTACAATGCTGAGGACACTTGGATATTGTTAAGAGGCTCCTTTCCCCTATTATTCCCACTCTCACGTTTCTACAGCAAAATCTCTAACACCAAAATAAAAGTTTTCATTGTTGTGAGCTGCAGCTAATCTCAGGGAACTATCACATTCCTGCCCTCATGTCATCATAACCACTGTTCTGCCTTCATATGTGCCTTCAGGACTCCTGAAGGTAGGCAGGTTTGTGGCTTGATGTGCTTCAGGCCACATGTCCTCTGGTTCTGCCAAGAGGCCCGTGCCTGAGAACTCCCCATTCAGTAGTGGGGTTGTTTAGGTATCTAAAGAGAGCAGAGAGGAATAGACTTTGCTTCTTCTCCTCTCTCGATCTCAGTCTGCACAACACAAAGATGGGGGGCTCACCTTTTAAGGAAATGCCTCACAGGGGCACCTAGGTGGCTCAGTCGGTTAAGCGTCTGCCTTCGGCTCAGGTCATGATCCCAGAGTCCTGGGATCGAGCCCCGCATCGGGCTCCCTGCTCCGTCTGGAGCCTGCTTCTCCCTCTGCCTGCTGCTCCCCCTGCTTGTACTTGCTCTCTGTCTCTCTTGCTCTCTCTGTGTCAAATAAATGAATAAAAAAATCTTTTAAAAAAAGAAAATGCCTCGCATCAGGCTGGGTGTCCAATCCATTCTGAGTAATTCCTCCCCTCCTAGGCTGGGGCTTTGCAGGGCTCCAATGCACAGAGCAAGGCTGCTATTGCTTTTTCCGAGGGCACTTGGAGGCCAAGGACCTGGCTCCCCATCTGGGTCTGCTCTGACTCATGACCGCAGACAGATTTGATTGTTTTCTTATTTAGAGTCATTAATTAACTCTCCTCAACATTGGAACAGCATGTATTAAGAGGAAAGCTATTTGTGGGGGTCTCTAGGAAGCCATGCCTACAGCTGAGCACCATCTCCTTTGCTAACAGGATCAGGAAATGGTTTTTAATTCTGGCTTTGACCCTTCAGAAAACTTAGATCATCAAGATTTTATGCCAGTGTGAGAATGGAAATAAAAGTGTAATTGATTGCTAAGGCTGCTATAGTTATTTTGGCAAAAACTGGGAAAGACAGGGATCCATCAAAGAAGAACAGGATTTTCATTAATTCAACAAATATTCTTGTGCCTGCAATGTGCCAGGCACAGAGCTGGACATAGCAAACGTAGTCCAACTTGGAATAAGCTCTGTCACATAGGAATCTTGAATGGAAAGTGGAAACAGATGCAGAACCCCTGACGAGCAGAAAGAGTTTTTAGAAATGGAAAGAACCTTAATAATCATAAACTGTCATCTCTTTTTTAACATGAGGAAAGAGGCTGAGGGAAATTGAGGGTTGCCACTGGCCATACACAGCCCTGGTAGTGGCAAAAATGAGGATTAGAATCCAGGTTTTAGTAATTCCTCAAGCTTCTTCTCTCCACTGTACTAAACTACTGCTCTGCTCACCAAATTATCCAAAGGGCACGTTTTCATTAACATAGGCTTCTTGGATCTAATCTTAACGCAAAACTTAAAGTTGAAATAGAAACAAATCAGAGATGAAATACGAAAAGAAGAGTGCCCATTTATATCCATGTTGTCCAAGCCACATGTGGCTACTGAGCACTCGAAATGTGGCTAGTCCAAATTGAGATACACTGTAAGTATAAAATATACACCCTGAAAAATTAGTATGAAAAAAGAATATAAAATAGCTCATAAATGTGAATATTATAGGTTGAAATAATATTTTGGATATATTGGGCTAAATAAAATATATTAAAATTAATTTCACTTGTTTCTTTTTACTTTTTTAATGTGCCTACTAGAAAATTTATAATTATATATGTGGCTTGCATTTATAGCTCATATTTCTACTGAATAACACTGTTCTAGAGTGCTTTCACTTAGGAGGAAATGTTCTTTACAAACTAAGGCATTTAGCAAAGTAGGTTCTATAATCAGTCAGCCTGAGATGAATACTATCTCTACCACTTGGGCTGTGTGACCTTGGACAAGTTGATCGATCTCTGTGCTTCCATTTCCTCACCTGTAAAATGAGGATAATAACAGAGCCTGCTTCCTTGATTGAGTCAAATTACTTAGAACAGTGGCTGGTACATAACAGCCCAGGGAAAGTAGATTTTATTGCCCCAGATAAGAAAAATGAGGCTCAGAAAGGTTAAAGCACTTGCCCGAGGCCACACATTGGTGGTGAAGCTGAGATTCAGATTCAGGTCTGTCTGGCTGGGATCCATAGCTTTAGCCAACTGCCATAGCCAACCTGCCTTAATCAGGCCTCTTAATATTAGCTATTGTTACTATCAGAAGGGGCTTATAGAATCTTACAAGACAGGGGCTACAGGAAGGAGAACAAGCAGACAATTTTCAGATAAATGAAGGAAAAGATTTACTACTAGTTAAAACATGATTGAAAATACTTGCTCAGTATAAGCTCATGAACTACCTTGATGTGGCCCCAATTTTCTGGCAGATAATGATATTGAGGAAAGATTTCAAGCCATTTAAATAAGCATACAATGGATAAACAAATTAGCTAACTGCATTATGCACAGGTCTTGACCCCTGCTAAATAAGTTGAGGAAGAAGATGATCAAAGTATACTTATAACAGATGACCCAAGAGCTCTAAGTCTCTTTGACTCCAAGATTTCTCAGGGAAATATAAGCCTTATGCTCTAGGAGAAAGATCTCGGGTAGGAGTTAGGCGTATGGGGCGCCTGGGTGGCTCAGTTGGTTAAGCGACTGCCTTCGGCTCAGGTCATGATCCCGGAGTCCTGGGATCGAGTCCCACATCGGGCTCCCAGCTCAGTGGGGAGCCTGCTTCTCCCTCTGACTCTCTCCCCTCTCATGCTGTTTCTCCCTCACTCGATCTCTAATAAATAAATAAAATCTTAAAAAAAAAAAAAAGAGTTAGGCGTATGTGAGGTCAAAGCCACTCTGCCATCCATTGGCCTTGATCAAGACAGTCGTGGCACCTGGTTGGCTCAGTTGGTGGAGTGACTCTTGATCTCAGGGTTGTGGGTTCAAGCCCCACTTTGGGTATAGAGATTACTTAAAAATAAAATCTTAAAAAAAAAAACCTGTCAGTTTTCTCCTCTATAAAATGGAGCTAGCACCACCTCTCTTGCAGGTTGTGGTGAGGACTAAATTAGATAATGCAAATAAAACACCTCATACATAGTAGATGCTTAAAAAATGGTGACTTTCATGAAATGGAATTTCAGATGTTCTTTAATAGGGAACTTTTGGTTAATAGAGAATTTTTTTATGAGACTCTCCATGATTTTTTCTACATTTTCACTGCGACATTCCCCATCTTTGCTTGGTCCCTGAGGAGGTTGAAAGGACAGTTTCATCTGATTGTGTCTACACCAAAATGTAGGATCTCAGTAACTTTGGGCATCCTATACAATCTTTCATATTCTTCTCTCTGTCCCATTAACACATGTGAGGTTTCTTTCCTGGGATAGTAAAGCAAGCAGCAAAATGGGCTTTGTTCTCCATCATATTTTTCCTGAAGTTCTGACATTCTGACCTAGTGTTTAGAGCATTTTACATGCAGCTTTGCTTTAAAAATAAATGGGGCATAAATCTAGAAACCATAGCCCCAGGAGAACCATGTTCTCCTGGCTCTTAGAGCAGACCGAGGGTCCACTCACTGCACAGCTCTGAGGGAACACATTGTTGCTGTCCTTGAATATCTATTCCTCTTCCAAAAATTTGCTTTCTGGACCAAAGAAATGTATGTTAAGCTTAGTGAAGAGTTATGTTAACAAAGCATGTTGGACCCTAGAGAAAACACTCAGACCAGTTACACAGCAAGTGTGGGGATCCCTGGAAGTATTTTGGCAGGAAAGCAACATAGTCAAATGTCCAGGGTCAAAGTGTGGTGGGGGGATTGAGGTGGGGAAGATCTGGGAGGCAGGCTCACCCATGGTTCTGTTGAGAGACCCGTGACTTCCAAGGACTTAAGTACCAGTATTAAGTTCTCTTGGGATAAGTTCTGATCTTAAAATGCATTTTCCCCACCCATTCCCTCTTGTTCACTCAACAAATACAGAATGGTGCATTTTGAAAACCCTTGCTCTGCAAGAGCCCAGGGTCTGGCTGTGGAGAAGGGAGATGCCAATGTGCAGAGTGAACCAAGGAACAAGTGCTGAAGTAAGCACAAGAAGCCTGATTAAGGCGGGTTGGCTATGGCAGTTGGCTAAATCTATGGATCCCAGCCAGACAGACCTGAATCTGAATCTCAGCTTCACCACCAATGTGTGGCCTTGGGCAAGTGCTTTAACCTTTCTGAGCCTCATTTTTCTTATCTGGGGCAATAAAATCTACTTTCCCTGGGCTGTTATGGCCACTACAAGCCAACTTCTAAGAAAATTCTTAAGAGTAATACTAACCTTCCTTTACTGAATGCTCACCGTGCCATCAGGCATTGCGCTCAGCACTTTATATGCATAAAAGAGATACCATTATTATCCCTATTTTATAGCTGAGGAAAGCAACGCTCAGGTACTTTAACTTGCCCAAGGTCACACAAGCAGTAAGAAGTGGGACCAGGACCCCAACCCAGGCAATTTGACCGCAAAACCTTCTCTTAACCACTGTGATCACTACCTCCCTGGTTCAAGGTCAACAGGAACCCAATGACTGTTATTTTGAAAGAGGGCAAGAGGATTCATTGATTAGCTTGTGTAGAGGTCTTCTGCTTGGTCTTCAAGAGTGGGTACAATATGGAGAGGCTCTGAGCGGTGAGTACCGAGAAGAGGGAAGGCAGCAAAAAGCTGTGAGCAAATGAACGGGGCTGGGAATGCCAATGATGTGTTCTGGGGGCCCTGAAATGGAGAAGAGGTTTTCAATAGGAAACAGATGTTTAGAAATAAGGGTTTGGAAAGCCTTGGATATCAGGCTAACAAGTGTTAGAAAACCAAAAAAGTTCATAGGCAAAAGAGGGGATGTGAAATCTGAAAGCACCAATTTGAGGCAGCTCAGTGAATTTGGGCATACAGTTGCCGCGTGGAGCAGGTGACCAAGCATGCCCAAAGCCAGAGTTTGAGGAGAGCGTGGCCAGACGGCACCACAAGCCAGCACGCCTACCCCTGCTCTCTGCTTTCCAAAAATGTGCATAGCCTTTTCTTTCATTTGGTCTTCACAAAAGCCCTAGGCAGTAGAAGGGTGGGAGGTCAGCTACCAGCACTGTTGCCTGTGTCAAGTGGCAGGCAGCATGGGCTACCAGGAACACAGATGCCAAACACAGCTGCAATGCTCAAACTCAGGCAAAAAGCTTAGAAGGACTTTTTCTGTGGGGGAGGCAGAAGGCTTGCTCACTGGGTTGAGTCCTTTTCTCTGTGTTCTGGGAAGCAGGCAGTGTTATCCTTTGATCCAGAATTTCCCAGTGACACCCCTGCCTGAGTAGCTGCCCGCCAGGGTGGCTGCTGTGAGGGCCTGAGTCAGGGTCATTGCAAATCCCATAGTCCTTCTTGGATTCAGCACCTGTCAGCCAGTCGCCCCCTCTCTTGCGGAGAGCTCATTTCACAAAATGAAATTTTTCAGATTCTGCCATCGTGAATTAATTGTGCTTGTTTCTCTGCAAACTGCAGGGACTAGAAACCAGACCCCATGCTCCTTAGGGGCGTTGGAGAAAAATCTGTCTTTTCTAATGGCTGCAGTCGCTGCTGACCACCAGATTTCTCTCCATGGCTACGCTTCTGATAACAATGGAAAACAAAGGCAGGAAGAGAGAGGGGCACAGTGCGGGCTTTTTCGGAGAGTCCCCTGCAGTTCTGTGAAGGGTGTGAGGCAATGGGGAGGGGACTTTCACAGCCACGAGAGAGCCCCTTGACAAGTAAAGGAGTTCTGATGTGCAAGATGATAGAAAATGAAAGAGACCATGGTGCCACACTGTATTTTCTCTAGAAAGTCATGCTAGGGTTCCAGATGCCCTCCACAGTTCTGGAAGGATAAATAAACAGGTCGGCAAGGCCACAGAGATTTTGACAAGTTATCCAGGAAAAAGTGCCTGGGGATTTTAAACATACCATTAATGAGAAATGACAAACACTTGGGTAATAGAATGTTAAAGGCTCCTGTGGCCACTGACCCCAGTAACGATTAATGTGTGTCAAACACTGAACACAACAGGGAGGAATGGTGACTTCTGAAGGATAAAATCAAATTGGGAAATCAAAATAATAATAATAATAAAGGTACGGATGTTTCGAGTGGTTGGGCATCAGAAAGCATAGCCGTGGTTATTCAGAATACCTTTACCAGCCAGGTCCCTTTTACCTGATCATTCTGATCCCAAGGGTCCATTTTTAGATGTTCCTATGATCAGCTCCCAGCCCAGGGCCTAGCACACAGTAGGTGCTCAGCAAGTGTTCACAGCTTGCTCACGTACTTAACACTACTGTGTGCTAAGCCTTGTGCCAGGCACTGGAGAGATGGAAGTAAATGAGACACAGTGCCTATCCTTAGGGGTTAGGCAATTCCAAAACAGAACAAGGAATGCACTGTAGGAAATGTGTAAATGAATGTGGTCACCTCATGATGCTTCCTTCTAGGTGCTTCCTCATACCTCTGGAATAAGGTAGCCCAGCAGGTGAGCCCAATTGGGATCTTATATTGCCAACCTTATCTCACATCAAGTCTGAGCAGGTCCAGCTGTGGTGTCTGAGGTAGCAGCATGAAGGTGAAGGAGGCAGAGGCTGGTATGTTGCAGAAACTTGTTGGGTATACACTCAGTAAAAATATTTTCCTTTACATGCTTCATTTGAAAGACCCACTCTGGAGACCCTTTGCCTGCAATTAGAGCATGTGGCCACAAGGAGCATCCATGAAGCAGTGTGGTCCAAACAGCCAGGCTCCCCACGGGGATGGAATGCTGAGCAAAATAATTTTTCAGTTGCTAATCTTCAGAAGAACATAATTTTACACTAATGGATCAGAAAAGGATTGCACATTTAATTGGACCAAACCACTGTAACCTATGTGTAGTGGGTGGAATTAGGAATTCATCAACATTCATTTAACAAAATTCATGTTGGTCTACTGTATACAAAGGGCAGCACAAAGTCCCCGCCCTTAGGTACTGCCTCCTGGAAGGACAAACACAGACAGATAATTGCAGTGCAGCGAAGTAAGTGGTATGAGGGGGGGATGAGCAGAGAGTACTAGAAGCACAGAGGAGGAGCGACTAACTGACAGGGGCAAAGGGGGTGTGGTAACACACACACACACACACACACACACACACACACACTTTTGACCCAGATGTTAACACCTGAGTCAGGGGGTTTACACAAACACACATAGAAGTGTGGATATTTTGAGACACTGAAGAGAATTGGGATTGGCCTGTAGAGTGACCTTGGATATATCATCTACACCTCTGGAGCTCAGTTTACCCATCTGGTCCTCCAAGGGCTTGGTAGTGGTCATCTTGACCATGTGGGCCTAGAGTGGCATGGAGATTAGAGTGATAACCTTGATCTCAGTGGCCAAGGCCTGGACTTGTCCTAGCTCCAAGGCCTCCTGGGAACCAGCTTGTCTGGACCCTCTTGACTCTGGCTGAAATGTTCCAAGGGATTCCAGAGGATCAGCTGAGATGCTGGTCCTGGAGACACTTGCCGTTTTTGAGGGGTCAGCCTTTAGTGGCCAGCGGAAATGGTCTAGCTCTCGTAAGTCACTATTTGGCTTCCCCTCCATCTGCAGAAGCCAGGCTGGCCCCCTCACTCTATCCCTGTATGCACTGCCCTGTGCCCTTCCGGCAGGTCTGAGGCCACTGTTTGGAAAGCCTTGGCCTGGTTAGATGCAGGATCAGTGGTGGCAGGCCAACCCCACCCCTGTCTCCAGGCCCTTCAAGAAGACAAAGCCCTGTAGTAATTATTTCACAATATACTCTCATATCAAATCATCATGTTGTACACCTTAAACTTGCATGTTATATGTCAATAATATCTCAATAAAGCTGGAAAAAAAGAAAGAAAAGAACATCTTTGCTGGGCCTGTGTCTCCCTCTGGAGACCTTCTTTGGTCCTGGCAGGCAGTCCTCCCCAGCCAGCCCCACCCGACCTTTCCCCTGTGTGTGGCTGGGGCAAGGCCTCCCCAGAACTGGCCCCTGTGTGTTGGGGACACAGAGGAGCAACTATCTTGCATAAATGAAAAAAATGCCAGAGTGTTTAATTTAAGCAAGTTGTTTAAAGCTTTTTAATTGCCCCATAGAGAGAGTTTTAATATACAACACATTAGAGCAATACCTGGTTAAGAGAGTAGACAAATGGAAGCACTGAAACAGCTCTCACTGAAATCTTAAAAAGTCTTAAAAAGCCTCTTTTCAAATAATTCATGTGCCCAGGAAATTTCATGCAGAGCCTATCAGGCTCTGAACCACGTCTCTAGGCCCGAGCCAAGACCCAGGCAGCTCCAGTCCCCCATCCACTCTCACTCTGGTCCTTTAGCCCTGGGACCATCTCTCTGCAGAGAGCTCAGCCCTGCCACCTGGGACCACGGCTGCTCAGGCTGCTTTTCTCAGCTAAGGGCCAGCAGGCACCTCTTCCTGGGGGCTTCCGCAGGCAGTGGTGAGGACACTTCCTGCCTCGCCCCCTCACCATCCCCAAACACACCTGCCCCCTGACTGGGGCCTGGATGGTCCCTTTATCTTGCAGGAAGCACCAATGGGCACCTATGCAGGACTCCCTTCCCAGAGTGAGCAAACAAAGAAAAAACTACAGAGGACCTTTAAAACCATTCTGCAGATGTTGCCTCCACCAAAAGGAGATGAGAAGGGGCCAGGCTGAGATAAGCAGAGCTGCTTAGAAACCAAACACAGAGACAAATCAAAACATTCATTGGAGGCAATAGAATGCAGATCAGTGGAGGGAGAAACAAGATGTCTCCCGTCCAAATCACTGCAGAAGATAAAAGAAATAATCTGCTATGGCGCAAAAGTCAGAAAAGAAAGGAAATGCAGAAAACACAAAACAAGATGACAGGAGGCTACCCAAAATGGTTCTGACAATAAAAGTGAGTATTTAACATTCCCTTGTTACAAGACAAAGGCTCCCAGATTAAATAAGTACAAGAGACTCACGTAAAATAAAACAATGCCAGGGTAGGCAAAGCTATACCAGGTAAATGCAAACAAAAGCAAAAGCATGAGTGGCCATATCAGACAAAGCACAATTTTAAGGCAACAAGTAGCATCAGGCAGGATAAAAAGGGCAATTTTATATTCATAGGAGCAATTGTGAAAGCGTAACTGTTCTGAACATTTGTACACTCAGGATTTTAGCATCAGGACACTTGAGGCAAAACCCACTGCTGTTGGAAATACGAGATGAAGACAGTTGTGGGCATAAATTTACGTACTACTCAGAGTACCTGACATCTAGTAGCCAGAACATGTATAACAGCAGAAAGGAGTAATTTTCTGAAGAGGATTGAAGGCGAGTGCTGAACTTTGTTCCCGTGTGAATGATGTTTGCCATGTTTTAAAAGACCATCATAGATTGATACTTGGGATATAAATGTTAAATTGAGTACAGATTTATATATATAGTATAATTCTAATCACAACTTTAATAACCCTAAGCCACTGAAAAGCCACTGAAAGAAAATATACCAAAAGGTTGACATTTGGTGTGTTCAGAAAAGTTTGAAATTAGGTATTTTAAAATTTCTTTCCGCTTTTTCTTCCAGGGTTCTTTAATGATCATATAATATTCTATGAGTTTAAAAAAAGTGAACTAAAAAAATAGTTTCAGACTCATCCCCATCACACAGGATTTATGATTTTGAAGATTTGGATAAAATTAACAAGAACAGCAGACAGGAATCCCAGCAGGCCCCACACAGCCTGGGGCTCTTGGCCCTTCTAAACCCACCTGGTCACTCCCTCCTCAAAACCCCGGGGCACCTATGTCTTCCCAATTCCACTTCCATCTCTTCTACTGTGGCTTTATGACCCTTCCAGCCTCCACTGACAGCTCAGCTGTGGTTTTCCCCAAGACAGACCCTGGTCTCCTTGCTTTTCCCCCTCCGCCCATGCCCCTGCTGACCTCACCTACTCTGGGAAAGGGATGCAGCTCCCCTCTATATGCCAAGGGCTCATGAATGCATCTCTAGCCCCAAATTCACCACAGAGTTTCAAGGGTGTACATCAGCCTGCAGATTGGATGTCAACCCAGATGCGGGGGCAGGCATGGGGGACATGCCTGCAGAGGAAACGGTTAGTGAAGCCCCTCCAAGCACAGGGCGCAGGGATTGAATGTGAAGCAAGGATGCCCCAAGGGGTAGTGATGAGAGCATGTAGAGCATCCACGGTCAGAGGTAAAAGAAGGTTTCCATGAAAGAATTAGATAAATCAGCACCTTGAGCATAGTTCTCCATATACCATTTGAAAGCAGAACCTACAGCTCTGATGTATGGGACGATGAATTAGGATTGTGGCAGTAATCAAGAAAAACATCAAAGTCAAATTTAAAAACCAGGCCCAGACTGCCTTGGCCCCTGGAATGCTCGCACAGGATCCCTCAAATTTCCTTCTGCCCACCACACACATCCCGCTCCACCACTGAAATTTGCTGGGCAGGAGCTTCTGGTCTGGCCTCCTGACTTTTGGGGGCAGAACAGAAAGTCTGTAAATACCCTCAAGTCTTTAATCTACCAGCAGAAAGAGTGAGGTTGAGATCAGTTTCCTAGCCCACTGATGTGGTATGTTAATTTTAAGGTACAGTTTCTTTTGAAAATGACCAAAATAAACTTAACTACTAACCCTAAACATATATTCTTATCAATCTCAGCTCTAAGTACCTATTCTTTATGGGAAGTAAATTACTTTAAGAGAGCTTTCTAAAATTATTACATACAATTTCTCTTGCATTCCTAGGTCTGGGTTCTCTCCAGTTACCCTTTTGTTTTCAAAGGCAAACATACAGGAGACCACTCTTTGGAAACAGGGATTCAGGAGATACTATGCAGCCACCTGGCTCTAGAGAAGAGGTAGGGCTAAGTCTCCTCTAGCAAGTCACTTAACTCTCCTAATTTGCAAACTCCATAAATAAAGTGAAGAGAATCATACCTACCTTAAAATACTGTTGTAAAGAAAATCACGCTTCCCTATGTAAAGTGCCTAGTACAGTGTGTCTTGCAGCAGGAGCTCAAGAAACCTAGCAGTTTTTCTCCTACCAAGTAGTGGTTTTTAGCCTCTGTGACCCCACTGCTGTGTGTGATGGATGTGAGTCATTCTGAGGAAAACTCCTGCATTTCCCACAGTTCCCAGCCACACAGCTCTCCTTCCGCATCCTTTCCCCTCCCACTCAAGAAACATCCAAAGGCACATGACTAAAATTGAAGCGATAATAGGAAAAGCCCCTAGAACCTTTGCTTATTTGTTTTTTAAGGTAAATTAGTCCCAAACTTGACTACTTTATCATCAGTGGCAAATAAATGGGAACGTACCAATGTCTAAAAGACAAGTCCCAACTGTTTGAGAACCTAGTTTCTCAGAACCAGACATACTGTAACTTCCCTGGGACTCACAAGCCCTAACATCCCCCCTCATCCTGTGAGACCTGGAGGCCCTTCTCCTGGCCCCAGTCAAGCACTTGGGTATCTAGGGCCACATTTTCTTACTCCCCCCACTCCCACCAAACCTCACCCTCTCTCTGGTACAGTTCCTTGTCTTTAGCAGACAGTTAATAAATGTTTCATAAATAAATGTGTCTAAATTCTGGCCCTACTTTTGTGCCTTCCTGCACTGGCACTAGCAAATGTGCATTATGAGCCAAAATCAGGTCAGGTGACCTAGCTTCCAGCAACAATGTGCACAGAAGGCAAATGATTAAATAATGCATGTCTATCCACTTGACACGACATTTTGCAGCCACTGGATATGATGCGCTCAAAGACTCAAAGGCCACATGGAGACACAGCTCACATTAACTGAATAAATAGACCATAAAGCGAGTGTCCTTGTCCAGCCATCACACACATGGACCCAGATCGAAGGGGAAGGCCGAAGAGAATCGATTGCTCTGAGAGGGGTGGGAATCTGCCTGATGTGTTTCTAAATTCTCTTCTATGTGGCTTGGTTTTTACAATGAACGAACAGCAGGAGATGGTGGGGAAAGGCCCCAAGAATGGAAAGGTGTCCAGGGCTTCCTCATAGGCACATGGCCAAACTCAGTGCACTGAACTCAAAAGGCTGAGGAGCTGAACTCGGGAAAGGATGCGGAAGCCAGAGTCCACTCAGGGACAAAATGTGGACTTGACCCAAAATAGCTGTCATGCTCAGCCTCAGAGTTTGAATTAATCCTCTTCTTAGTTTATTGACATCTATGAAATTGATTCTCTCCACAGAATCACAACCCGTGGCCCTGGCCTTGCAGTTGATAAAAAGCATGACTGGGGAGGCAGGAGGAAGCTTCTGTACCAAATATTCACAGAAGGCCCCATGGTGGGCTCTGCTGAGACTCAGGTGTTCTCTCTGGAAAATGTTCTCAGGCATCCCTGGGAAGAATAAGGAAGGGGAAAGGGAGAGGGACGGGTGGGGGAGGAGGGGCTAGGCAGCTTCTGCTGCTCTCAAGTCAAAGTTGACCTCAAGGGTCACCTCCTCTACACTCAAACTGGAAGCACGGCCCCACTTTAGGTTCCTTGC
Organism: Callorhinus ursinus; assembly: GCF_003265705.2. Classification (NCBI taxonomy): domain Eukaryota; kingdom Metazoa; phylum Chordata; class Mammalia; order Carnivora; family Otariidae; genus Callorhinus; species Callorhinus ursinus. The sequence goes on from NW_027397099.1 coordinate 5,576,098, forward strand.
CTCACTGCAGACCCGGATATCGCTCCCCTCTCCTAAGACAGGGCCCACTGCTTGGTCCAGAGAACCGGTTCCCCTTCATTTGGAAAAGAACAGAGAACGGCATAGCCCAGAGGGCTCATAGGGGCTTGCTGCTGACAAGGATAACCAGGCCAGGCCGGCGTCGGCCCTGGGCTCCTCCCCACCTGGGCTAACCTGGCTGTGCTACACTGCAGGCCAGGGAAGAAGGGCCGGTGGTGCCCATCACATGTACCTCCAGCTCCTTTCTCCTGCCCCAAGCTCTTGCTGAGAGCGGAAACCACTGTTCTCCTAGAGTCAATGTAGTAGTCTTGAGGCCCGTTGTCCTCCAACCTACCCAGGTCCTTCTCAGGAAATCCAGCCCTACACCAGTGGTTGCTGGAGCAGTCAAAGCTCCCTGGTCATTGGCCACAGAGCCCTCCTTGTTTATTCAGAACACTGCCCGAGCACAGAGCATGAACCAGCCCTCATACAGCTCGGACTGGCTCTGGAAGCCCTGATTACAATGAGCCTTACTTGGAGTACGGGAGCTGGCAGACAGATTGCCTGGGCTGAGCCCACTGTCTCTGACAGGAAAGCAGATAGGCCTTGACTTTGTCCACGTTTGAATCCAGGTCATCAGTAATCCAGCCTTAGGGTTCCCACGCACCCTACCTCAGAGTACCTGGTGGGCCAGGACCAACTCCAGATTCATAACACAACAATGACCCAGACCCTCACCCATATCTGCTCCCCGAATGTGCAGCCTTCAGAGAGGGGTCATTGCCCAGGAGCAGCACCCAGGGCAGCCGGGTTTGGTTCTACCACTGAGGCTCCTCCAGCCACAGCCACTACTGTGCGCTGGGACTTGTGATGTACAGTAGTTCCCAGAACTGAGAACCTGATGGATCATGGCCTCCTCTGGGCTCTCTGGACACACCACGTCATGGCCATCGCTGGCCACATATGCCTTTCTCTTCCAGGCAGGGATCAAGTATGACCCCTTTTCCCAAGTCCAGGCTCAGGTGCAGATGGAGGGCTCTGTGATGTGGGGACCACAGGAACTGCCTCTTGCAAACCTCCCAGCTTACTCTTCTTCCAGAATCAGAAGGGAAAAGAAGGGATTACATATCCCACTTCACAGCATGACTTCCTGGAAAGGCCCTTTCTCCCTATGACTGGTTCTGCTATCCACCCCCTGCCCGTTGAAGTCTGGCCTCAAGACAGTAGGAGGACAAGAGGGTAAAACCACCCTCTCCTTTGAAAGCCCAAGGCAAGAAGCCTCCTCTGGAGCAAGTTGTCCAGGCCCTTCTGCTTCTGCACCTGCTCCCCCACACCTGCAGTGCAGGGTGGCAATGGGCTGAAGGGTGCTTTCAATTTGCAAACTGAGGGAGAGAGCTGTTTGAGGTTCGAGGCAGCCTGTGCGACCATCCTATTCGAACTGTGGCCTCCATGCCCCGTCAGGGACCTGTCCTTCTTCTTTCTGATCACAGTTTATTGCCCTCAGCTTCCTAATGTCTTTTTCCATGGCCAGATCTTCTTGGGCAATGCTCACAGAAGCAAAGGGCCTTCAGGCTGGAAAATCCTGGGTCGCTAGCCGCTATAAGTGGAGTCAAGTGCTTTTGTCTCCACGGTGATGTTTGTTTCCCTGCTCCCAGGATGAGGCAGAGGCTGCTTGGATGCTCCAAGGCAAACAAGAAGTAGGAAGCAGACAAAAGTGGTCACAGGCTCACAGGAAGTCGAGGGCATCCAGCAGAAGGACAGGAAGGTGCTTCCTTTGGGGCAGGCCCATTTACTGGCATTGAGGTCTTTCTCTGAAGACGTGTTTCCTTTGCATTTCTGGGGCTGTAGCACAGGGAACTAGGGATGGGGTCCTCAGGTGAACCCCTCTTATACCTGCCCCCACTCTCCAAGCCCCATCCCTCCCCTCTGCCTTACACACTCTTTCCCTCCTTCCTTTGTCTGATTTCATGTCTCAGCTCCCAAATGTAGAGGGGGCTGCACAGAGCTCACACGCTGAGGCCCGGGCACACAGTGTCGGGGTCCCCCAGTTATTTTGGGCTCCCTGTCCTGTTCCTATGACTCAAAGGCAAGAGTTGCACGTATCCTGACCCAGAGTCGTCCTGTTGGTTTCTGCCCATAGCACTACATCTGGTATGGTCCAGTAATAGCCACCAGCCACATGTGGCTAAGTTAAATAAAACTTAAAATCTAGTTTCTCAGTCACACTAGCCACAATTCAAGTTCTCTATAGTCATGTGTGTCTTGTGGCTACCATATTGGATAACAGATACAGAACATTTCCATCACTGCAGAGAGTTTTAGTGAACAGTGCTGCCCAGGGCCTCAAGGTATTTCAGGGTCCTGACATCTTCACTAAATGCATTCACTGTTTTTCCAGGCTCTTCTCTGTCACTTACAAGTTTGGTAACCACAGAGAAGTGGGAAGACCATCTTTGTTTAGATCCAACAGACCTGAGCTTAAATCTGATTAAAACCTAGGAGCTGGGTGCCTGGGTGGCTCAGTCATTAAGCGTCTGCCTTCGGCTCAGGCCATGATCCCAGGGTCCTGGGATTGAGCCCCACATCGGGCTCCCTGCTCCAAGGGAAGCCCGTTTCTCCCTCTCGCACTCCCCCTGCTTGTGTTCCTGCTCTCACTATCTCTGTCAAATAAATAAAATCTTTAGAAAAAAAAATAATAAATAAAACCTAGGAGCTGAATGTCCCTAGGATGGTCCAGCTTCCTCATCTGTAAAATGGGAATAATCCTATCAACCTAAGTAGACTGATGGCAGGATTCAATGGGCAAATATAAGGTTCCTGGCAGAGCAGCAGCCCATAAATGTAGTTATGGGTCTTGTTATTGATAAACTGTCAAACAGCACAGGCTTGAGGCCTGGGTCCGTGTGAGAGATTAAATGCACGCACATGGTCAGGACTGGAAAATGAGTACAGTGACAGAAATGGCAATGAGGAGTGGAGATTGGCCCCTTGGCCTCTTGGGGATATTTCTATTCTTGGTGCTAGTGCCTTGCCAAATGGATTTTAAATCAATTGTTAAGGGCTTTTCATTGCTTCACAGTTTTATGAAACATGTCTCTCTCTCAGATATTTAGTAACTACCACTGGAAACCCCTGTCCGTGAGTCACTTCTGTAAGAGCCAAACAGTAGTGGGGAGCTGCTTAGGCCAGCCAGGGTCAGCTTGAGGTCACCATCCGGTAGACCCAGAGGAACGGCTTTGTATGGTCATGAACTGGTTATCTGCATGACCTTGGCCAGCCGGCTTACCACCCTTTGTTTCCTCTTCTTCCAGGGCCCCATCCCCATAATGACATAAAGAATGGGGTTGTCAAAGATCAAATGAGGTTATTGAATCAACAGTCATTTCTTTGTGGGTACACCTGTGTCTGGCACTCATGGGGCCTGGTTCTGCGTGAAACCTTAGTAGACGATCAGCAAACATGTTGACTGGATGGCTGATCATATAAAGATCCTGTGGAGAACAATGCTACGCAGTTTGCAAAACTGGGGCAGGATTATTAATAGTGCAAGAGATAAGATAGTCTAGAATAGAACCTCTACTCTTTTTTCACCTTTGTTCTACTCTCTGAAGTTTATCTTTCTTGAGGAAAACCTGGCCCACCATGAAGACCACGGGCCTCTGTTCCCTTTTTGGTCCAACTCACTCACTCAGCACCCCTCTGAGCACCCTTCACCTGCCAGCCTCTGTGCTAAGCGTATGTCATCGTCCTCAAGGAAACATGTGTGCTGGCTTCTCTGCAGCATAGCACAGGAAAGGAAGACCGGCAAACCCAGGTGCCTCCCCGCTGGGCGGCGTATAGCTCCCTAGCTCCCTCTCTCTCCGCGCTGCTGCTTGTTCTCCAGATGCCCACAACTCAGCACCAGCCTGGGCTGGGCCTTGGCCGGATACGGAGGATCCACCAGCCTCCCAGTGTCTAGGTTCACCCACCCTCATCCTCTTGCAGCTCTAACAACAATCCGAAGAGCTTAGGACTGGATGCTTTCCGTGGGGCCTCCACCTTTCTGCCTCTGCCCTCCTTTCTTCCCATCCCAGATCTGCTCCAGCGGCCAGCAGAGCCACTCTGAATCCTCCCTAGGGACGTCCTGCTCCACATGGCATCCAGTGGAGTTTGCCCCCCACTCATGCCGTATGCTTCAGGAGCCAAAGCCGCTCTTGGAGAGATGAGGAAGCCGGACCCCTTCCCTTTTTCTGGGGTAAACCCAGCCACTGACTCTTCATATGGAATCTTCTAACCTTCTGGCTGGAGGAGACCTTCTTGACATACAGGGCTCCTGCCCATGATGACTCTACCCCTAACAGCCTAATTCTTTTGAATAGGAGAGGTCCTCTCTCATCAGTTCTAGCCTTAGTCCTCAGTCACCTCAACCTCTTACTGGCTCACTCTGGGCAATGTCCACCCTCAGTGTGGGCTTCCCACCCCCTCCTGAGGCTTCTAGATGCTCCCTCTCCCAGTCCGGCTCTCCTAGATGGCATTACCCCAGTGGCTCCTGCAGCACCCCCAGAGGCACTGCTGGGCTCCAGAGCCACCCACGGCAGCCTCCAGGACATGTTCTGTGTCAGTCTGTTCTTCCGTACTCCGAGCTGCCCACAGAGCCTCGAAGAGCACCAAGCTTAGGAAATACTGGCTGGTGGGTGAACAATGGGGTGGGCCAAGGCCCCACGTCCAGGCCTGAAGGAGAGGTCTGGGGTGCAGGAAAAAGACCCCTGAACAGATACACCCAACCGAGTTTGCTGGTGGACTCCCTGTGGTATGCCGGGAAAAGCCCTTGGCCTCACAGAGCAAGGTCACAGAATAGGGGTGAACAGGGTGATTTTTGAGCTCCCTTCTGGGTCATAAGGAAGGCCAGGAGGAGGCAGGAAAAGCTGGGTCAAAATCCTTGCTGACAACTAACTTGACACGTCATCTCTCTGAGCCTCCGTTTCCTCAAATGCAAACTGGGATGATACCACTATCCGCCTCAGGTTGTTGTGAAGATCCACAAATCGGGGTGAAAATGACCCCGAAGCCCCCTAAGGACTGTGTGACTGTTCACAATCTTAACTAAAATCCTATAAACCAGGGCAGAACTGTATATATGTACAATGGTTAAAGAAACTTCCTTTTCCAGGAGAATCTGACATTTTAAGTGGAAAGGGGCCTCACTGTCATGAGGAGCCTGTGCAGCCCTGCCCCTCCCGGCTCCACTCCCCCCTTTCTGTGGCAGATCCACCTGGAGGAGGCAGACCTTCACCCTCTGTTCCCTGGAGGTTAAACTGAGACCACACAAGGAGCAATCTGCAGTCACCTCAGCTCTGTGGCCAAGGAGACAGTTCCCTCCCCTTTCTCCCCAAATCTTCAGCAACAGCAAACTACAACAGAAACCCTCAGTAGGAGGTGGAATGCCTCACCTCTGGTTGGCCCCTCACCGCAGACCCCTGGCAGCTGGGGCTCACACTTTGGTGACAATAGCAAAATGCTGCTTTTCCTCCTCGGAGCACTTGCCTGTCCTCTGCCTCCCATACCCTCCAGGCCCCGGGGGCTCTCCCTCTGTCTTGCCCAAGCACCTCACCCTGGTCACAGCTCCTATGACCACCAGGCCCAGGGTCTATGGCTTCCCCACTCTGGGGCAAGGGAAGAGGTTGATTCTGAAACTGTGAGGGCCTCTGCAGAATCAAAATAAACCTTTTCCTCTGCCCAGAATAAATTGTGCCTCCTACTGAGGATTTCTGTTGGAGTCAGAGGACGCCTAGGATTATCTTACAGTTACTTATCTTATAGTTTTGGACGTCAGAAGCCCAAGATCAATTTCGCTGAGCTAAAATCGAAGTGTCGCCAGGTTGGAGTTCCTCTGGAAGCTCTAGGGGAGAATCCATTTCCTTGCTTTTTCTAACCTCCAGGGCTTGCCTGAATTCCTTGGCTTGTGCCTTCCTCCATCTTCAAAGTGTATCACTTTCTGCTTCTACTGCAATCCCCTTCTTTGGCATTCTTGCCTCCCTCTTATAAGGCCTCCTGGGATTACACTGGGCCCACCTGGATAACCTCAGATAAGCTCCCCAGTTCAGAACACTTAGCTTAATCACATCTGTGGAGTTCCTTTTCCCCCAGGTTCTAGGGATTAGGGCATGGACCTTTCTCAGGGGCTGCTATTCAGCCTACCGCTGGCAGGTCACTTAACCCCAGAGCCTTGGTGTCCTCGGCCAAGTGGGGAACAAGAGCCCACCCCCACCCCTGACTCTTGTGTGGGTCAAACCCAGTGGTGCCTTGGAATATCCATGGCCCAGGAATGGAGGCTGAGCTCTGAGTGTGAGGCCTCCCTCCCTGGTCAAACTCGAAAGGATGGTGCCTGGGAAATTATAGTGAAGTCAGGAGCGCTGGGGCTCGGCTGTTCTACCTGACATGATATCTCTGGGGCAGATGGTTTGCACTAACATTGCCGAGGAGGTCACAAGTTTACTAAGCCCAGGGCCAGACACAGAGGGCACATATGCCCAGTGGAGTGGATCTGATGGCCAGGAGCTTCATCCAAGTCTCCTCCTTCTCCCTCGTCCTCACCTCCAGGTAGTCACCCAGCCCCGTCGATCTCCTTTCTTTCTATCTTTCTTTCTTTCTTTTTTTTTTTTTAACAATCACATAAGGAAGCATTTATTTGAGGTTTAACATGAAATCGTACAAATAAAATTTGTATAAACACAAATCCATATCGAGCCATAACACAGATAGCAAAAGACAGAGTAAAAACAAAGAAAACTAATTGGCGGCTATATACAGTTGGACACAGTTGTGTCTTGTACACTAGAAAGTCTTTCACAAAATTATCATCTTAGATCAATGGAAGACCAATCTTCAACGTCGTCCTGCAAGATGGGTTAACTTTAGCAGTCTCCTCCTGTTTTCTCCAACGTTCTCCTTTAGTATGGCTGGTAATTGTTTGGGGGATCGCCCCCCCGTCGGGACGCCTTGCCATAAGTGCTCTGTTGGCCACTGCAGTCCGCGCATCCCCGTCTGTACCCCGTATGATCATAGCCACTGTAGTTTTGATCACCACCATAGGCGCTATTGTCATTTCCATATCCTCGATCATAATAATTATTAAATCCTGGGCTCCAGTTTTGGCCCTGACCTCGTCCACGACCCCTAGTACCACCTCGTCCACCAGCTGCAGCCCCTCTTCCTCCTTTTTGTTGGTGCTGTTGCTGCCTGTATACCTCTTTGGGTTGTGCAACTTCGATTTCACACTTCCCAGAACCGGTCTGATGATATCTGCTTTCTAGCAATTTCTTTACTGGCTCTTCGTCTGTATATGTGATAAAACAAAATCCTCTTCTTTCATTTGTTTTTGTCTCCATGGGAAGTTCAATATTTTCAATCTCTCCAAAGGCTCCAAAATATTCTTTAATTTGTTCTTCAGAAGTATCTGGGCTCAATCCACCCACAAAAACCTTTTTGGGGGGGTTCTTTCCCTTTTAAATCTTCGGCCCTTTTGGGGTCTATCAATTTGCCATCCAGTTTGTGTTCTTTCAGTTCCAAACCTTATCAACACTAGCAGCATCTTTGAAAAGCACAAATCCAAATCCTCTTTTGATCTTCCAGTCACTGGATCTGTTTTAATTGTACAGTCTACAACTTCCCCAAATCGAGACAAATATTCAGTCAGATCTTTCTTGCTGGTATCCCAGCTCAAGCCTCCAATAAACACTTTACCGTCATCCTGCTGATTCTTGCTTGCGTTGATCTTGGATCCCTCTGCGAATTCCTCTATGTTGCTGTACTCGTTCATGTCCTCCATGGTGGCGGAGTTGTGGGCTGGGGGTGCTGGCTCGCAGTGCGGGTCGCGGCAGGAGCGGCAGCGGAGCGTTCTATCTGTCGATCTCCTTTCTAAATGCCCCTCAAGCCCCTTCTCCCCACCCCGCTGCCATGGCCAAGCGGAGCTCCATCCATACTCCCCTGGCTCATTGCTGTAGTCAGTGGCCCCACAGCCTCTTGCCTCCCCCTCCCTCACCTCATATATATATCTCCCTGAATTTTCATCGCAGAACACAAATCTGAGCATGCCTTCTTCACCCCCAGTTATGCGGGCTCTTCACAACTCCCGATGAGCCGCAGGCTGTCGGAACCACAGAAAGCAGGTGGTGATGTGTGCGGGCAGAGCTGGGGATGGGAGGGAAGCAGATAAGCGATAGAGGCTGGGGGTTGCCGTGCAGCTGGGATGGCAGGGACGGGCCTGATCCCAAAGGCCCCAGGTGTAGGTGCAGGTGCTGTAGGCTCTGACATGCTGACGGGTGCAGGCCTGAGCTCCATTAGCTCCTACTTAGCTTTGGCGGACCAGTGGTTGGCCATCGGGCAGGGCCCAGCCACGGAGATGTTGGCTTGCTCCTAACTTGAATGAGAAATGGCTTCTGAGGGCCAGTTATTCTTTTGAAGTCTGGAAAGACAAGTGAGGAAATCTTTTCTCTGCAAACGATTTTGGCCAAACCGCCGGGATGAGGAATGCCCACGGGGGCCTGGCAGAGCCAAAGGCCGTGGCTGGCTGGTGGAGTGATTTGGTTTCTGTCTGCATCAGCTAAAGACATGTAAAGTGGATTCAGCGCCCCCCACCCCCACAACCTGAGCCACCACCTTGAAGCTTAATTAATGCTTGCAAAGTGCTCTGAGGCCTCAGCTGAGAGGCCTCACCCGAACGCAGACTACCCTTATTAATCACTGCCACGGCACCAAGTGGGGTGGCCTGTGAGTAGCTGCCTCCATGCGCCATGATTTTGAAGAGCAGCCCTCATCAGCTGGCTCCAAAGCAGCTTAGCTGGAGGAGGCGGCCCATGCAGGAGCCACTCCACCCACTGGGCTGTTATCTCCACGCTCTAAGGAGAGGGGATAAAACTCCCACCCCGCCGAGCAGGGATAATGGGAGACCTGCCAGGTAATGGCAAAGCGTCTTGTTTAATCCTGGGGGCCTGGGCTGTGCGGCCTTGCCAGGGCGAGCCAGGTGGAGGAGCGCGCCGACTCTGCGGCAGGCGGGCGCCTTGGGGCCAGTCCCTCAACCTCTCTGAGCCTCAGTTTCCTCATCTGCACAGCAGAATAATCATCATCACACCCTCTGCCTTATAGGATTGTCAGATTCAAATGACAGAGCACGTGAAAAGGCCTCAAGTGCCCACAGTAACGAAATCCAGGGTAAGAATAGTAATAATAATAGCGAGAGCTGGTAAGGACACTACCACATGGCAGGCATTCCCCTAGTGAGCTCCTCTGAGCCCCATATTATAGATAAGGAAGCAGCAGCAGTCCAGTGACCTCCAGTTTCCCATAGCTAGTGAGAAAGGGAGCCAGGAAATGGGCCCAGGGCAGTCTGGCTCCCAAGTCTGTTCTGTCCTCCCCTTTCGGATGCTGCCTTTATCAGTATAGACATTATACTCATTTTAGGAACAAGACTGTGTGCTTCATTACGATCGTCATCATCATCGTCATCGGGGTAAATGGACCAGCCCGTGTGCTTGGAAACTGGACCCTGAGGCTTCTGTGCTCTGTTGGGCAAGGGGTGTGGGAGTCTCTGGTCTTCCTTGAACTTTTGTCTTCCATAGGAAGGGAAGAAAATGTTACGGAGATAGAGGTGAAGTGCGTGAGTTTTCTCACTCAACAGAACTCTGGAGGTGCAAGGAAATGTGTAGGCAACAGATTTGTAGGGAGAATAGTCAATAGATGCTGAGGAAGAGTGAAAACTGCAGGCTCCCACCCCTTCCTCAGGTTAGGCAGTGAGGGGGACATTGTCCCCACATGTGACAGGCTACGGGCTGCCTGTGGGTGACAGAGCAGGAGGTCTCTGGTCCCCCAGGCACTGACCCTCTTACACTGGCTGATCCCCCAAAGGAAGGCTCCTGAGGCTGATTAATGTGCTCCGCAAAAAGGGGTTCAAGAACCACCGCCTGTGAGCCTCTCCCTGTCTCGGTGGCCACAGCAGCTCTGAGGCAGCTCCCGCCCAATGGTGTGGCCCAGGATCCCTCAGCCTTCCAGGACTAAACAGCCCAGCCAGACGCGTGCTCTGCACCTGAACCTCCCTTCACTTCTTTGCTCCTCTCCCCCTTTCCTGAGGCCCACCCCTACAGACCATACCAGGGCCTGCTCTGTGCCCAGCTGTGCCCTCATGCTACCCCTGCTTGCCGCCCCCTCTCAAAGAGGATGCACTCTGGAGTCCAGTTCTAGAGCAGGTACAGGGACGGCTCCCTGCTCCCAACTCTCTTCATCCCCCAGAAAGGGCAAGAAATTCCAGTGGTACACCCATCTTTGGATGAGCTCAAAACCAAAGTTCAAGCCCAGGCGCCACTTATGAGGGGACAGAGCCAGGGGCAGGCTGACTATAGAAATGGACAAAAGAAAGGCTTTTCTAAGCCACCTGCCCTTTGACATAGGCTTTTCTGTCCCAATATGGTTTCTAAACTGGTTTGCAAGGTAACAGGCAGCATATGGGGTGCCAGTGTGCGCTGAAGTGCATAAAACCTCCTCAGCTGCCTGGAGGGGACGCGACGCTGTAACAGGGGTGCTGTTCCGCGCCTTCCGCACTTGCCTTCGGGGAACATGGCCCTCCCGGGAAAGTGAGTCTCTCACCCTAGGCAAGATCGCAGCTTTAAAAAATTTAGTGCAATTCTTTTTATATCCGATGATTATATTTAAAGTAGCCAAAGGCCTAGATTTACATCGTCTTGGTTAAATTACTCATCACCGATCTCTCGTCTACAAACTTTTTTTCATTTTCTGAAGGCTCGGTTTGCATAAAGAGTTTGAGTTTTCGTTTTCCTCCAGCCAAGTATGTGCTCATTTATGTCATGGGCATTTTAATTGTGTTTCCACCTGCCTGGATGAACAATCAGCCAACATCCCCACTGGTCCCTCTGCCGGCCCATAGGGTCTGCCGTGAGGTGCGGGGGCCTGGGTGGACACCTTTCTCCCATAAGAAAGTAAAACCCAACAGGCCAGAAACGCATCCTGGCTGACAGCCAGCACGTGCCAGGAAGGAAGAAGTTCCGACCCACCACGTGGTAGGGCAGAGTCATGAGAGCAACAGAATGTTATGAAAAACATTGTTATTAATGTCTACCATTTATTGAGCCCTTGATACGCACCAGCCACATGCTTACTGTGTATCTTCAAAATAATTCTGTGATGCAGGCATCAGGCCCACTCCCTGGCTGAAAAAAACTCTGGTTTAGAGAAGTTGTGACTTGGCAAATGTCCCAGAGCTGGTAACTGGCAGCCGGGTCTCTCTGACAACACACCCTTACAGCTGCCTGTGTTTACTCATTTGTAGCCCACCTCATCCCAAACACTCTGAGGCAGCTCAGAGGAAGCCGGGTGATACAGCAAAACACCACAAATCACAACGGTGAGAAAGGTACTTTAAGGGGACTCAGAAGGCAACAGGGCGTTATGTAACACATGAAGCTTACTAGGGGCTCTGAGCTTCCTAGCAGCCAAAGCAAAGAAAGGCCGCTCTCTACCCCCCAGTCACTGGCGCTGGTAGCATAAACACAAATCAAACACAGACCTAAGGCCCAACTTTTCCTAAGTTCAAGTCCAAAAACAAACAAATGCCTCCCAAGTGACCTCTTAGGGAGGCTTGAGTGTACCAAAGGAGTGCACCAATAGAACAACTGAGGCATCCCAGCAGCCCAGGTGCCCGGGGTGGCCCTGGAGGCGTGGAGACAGGGAGGGGAGTGAAGGGACGGGAGGGGCCGTAGGCCCGCCCAGCCCCTCTCTGCTAGCTCACGGCAGCTTAGACTGGGGAACCCAATTTCTGTGCAGATTTGATAGTCAGTTCAAGGAAAGGAAGGAAAGATCGAGCAGAGAGAGAATGTGAGCCAGACTCTGGTTGTATGAGGCCTCGGCATTTCGACAAGGAACTCAGGAGCTGAGATGGCCCCTCAGGGGTGCCCCAGATGGAGGCCAAGGGGCCCAGCCTCAGTCCCTCCTCTCCATCAACCAAGCAGTGACCACAGGCCAGCCTCCAGGAGGGGCCTTAAACCTGAGTGCGGCAGCTCCCCTCGGAGGAGGGCGATTCCCTGGGGGGGACAAAGCTGTGAGAGCGTCTGGGGGATGGACGTGTCAGCCCTGAGGATGGGGTCTAGGCAGAAACCACAGCAGCCACTACAAAGAGCCTTTGGGCACAGTGTTTGTGACCGAGAACCCTAGCAGTCCGTGGGGAGCTTTCCAGCCACAGAGCTTTTTTTTTTCTTTTAATTTGGAGAGTGAGAGTGTATGCACATGAGCAAGTGGGGGAGGGGCAGAGGGAGAGAATCTCAGGCACACTCCCCACCGAACGTGGAGCCCAACCCTGGGCTCCGTCTCACTACCCATGAGATCGTGATCTGAGCCAAAAATCACAAGTCAGGCGCTCAACTGACTGAGCCAGGCAGGCACCCCTCCAGCCCCAGAGCTCTTGTGGGGGGCTGAAGCATCCTCCAAGGATACAGGCCTCCCACCTGGGCCTGGACAAGGCAGGCACTAGGACCAGCCAAGATGGCCTTGGAACCTAGCCTTGGCCGTGCCACACCGGGTAGACAGGGCTGGAGCCTCTGCTCCTGTTAGCAAGGGCAGCAGTAATTTCGGCCTGGAAACTTCAACGGCCACCTAAGGCACACCTACCTACACACACACACACACACAGAACTTCAGAAACACAAGGTCCATCAAGCGCCTGGCTTTAGCAGTATTATTGCTTCCTGGTGAACCTGCCAAGGTAAACTGTTGGCTAAGCATACGAGGAGGCAGAATGAGGGAACGAGCTGGGTGGTGCCCGTAAGAGGAAACCTGCCAGGGTTAGGAGAAAATGGCCGTGGCCTTCGACCCAGACTTTGCGGGTTGCCAGTGACACGCTGGAGGAGAGGGTCAGGAGGGACCAGGAGCACACCCTGCTGGGGAGGCTGCAAGGGCTCGTGGAGGGAAGTGTGGGACCCAGAGTATAGGCCTGGGACAGCTGCGGCTCTGAAGCCCAGGGAGCGCGAGATGGGGAAAAGGCAGGGAGGACAGAGCAGCCCCACGAGAATATTCATTCCCTGACCTGGGCCCAGCAGGGGCCTGCTCCCCACGCACAGTGGTGACAGCAACCTGTCACTTATGGAGGCCTGGTTTTGGAGCCTCGCAGAATCGCAGGATTCCCGGGCCCCATTCCGACTCCGTTTGGTTCTGCCTGGCCTCACCTAGCTGCCCTGGCGGCCGGCACAGGTGCAGTCGGTTCGAGTCTGATGAGATGAACTCTAAATAGCTACCCTCATGGATAATCAATTATTTCAGAGCTTTAATGCTAAATCAGGCCATTAGACACGTTTGGGGGCACAACTGCTGTATCTGAGCCAAAAACTGCCCTCTTTCATTTGCAAAGCAGATATGTCACGTTAAATCCCTAATGGTCTAAGACAGGTCTCTTGTGACCTACAAAAGAAAAAAAGCTAAAGAGGTAGACTCTCCAAGATTTGTACTGGTAATTTGTAGATCTTTTCAAAGGAGGCTCTTCATTTGAAGGGTATAAAGGATCACAAAATAGAACCTCTTCCGGCCGTTTAAAACAAGTGTCAGCTATAAATATTTCTTCAAGTTGGGATTAAAATAATATATACCCAGTAGCCGTGGTCACACTTTTCAGGTGACCTACAGTTAAAAGGTCCTAGCAGGGAGAGAATTTAAGATGTGGATAAAGTTTCCGCTGACAGATCTCTTGGAAACCCCCAAGAAGCCCGCTCCGAACCTTCTAGTCAGGAAAATAAACCGTCCGCAAACCTGCAGAGCTGGCCGGAATCACAGCTGAGCCTCGGCGTTGCCGATCAGGCTGGATCTCTCTCCCGTGTGCCCGGGTTAACAGGGCCGCGAGCCCGAAAGCAATCCTCCCTGCTGTGTCCTGCCCCCGCCCCCCGCCCCCCGCAGAGTCCCAGGGTCCCCCTGAGCCCCTGCTCTCCCAGACACCTCTCTGACCACTGCCTACGCTTCTCCACAGAGTCTGTTTCCTCAAACTCGAATGCCAGTGATTCCTGAAACGTCCCTTCCTCGCCCTCTTTGGGCCTCACCCTGTACTCGCTCCATGGGGTCTCGTCCACTCATTGGCTTCAGCTACCAGTGTGCTGGTCTCATCCACTTTCCTATCTCTGGCTCGACTCTCTCCCTAACTGCACTTTTGAGTTCCATGCTCCGACGGACAGGGCCACCCGGATGTCCCTCCATCAGTCAGTGGCTACCTGCCCAACTCCGACTCCTCACTGATGCCCAAATCCATACCACCTCTCCCCCATCTCATCTCCTCCTGAGGCATCACCATCCACCCCGGTGCCCAGGCCAAAGGCCCGAGAGACCTCCTCCCAGGATCCCTTCTCCCCCAGCCCTCCGTGTGACAGCAGTCCGTCCTCCTGATACAGCATGTCCTGTATCCCGCCACCACATCCCTGGGTGGCCAAGACCACCCCCTGCCCAGCCATGCTGCCTCTGAACCCTTCTGTTCCCACAGCCGGGGTGACCTTTGTAGAGCACAAATGAGACCTGTCACTCACTGGATCTGATGTCTGCAGGATCTGGCCACCGCCGGGCTCCTTCATCTCCCGCCACGCCCCTGCTGGCCGGACCCCTGAGCCATGGCCTCCCCCTTCAGGTTTTTGCCCATGCCGCGCCTTCTGTTCCACCTGGGGACACAAATCAAGAAACAAAAACCAGTTCCCATTTGTGGGGCTTGGAGTCCTCCCAGGCCCAGGGACTGCCACCAGGAAACCTGACTCCACCTCCCCAATCCCCTCCTCTCTCCAGGGGGTGGGCTGTGCGGGGAGAGACTAGGCTGGGCCTCCCCCCGCCCCCCAACCAGGCAGGGCTGCACACAATTGAGCATAGATGGAGCATGGTTTTGATAAAGAAGAGGAGACACAGCTGCTCCTTATCTTCCCATAGGCCCTCGTAAAGATCTTCTGGAAGTTCTGAATTAGTAAAGGGGAAAGTGAGGATTTTACTGTTCAGGCTGTGTTGTCAAAACTATCATTCTCTATCATTCTCCAGTTGCCTGCTCAGCTTCACAAAAGCCATTGAATTACCAAGTGCCCCTTTAAAAATGTCTTCGTGGGGCGCCTGGGGGGCTCAGGTCACGATCCCAGGGTCCTGGGATGGAGCCCCTCATGGGGCTCCCTGCTCCGCGGGAAGCCTGCTTCTCCCTCTCCCGCTCCCCCTGCTTGTGTTCCCTCTCTCGCTGTGTCTCTCTCTGTAGGAAAAAAAAAAAAAAATCTTTAAAAATGTCTTTGTGATGGGGATCTCAAACATACTTGTTTAGCTTCCAGCTGCAAGGACTTCCCAGGTCACCCAAGGCCGTATGCCACGGAGTCCCATCAGAGTCTGGGGACGTCCAGTGGCGGGGAGGGGGGATCAGCTCAGGGGATCTATCCCCAGGCCGTGGTCCAGCAGCACCCTCCTCAGGGTCCCCATTGCCAGTGGCCCAAGCCAGGCTTCCTCTGTCCCCTCAGGTGCAAGTCATGGACAGGATGGTGGAAGGTTCTCTCCACTCAGTCCTCACCTGCCCAGACCTTGTCGGGCAGCACACTCGACCTCTAGGAGAGCCTGGAAAAGGGGGATCTTCCCAATTTTGCAGGCGAGGGAATGGAGGCCCAGGAAGGTGAGGGTTCCTGCTCCAGCTTTCACACTTGGCATGTAGCAGCGGGTCAGGGATTCTGATCCAGGACCCCGGTCTGTACGGTCCATGTTCTACCCTTTGAGAGTCCCTGACTTCGTGTCCTTGAACCTGCAAACAGGAATTTAACACACATAGGGAAGGGGAGGGGGGATTAGTATGAGCTGTTTCCAAAGAAGGATTAGATCCTCTTTTGGATCCATTTTAGTACACTGCCACGTTTTCATGACTAGCCTGGATTTCTCTGAGTCCACTTATCTTTTTATAGTTTGACCTTTACACAGGAAAAACCTCAATGATTTTCCACTGTTTTGAATAAACTGAAATGGATGTATTTTTCTGAATGATTACAGAATGAAAAACAGGTCCTGTCACCATCAAAGTCCTTCAGGAGTAATTTCCCCTGGAGGACAGGGCTCACAAAACTACTCCCTCGTGATGGGGCTCTCACAGCCATTGTTTATCTTCCAGCTGCAAGGACTTCACCACTCATGGTCTACACCCGAGGAGAGGGGAGCTTTGTCCTGGATTCAGGGGCAGGAGCAGGGCTGGGCCCCCACCTGCAGCCCACAGAATAGCCAAAGCTATGGAGGCCGGGGCAGGAACACTGGGCCCCAAGGTGAGCTGACCGGACAGAGAGCATGACTAGCTCCCTCGAGGGCATTCCCTGAACTCAGGCCCCATAGGCCACCTGTTGCCAGAGAGCAGGTGGTCCCCACAGGCACTCTGCCCAGAACTGTTAGTAGAGGGCAGTGAGAAAAGCATTCACGGTGTGAGCTGGGGCAAATCACGTTAGCCTTCTAAGTCTACTTTCTTTTCCATAAAATGGTAAAAAATCGTGGTTACTTATAGGATTGTTAGGAAGTTAATGGATTTAAGCTGGTGAGTACATAGTAGATGCTCAATAAAAGTGGCTCCATTTCCTCTTCAAGAGCGGAAACTTTTTAAAGAACGACTTCCTGACATATAACGTACGCTGCCTTGTCTTCTTAAGCAATGGAGATGGAACATGATTTCACAACGTCTTCATAACTTGGGGATCCTCTTCACAAAAATATGAGAATCACAGAATATCAGGCTGGCGTGGGAATTGGGAGCCTGTCCAGGCTGATCCCTCACCATGATGATCTCATACAGTTGAGATTTTTCTGAGCCACTTACATTGTACCTTTTCTCTTGATTGTGATTTTTTTCTCTTTCGATTCAAACCAGGTAACAATGTTTATCAGAACTGTGTGTTAAATAAAAGCAGGTTGGCTCTGAGTGAAGGCTTGAGGGTGTTTCCTTACGAAGCAGAGTACGCTAGTGTTGCAGGTGCTGTGGCGGCCATTTTGACCACGCAGAAACGTTTTCTGTTTACTTCCGGATTCACAGCTATGTTTTCGGAGGTAGATGTGGCTGGAAATCTGTTGAATTTCCGTATCTTGACCTTTTATATATATTTGGTGTTAAGTGGTTTGATCTCTTGTCGGAGGAGGGGGCTGTCATGCTGGCTGCGCCCCTCCCCCCCCACACCACGTGGCTGGCAGCCAGGGATGGCAGCGTATCTTGGCACCAGGCATTGGGCCAGCAGGCACTCATGGTTCTTAGCAGGCTGCTGGGGGGTAACTTAACAGTTAGTAAAATCTGCCACGTCCTCACCGTCCACTCATTCCTCATAACCTGTACTTCGTGCCCTCCCTTCCTATTGCATTCCCAGGAAAATGTGCAGCTCTCCCCAGGGTCTCGCTCTGGGCACAGCTCTGCCCAGTGGCAACTGCTTCTGCCTCCACGCATTGCATTTTCCCAGCATCCTCCTACCTCCTTTCCTCCTTCTTTTCTCGTTGCTCGTTCTAGGTGCCAGCCCTCCCCCCAAACCTATCTTTGGCTTCTCTTCTCAGCAAATGCCCCTTGGCTGCTCACAAACATCCTGATGCAAAACACCCTTACCCACCTTCTGCCTCTGTGGCTCCCCCTGGTCCAGGCCCCCGTTCCCAGCTGCCTGCCACCTTCTCAAATTCATCATGTCCCCAAACACCTTACTTTCCCCCACAGTCTCATTTCTGTACAAGGCACACTGGCCCCCGAGCCCCTCAATCTCCAAACCCGATGATCCAGATTCCTGAATTTCCATTCCTCGCCCCCAGCTCCCACCCTCAGCACTTCCTGACGGCTGCCCCACTGCCTGGGATCCCCAGGGCCTTGCAGCCACTTCCCCTGGGAGGGCATTAGGAATTCCATTTCACAGAGTCAAAAACCAAAATAAAGCATGGGGCTTGCCTTAGTGGCCCAGCTAGTTTTCGGAGGATGTGACACGTGTTGGCTGCATGTTCCTCCATTGCTGGGCGTGGGCCCCATTTTCTTTGCTCATTATCCATCATCATTTCCACCTGCCCAACCTCAATTCTGAGGGCAGCCCAACCTCAATTCTGGGGGCAACCCAGCCTCAGTGCAGCCCCCGTCCCTTCCCCAGTGCCCCCATTTCCACCCCTTACTCCCCACCCCTCCGCTCATGCCTGCTGGCAAGTGAGGAAGGACCCCAAGCAGAAAATCCCACAAACCCAGGCTTCCAGCCTGAACTGTAGTGGTCATTTTGGCAGGGGATGGTGGAGGGTGTCAGCCCCAGCTCAGAGCCCCTGTCTGGCCAGGCAGCATGACCCCCATAACTGGAGCTCCCCACTCCAACCCTGCAGTGGTGCCTGAACACCAGGTACCCAAGGACTTTGTGCCCGTCCCTGATCACTGGACTGAGGTGGTGCTGACAAGACAGGCCTGAGCCCAGGAAGAGGGGGACCGGGCTGACCCTCCCTGCGGGTCTGACTACCCGAGGGGCTGCACACAGGCCCGCTCTGCCTGGACGCTGCTCTCCTCCATGGCCACAGGGGCCTTCTGGCCTCCGAGCAGTCCAGCCACATTGTCCGGTCCTGCTGGCTTCTCCAACGTCACACCTTCGGGCCCAACAGTTGCCACCTCCCATTCTGCCACAGGGGCAGTCAGGGATGCCCCCCGAAGCCCCACTGAGACAGAACTTGATGGCATCTGCTGCAGAGCCCAAGCAGCTCCTGACCTGACGTTTCAGGAGCCGTGCTCCTGCCCTCAGTGGTCTTCGCTCTGCCTGGACTCTGCATGGACAACAGGGCCAGGCCCATCGTGCCACCGGCTCTATTTTACTTACACTGCTTATAACAGGAGTGTTGGAGCCTTCCTCTGGCTTACGCTGTAAGTCCTTCTCCATGTCTGGGAAACTTCTGAATTAAAAAACAAAAAAACGGGGGCACCTGGGTGGCTCAGTCCGTTAAGCATCTGCCTTTGGCTCAGGTCACGATCCCAGGGTCCTGGGATGGAGCCCTGCATCGGGATCCCTGCTCCGCGGGGAGCCTGCTCCTCCCTCAGGATCAAGACCTGAGCAGAAGGCAGAAGCTTAATGACTGAGCCACCCAGCTTCCCCTGCACTGTTTATTCTTAACCCCTTCGCTTAGAGGTGCCAGATTTAGTATATAAAAATATAGGACAATCCTACCCCTGATGTTGGGGGGGTGGGCAGTGGTGAGGCCAGGAGGGGAATTTGTGCGTTGTTGGTGCCTGATCCTCAGAGTGGCATCTGGAATGACAACACCAACCATGTTCAGGTTGGTGGGGCAGTCCCAGGTCTATGGACGACAGGGCCTAACCCCCCCCCCACTTTCCCTGTCCCCCTCTCCCCTGAGCCCTCCCTTCCCAAATAGCACCCATGGAGTTGGCAGTTTGTAATACCCTCACCAGACTTGCTGGGCATTTGTGTGCGCCAGGCACTGAGCTGTGCATCTTCTGAGTGCTGTCTTCAGTCCTCATGAGCTGGAGTGGGGGTGCAGGGGACTGTCTCTCCAGGGTCTTCACGGTGCTTGATTCCCACAGCACTCAGGCGACAGGCAGGACTCGTCTGGATGCCCCACCTCGCACATAGGGTCAGGGAGGTCATGGGGCTCGCCTGAGTGGGGACTAAGCTCAGCCTCCTCTCCCGTGGGTGTAAAACCTACGTCAAGGATATGAGACTTGGGGGAGAGAGCTGGTGGGCCCTTCAGCGGCCAGGACAGGGTAAGAAGCACATAACCACAGTCACACCAAGCACAGGCTCTGAGCCAGAGGCTGTGACAGGACTTTGTGTTGCATTTTATCCTCAGGACACCTTGATCTGGTGTGACTGAGATACTATTCAAATCCCCACTTCTGAAAGGAAGAAAAGCAAGGCCCAGAGGGGAAACCTGACTTACCGGCAGCCTCCCAGCTAGGTGGGAGACCGGCTGCTGTGCCTGGAGGCAGCGCCCTTGCTCAGAGCTCCACACTTCAGACGCTACGGCCCCAGCACAGACCCAGCATGGCCGGGACAGGAGGGACCCAAACACCCTGCCTTTGCCACGAGCAATGTCTTGCTTGCAGATGCATCCCCCCTCCTGAGGGCTTGATGTCCAGGCCACGGCCTTCAGCCCTCCCCGCGCTGCACCCTTCCCCTCTGCCAGCATCTCAAACTTCAGGAGCCTCCAGAGACCCTGCCTGCCTGAGCCCAGGACTTCATTTCTCAGGAAAGGCATTCCCTGCTGGGACAAAATGAGCCCTCTAGGGATTTTTTCAAACAAAATGGTGAAACACAAAGGATTTTTAGAGCAGCACAGGAATCCGCACTGAGTAATTGAGGATGAAAGGCAACTGCAGACCGACTGTAAAATGCAGTGTCTGCTGGAATCCCCCCCTTAAGCCTGTTGGGAGGACCTCTAGAGACCGGTCAGCATTGTTACTGAGGGCCCCTCCCCCTCCAAACCCCCTCCCACCATCTACCTACTGGCGAGGAGGTGGGGGCCTTGTGAGACCTGACACAAGTCTGCCTAAGCAGAGCCCTTCGGTGAACACTCCATCATAGGGGCCATGGCAGATCCTTCTAAAACGAAGTCCAATAACACAACTGTATCAACCCTTCTAATGCTTCATAACCTCCCCTCTGCCTCTGGGCAGGTCCATCCAGAATTTCTTCACGGCAAAAGCAGAAAACTGGAAGATTCAACTGTTGTCACTAAGAGTTGCAAAAATGCTCCCACTACATTGCAAAAGGTGTTTGTCATTTTACGAATACGTTTCCCATTTTTAGTTTGTGAGCTGTTATCATCCAACGCTGAGTGGCTACTAGCAGCACACATACCCAGGGGGTGCTGGGAATGGGTCCTTGCCTGCCCGGACTTCTCAACCCAGGGGAGACAAAGCCACGTTTGAGCTCTTTATGTGCAAAATGTACCAGGTGCTGTCTAGGCAGAGCGGAGAAATCGAACACAGCCTCTTCCTGAGGACAGGCCAGACACGCTGAATGCCTGCGTCCTGGTCCGGAGTGACTCATTCAGCAATGAACTGATCGAATCAGAGCTTATTCCAGGTTTCACCCAGATCTTAGTGGGCGTGTCTGTCATTGTTGCCCAAGCTTTGCCTCTCACAAAAAAATGTCAAAATCCATCTTTCCCTTCTAAATGTTTAAAAAATATCCCCCCATTTCCCCAAAAGTTTCCTCTGCCTCTCTTGCTTTTTTTTTTATAAATTCATGAATAATTAGTCAAGAAGTGACATAGTTGGCCCATTTCAGTAGTCAAACCTATGTCATTGATTATGTTGCCCTTCTTACCCTGGATTCCAGGAAGCTCAGAGCTAAATGTAGACCTTGGTCACAGAAGTAAGGTTAGCCATTACAGTTACAAAACTTATATTCTCTTTTCATATTGAGTTCTGATTTCCTATTTCAATTTTAATAACCCCACCGTCGTATTTTTTGTTAAAAACCTCTACAAATCCTTTTTCGATAAGAGGAAAGAATAAATGAAGTCAATTTTTAGAAAGGAATGTTCTCAAAACATTCTTGCAAGAGAGGTTATTGATCATTTAAATTATCCTTTTCCAAGGAAGATAGCCTTAATTTACGCCTATGAGCAGGGTTCTCCGCACTGCCACGATGCTCAGACATGAATTTGGTAAATTGATGGGGACAGTTCTCATTGCCTATGGTCTGTTTTCCTTTAAAGGCCCTTAGCAAACTATGTACAAATCAATGTATCTTGCCAAGATACATTTACGGTTAAGCAATAATTATAATGTGCCTGGACCTGCACCTCAAACCTTTCACCTCAAGCAGGATCCATGTCCCTTTGATTTCC
This sequence comes from Callorhinus ursinus, assembly GCF_003265705.2. Lineage (NCBI taxonomy): Eukaryota > Metazoa > Chordata > Mammalia > Carnivora > Otariidae > Callorhinus > Callorhinus ursinus. Next base: position 5,597,899 of record NW_027397099.1, read on the forward strand.
TCCTGATCAAGCTTCTGCCCCAGGACGGGCCCCTACACTCCCAGTTTCGCTGAGAAGTAACTTGAAGACCACATTAATGAGCAAACAGCCTGGAACACCCATCTGATTTTAGAAGATTCTCTCAGGCGAGCATTAAATCCTCAGTCTCCGCCACCCCACCCCCCTGCCCTGATGTGCGGCTTCGAGCGACTTTCATTCCTACCAGCTGATTGTGTTCTGCAAATGTTTGTAAATTTCAGAGGCCGTGTCTCCGCGCTAGGGTGAGCTTCCACCCGCCCTGAAACTGTTTTCTGAGTCTTTTGTGTCTCCTAATGGTGCCTGGAACATTTTGCACATGATAAGGAACTCAAATAAAATGAACAATAAGCGTCCCCAACCAGCTAGAGCTTTTTATGAGGCTCTCAATGAAAACACTGAACCACATCAACGTCTGATCAAGGCAAACATCTGGAGATGCCAGTGGCAGATGCCCAATTATGCTGAGGCTGATGAATGGGCATGGAGTTCTTTGGGCTCGGCAGCATCACTCAGCTGGGCCCGCTGCTACTTAGGCAGCAGGCTTCCCCCTCCCGGCGCCCCATGCTGGTCTGCAGGGGGCTGGGAATGCTTGCAATACACCCACCAGCCCAAGCGCCCCAGCCGCCCACCACCACGGGTCTGTTGCCCTGTCCCTGAGGAAGAGGAGGGCCAGGTTAAATGCATTTTCCCATTCACTTTTCCATTTCACAGAGAATATCTTATTTTCTCTACAAAAGTCTTAATTATACCATAGGTACCATCAAATGGCACTAAGTGATAACTAGATGTTCAAGAGGTTGACATGTATATTTTTCAAGTAGCTCCGTGATTTATTATCTAATTTAGGTAAACGGCAAATACTGCTATCATAATAGCCCCGTTTTCTTCTGGTTTCCGCCTCATTGTCTCTGGGTATAGAATAAGAGATGAATCATCAAACGAGCCCCCTGGGAAGAATGACAGGCTGGCTAAGAGCATAGACCCTCACAACACAGCCATGGGGCTGCAGATCCCAGCCTTGCTGCTGACCAAGGGCAAAAGCGGTGACCTCTGAGGCCTTCTCAGACTAGGACTGGGTTGAGAATTGAGTGAGATAAGGCTCATGGCACTGCGTGTGGCGCTGTGTTGTACCCCAAGCTGCCACGTTCATCTGAGTGTAGCTGGGTTCGCAATGGGAACGGACCATAAGACCTCCCAGACAGAATGATTCTGTGCGTCTCCTTTAATGAAGCCTGGCCAGGCAGCCAGGGCCAGGCAGCCGGGGCCAGGCAGCCGGCAGGCGTGGGAGCCATGCCGGCCAGGCCAGCAGGACAAGAAGATGCAGGGCAGCCGTTGAGTCCTAAGGCTGTGACCCCAAACCCTCATCACAACACCTGTCTTGGTGGAAGAAACCTTCCTGTCTGCTCCCAAAAGCTAGAGATTAAACAAATGATAAATCCCCAAAGTTAAAAACCAAATCAGCAGAAGAAGGAAATCCCATTTTCTGAAAGTTACCACATATCTGGCTAAAAGCCAGGTTCTAGCCCAGCTTGGCCCACAGGGCCCAGCAAGTCTGCACTCGTGTGACTGGGGTGACAGAGAGGAAACTCAGTTTTCCCGCTTCTGGTGTTGCCAAGAACAGGGTCTCCCACAAGGTTCCAGGTCACAAGAGTGGTCCCAGTCAAGTGCCAGTGACTTTTTGTTTCCAGTTTGGGTGGGCAGCTTTCTTTTCTATGTTATATTCTTGGAAACACCGTTTCTTGCCATCATGACACCTCCAGGTTCTGTACGGGGCTGAGCTGCAGACACACCAGCTTCCGGGAGCTCGTGCCTCAGTGGCAGGTGGGCCAGGGACACAGGGCACTCCTCTCCTCCTCCTCCTTGAGAGACCCCGACCTGACCCTGCAGTCCTGCTACCAAAAGCCCTTTGCCAGACTCTCCTCGTGCACCACCCCCTGCACACCCATCCTTGCATTTCCCAAGCTGTGGTCATGAGGATTCCAAGAGAAAACAGAGAAACCAGGCCAGGGCGGGTAACGCTGCCTGCCACCCCAGCCATGCTGACTCGTGCCAGCCTGGACTGGTGCTCCCTGCGAAATCAAGTGCATGGGCTTTCCAACAGCTCTGCTCCTCAAAGGAGCAGCCCCTCTGACTCCCATGTAACTCTTCTTGTCTAAGGACGGGAGTCGTCCCTCCTCTGTTACAGGAAGATCCGGTGGAGTATTCTCCAGGACGTGATGCCCAGCCCAGGTTTTGAAATGAGCCTGGGGTGAATTACCGCATAAGTGATCAGACATCAGCAAATCCGTTCTAATTCACTCCCTTTAAAACTTTTGTTTTCCATACAGGATTAGGTTAAAAAAGAATTTAATCACACCAAATCCACTTCTAAAATGGTTACAAAGCCTAAGATCAAGAGTGATGATCAGAAGAAAAGACTAAACCCCTGGTGTTGAGAATTCAGGTTTGGTACTTAACTGATCAAACCAGCCTTCCTGACTCAGAGGAGCAGCCTTCCTCCAGGCTGGGGGTGCTGTCTTCGGTGTTCCCAAGCACAAATGAAGACAGGTAGAGGTGAGAGCAGGACACTTTTCTACACACAGAGACCAGTTCTGAGGTGCAGCAAATTTGCAGTGGTGTCTACTGTGAGCCAGGTGCTGTTCTGGGTGTCATGGATCCAATGGTGAACAAAACAGACAGGAGCACAGCCTTTGTGGAGCTTTACCTTCTAGTGGAGGAAGAAAGACAACATGGAAATGCATCCTGGGTTAGATGGTGATACTTTGGAAAGAAACGTGGAGCAGGGTAAGAGCATAGAGGGTGATGGAAGGGGGCATTAGTTTGCACATGGGGGTACAGGCTATTCTGAGGGTGTGGCATCTGAGCAGGGACCTGAAGACAGTAAAGAAGGGGGACATCTGCAGGTAGGGTGTGACAGTGGGAGCCATGACCTGGGGCCAGAGGTAGGTGGGCACTGTGTGTGCAGCACCCTGATCCAGCATCTACAAATCCACTCTCCAGCTCATCATCATACGGGAGCCAAGCCTCCTCACCAGCAAGTCAGCAGAGTGCGTCTCTGCCCGAAGAGCCATTCTTGCCCTTCTCAGCAGCTTCTTGGAAGCCTCCTAACTCAGCACTCATTGGCTTCCCAGGAGAATGATGTTCCAATTTAGGGTTGCATTCCCAAGTGAGATACCAGTGTCCAATCAGGAAAGGCTCTAGCCAGCCATTGCCTTAAACACTCTGTCGTGGCACCCACGGTGCTACATAACCAATCAGACCATTAGAAGGACCCCCCACATCTTCTGCCACCAGCATAAACCTGTCCACTGACCTCATGAGGGCCCTGCTCTGCAGGGCTCCTACAGCTGGTGTCAAGATGAAAAGCCTGACAGAGTCATGATTCTGGCCTAAAGCTTGTCCACAGATTATGACAAATGTACTCTCCAGAGTCAATCCCAAGCTCAGACCTAGCACCTGCATTCAGCCCCCTTCCTGGAACTGGTATGTCTCCCACCATCCCCATTTTCCAGGAGAGAGAAATGAAGTCTACCTGGAGAAGTGGGCTGCCTTATCACTCAGGGTTCAGTCAAAGAGGCAGAACCACCGTAAGTGTGATGGAATAAGGAATTGATTATAAGAGTTAGACCTTAACAATTTTGAGAGGAGCTGGGGGAGCAAGAGCCCAAGAGGGGACATGGTGGGTCTGAGGCCAGTCACTGCCCAGCCCGAGTGTGGGTGAAGGGGTGTGGGGGCTTGCACAGATGTCTGGAAGGCAGGCCTGTAGAGCGAAGGGAGGCTGGGGGAGGAGTCTATGGAACGTTGTTGGCTCTTGGTGCCACTGCCTCTGTAAATTTGCAGAGAAGTCTGGTGTGGGCCTGGGATTGCTGTTGGTCAACTCAGCTGGCATGTGGGAAGGAGGCCGGGACAGAATGTTCCATCGAATGCAAAAGTGACACATGCAGTCACAATCACCCAAAAACCTGATTATTATTTTAGCCTATGTGACTCCCAAACCACCAGTCAGAAGAGAGTCTGTCCCACTCAGAGCTGGCCAGAAGTTTGCCATGTACTTGAGCTCTGTAGCTGAGAGTTTTCGGATTCTCAGGCACAAAAGGAGCAGGAATGGCCAGCCCCGCCCACTGGCTATTTGCCCAGGTTCAGTTTTGGACAGGAGGTGTTCCAGGTGTCTAGGCACCTTTGTCAGGACTTGAAGGATGAAGCATGGTGGGATGAGGCTGAGGTACGCACGTGGCCAGTCTGAAAGATGCCCCTGTTTGTGTCTGAAACACATGAGTGAATGTACCTAATAATGGACAGTACTGGAAAAGTTTGTCTCTCCCACTTAATCTTTTTAAAACTATCAGCAAATGGGTTCCTCTTGTCTGAGTCTAATCCAACCACCACTGTTGTCTAACTCACTGGACCAGCTTCTGTATCTTGATAAATGTTACTTTAGAGCCACCCTATTGAATTAGGAGCTGATTATATCTGATTTACCCTGTAACAGGGTTAGGTCCATTTCCTAGGATGTAGCAGAAGGGCCTGATGGTCACCAAGCTGATCCATAATTACCTCTTAAAATTATAGTCCAAATGGGTCATGTCAACAGGGTCCCCCAACTAAGGGGGCACCCAGTCGAGCTGGGCAGGATGTGACAAGCAGCACCACAGCAGAGCCCATGACACCCTCCCCCAGGGCCACATCGCATGTATTTGAGGGTCCCCCTTCCAGAGGCCACTTGCCAAAGGCGGGAAGTGGGACCGGAAGGCTCTGTGGCAGGGTGGACTGAGAAGAGCTCTGGTTTCAGAGTCCGGCGGAGCTGGGTTCCAATCCCACCTCCTCCGTGGTGGTCTTAGGCAGCACACTTCCCCTCTCTGAGCCTCAGTCGCCTCATCTGTAAAATGTTAACAATAGTCGCTACTCTATATGCTGTAGTGTGGGGAAGAGTGATGACATCAGGGGCTTGGCCTCAGCCCCACAGAGTCGGGAGCTTTGGGGTATCATGGGCATCGCTGACATACCCCATTTGTAATGAGGTGCTTTTCTCTACACAAGGTAACTACAGAAGCCAGGTCAGTGCCTGGCTGCTAGCTGAGTCCTCAGTCAATGAGGTCAGGCAATGAAAAGCTGAGAGTATGGGCAAGAAGCAGCTGATTGGGTGCCGAGTCCTCCAGGAGAATAGGGACCACCACCCATCCCCACATTGTAGTCAGTTGCCTCTGGGGGGGCCTGGGCCTGCAAGGTCCTTCTGTGTGGGTGTCCCCAAGATGGGATGGATGGCACTTAGCTCTTCCACCCTATGGGACTGGAAGCGATCACCTCAGCCCCACTCCCCTTCCATCCCAGGGATGGGTGGCCAGACGTGCAGTGGGGCATCAGGCCAGGGGGCAGTTGGGGGAGGATGGCGGCCCCTCCTGCCTAACCCCACACCTCCAACCTGAACCCTGGGTAGGAGTAGTGGAGGGCCCGAGTCCCCATTTGGGGAAAGCAGGGCCTCCCCCTGCAGCCTAGCCAGGCCTGAGTTTGAATCCTGAAGTGACCTCCCCCACCCCCACCCGGAGGGGCAATTTTTTTCCTTCAGTGTTTGAAAGAGAGTCCCAGAGCCTCAAGATGTGGGGAGAGGCTCTGTGGCCTGAGGAGGCCTGGAGAGTCTGTTCTCCTTGAGCAGAGCCAACCGCTACAGCCTCCGTGTTTAAAAACGAGTGAATCAACAGAGGGACTGTTCATCAATATTTTAAAAGAGAACTGTAATTAGAGGTTGGTGAACCCCCACAGCTCCTGGCCACGATGTCAAAGGCTTCCTTGACCTGGAGCCGGGAACAAAATGAAAAGCCATCACAGACACGGTCGGCCATGGCGTGTTCGGCCGCAAATCCCGTTTGCCAGGCGCTCCCCACCAAGGCTCATCAAAGATTCTGTGGCCAGTAGAAGTAGCTTTTCACATGCGTCCACTTTCTTTCATTCCTAGGTGGTTTTTCTTTCTAAACTTGGGACTATGGGCGTTCTATTTTAAGAACATTAATTACTGTCCAACTTTCATGTACTAATGTGAACAACAACAAAAAAAAAGCCCAACTTTGAACTGAGGAGAGGAAACAAAAGTAATTTATGGGATAATTTTGTGTGCACATCCCTCAAGGTTGCCTGAGAACATTTGTCTAATGCATTTATTTCTGGTCAAGAGAAGTGAATGGCTGGCTTTTTGGTGGTTTCTGGAGAACGAAGGGAGGGCTGGCCACCTCAGGCCAGGTGCCCTCCTCGGGGCTCAAAGAGGTAGTGTCAGAAAGGTAAAAATAGAGTGAGGGATCTGGCACCAGCTTTGACATGGTTTTCTCATCCAGGCACTGCCACGTAGGGCCCTCCTTTTCCAGCTATTCTAAGTGAAAAAGGAAAAAAGTAAGATTATCTGAGAACTAAATAAAAAAACAGTGCTATATTTTAGCCACCTTTTCTGCATTCTCCCGCCTTCTCCCAAGTGTTCATTTTGGCTCCTCTTTCCTCACCAAGCCAAAAATGGGATGAGTCCCATGGTTCTGCCCTTGACCCCCTGTTGTCCACCCCCCCCCGCCCTCATTCACAGCCGTGGCTTTGGCACGGCGTCCACGTGGCCAAAACTCAGGCACGTTCCAAGCAACTACCTGCCTCTTGGACAGCCCTCTCCTCCTCTGACCCCCAACTTCCCAGAACAGGATCTAACATCTCCCTCTGGAGGGGCGCATTTAGGGCACATTCCTCCCTGTGGCTGTCATTCCCCACAGCCTTGTCTGTATGCTGGTGGCCAGGACTGTCGGACACGTGACCCTGGTCCCAGCCCCCTCAGAGGCAGGGAGGGGAGCGATGGGCGCTCCCTGTAGGATTCTCTAATAGTAAATGTGAGGGGAGATTGGGAAGGCTTCCTTCAGGCCAGGGGGCAAGCGGTGGGGGGTTCCAGCATGCGGGGACAGTGTGAGGAAAGGCCTGCCTTGAAAGAGACCGGGACCGCAGGAGGAGAAAGGAGAGCTCTGGAGACACGAGCCGGGTGGGTAAGGTTGGTGAGGAGTGACACAGGATAGGAGGATGGACCCAGGGCACGGGTTTTATCCGGGGGGGGCATCAGCTGAGAGGGTACTCAGGTTTGCAAATAGAAAGCAGACTCTGGCTTCTGTGTGGAGAATGAATGGTGGAGGCAAGGCTGAAGGACCCACTGAGAGATGATGGCACTCAGCCAGGGTGTCACCCTGACACCCGGAGACCCCCAACAATAGCTCTGCCTGGCTTCTGCTGGCTTACTCCCTCCCAGCACCCCCAGCTCTCTGCCCAGACAGACGTCCAAGAGAACAACCCTCACGCTCAGGTGTAAGGACAAATAGTGGCACCATCCACCTCAAATCCCTCTGGGACACAGGAGGGTGGCAGCAAAGAGGGGAGGGTGATGGCTATCAGCCTTCCCAGACCTCTGGGGGGGGGTTCCTCCCCTGCCTGTGGGTGCCTTCTGAGCATTAGGGAGCCCTGTGGGGTCAAAACTCAAGCCAGGATGGGGCCATGGATGAGTCGTACTCTGAGTCTAGGCTCTGCCACTCTAGCTATGTGATTCCAGAATTTCCCTTTATACAGGGCAGCCTAACTGATGCACTAGTTCAAACGATTGGGAAGTTTTCTCAAAGCTCCTGCTGTACCACCTGGTACATACAGAGGGAATTGGATGCTTTGGTGACCGACACTCTGGCCTGGCTAGAAACCACTGTATTAATCCAACCTTGGCTCCCTGAGGGCCTTTCAGGAACTGGACTCTGTGCTCAGGGCTCAGGGGGCTCTAGGCTACCAGTCTGATGCCCAGTGGGTGTGCGATTGAAGGATGCGGGCCGGCAGCTGCAGAGTTGAGCCATAGAGGATGGGTGCCAGGTGCACCAATGGGGGGGGGTGTCCCGGACACTGGGGACAGCATGTACAAAGGCACGCAGGCGTGAAAGAGCATGCAGTGTTCCAGGAAAGATGAAAGCTAGAGGTCGGGGCCATCAGAACCAATCACTGGGAGGGACGGGGAGCAGAAATGAGGCAGAGGAAGGCTGGGCCCCATCACCAAAGGGCCCCACACCAGGCTAGGTAGAGGGATTTGTTCTTTGCACAGAGGGAGATCTGGACGTTCTGGACACAAGGGGCAGAGTGAACTCAAGAGCGGCTCGTGCTGGGGACCTGAGCTGGGATCCGGGCTGAGACCCGAGCATGGTGGACGGCCCACAGGCAGCCAAAGAGTGCCCGAGGAGGGAAGGAAGAGGGGGAGCAGGGGCCAGAAACGGACTGCAGAGCTGGGAGGGACCGGCCTTGACTCTGGACGGGACAGGTTGAGGGCTGAGGGAAGGGCCAAGGACAGAGCCTCTGCCCACTGACCGACTGATGGGGGCTGGGCTCACTGAGGCTTCCTGGGGACCAAACTCCACCCTCTGCCTTCCCTCCATGGGTTTTAGTCCCCCTCTGTCTTTCTCTCTTCTTTAACTGCCACCAACAGAAAACCAAATGCTTTTTAATTGTTTCATATAGTTCCTTGTTTTTCATCTAAAAAAATGAGTAAGTGGAATGTTTTCTATTTTCTTCTCAAATAGAAAAGCAAGGTTACCTGTACATGGTCTCTTATGTGTATGAACGTCTAGATTCTCATATTCCCTTGGTATATTAAAAAAAAAAAAAAGCCATTTCAGGCATCAGGATGAGATATGGCAATACCCCTTTGGTGCCCAGCTGCCCCTCATGCCCCCCCACCCCCACCCCGAGAGCTTCAGCCTGGGCAGTACATCCCAGGCTCATCACCCAGGGGCTCGAGTAAGACCTAGACATGGCAGCTCATCATCTGTGGGGTCTGCAGATCTTCTCTCCAAGCCAGGGGCAAAACCCCAGGACAATGACATTCTGATAAAGTTTAAAAAACGATTTCACTTTGCAAGACAAATAGCTAATAAAATAGATTCTTTTTTGGTAACCACCCATACACCAATCAATCTGTCACTCGGAAAACTGTTTCCTGAGAGGTGTGAAATGAGGCCACTGTGGAGTTCTGTGGGAACAGAGAGACCCCGAGAAGCCTTCCACTCCCAGATTACACTTGCCACCCCAAAACAGGGAAGCTATCTGATTCAGAGCACAGGAAATACACAGCCGATTAGTTGCTCAATCAATACCAACTTTTGAAAAACCAGCAGGAGGTGGCTGTCCCACTGTTTACATGCAGCCTGCCCACACTGTCATGTGTCCCTTGCCAATTCTATCCCTACTGGGAAATAATTTTAAGTAGGTGTTCCCCACCTGAGGGGCTTGTAGAGTGAGTCACACCAAGGGGGCCTCTTCTTTGCCACAGACTTTCAAGTAAGAACTTAAAACAAAGGGTCATTTCAACACCACCAACAGAAATCAAAAGGAGAAGCCTTGGTCATAAGACACGACCCCTCTGTGCCCGAGGCCACCATCAGAATACGGAGACCCTCACCCCCTGCATGCTCTCTTTGTGTCTCTGCTTGGCTGCTACTTGCTTTTTCTACCTTTTTTCCCCTTAGCTCTAATTCTCTCAGTGCTTTAAAAAAAAAAAAAAAGTCTATTATATTGTACATAGAACACAGTTTAAGTCTTTTTTGGAACAAGATGGAATAAATCTTAGTTAACTAGAACCTCCCTCAAAGCAGCTCCAACTGAAGAATTCTGCTGTACCAGACCTATAGGAGCAATGGGCTCCTACAGAACTGCAGCATCTGCACACAGTGGCCCTTCAATATATGTCAACTTGTTTGCTTTTTAAATGATGGAATCTGAAAGGCCCCATGAACGAAGAAGATGAACTGGGTAATAACTACTGTGAAAGAAATGTGACAAAAAACAATACTAACAGGAACGGATCAGAACCCCCACTCACCCTCTCCCCCCCCAAAAAAAACCGCTGTAATTCCATGGTGGAAACTATAAAAGAATTGAAACACGTCCAGAAGTAGAAGTCGGGGTAACTGAAACAACAGAGCAAAGAGAGAGGTGCTGTCGGGGCTAAAGTAAGACATCAAACCAGAAATGCAGACAAAGAAGACAATCAGAGGTACAAATAACCCTTTTGGAAATGAGAGACAGTGTCACAGCCCTAGAGTAGGTGAGAGGAAGATAAACAGGGTGAGGCACACGATGAGGAAAACATCAGCAAAGAAACAATACAAGAAAAATTTCGAGAGGTGAACAAAACAGCTCAGCCTAGAAATAAAGAACGCATGCTGTGCCTTTCAAGTTTAACTCCGAGAGAAAGAAATCAGCATTTGCTAGTTACAATTTGGAATGATAAATGATCTGGCAAGCTGAAGGGAGATATGTTCTTTTGAAATTAGATAAGAATGACAAGAGGACTGACATCACAAAGAGTTAAGACAAGATGAATCTCAGGAACAAATGTGCCATCAAACCACACCTGAGTGCCCTAACCACATGGTTAGCTGTGCTAACCCAAGTAAGACGCACTCTGAGTAGTAGAAAACAGACTCATTAAAAAGTGGGGGGGGGGGGGGGATTTGTACACAATTATACTTAAAAAGAGAGAGGGAATGTCTGGCTTTTTACAAAAATATGAAAGACAAAATCTGATATAACAAGACATTGGAATTAGAATGGACCAGTTGAAAAAGAAAGAGTAAGTGATCTGACAAAATTCAGCCACTCCTAAAATTTAACCTACACTCTAATAATTCCCAAATCCTGCTCCAGCTGAGACTTCTCTGCTGAGTTGTGGGTCTGAATATTCCACTGCCACCTGGACACATCCATGCAAATGTCCCTCCACACCACAACCCTCCCTTGACCCACCCCACCCCTGGCCAGTGAGCGACTTTAGCCCCCATTCAGTTGCCTGAACTGGAGGTCCTTTTCCACGCTCCCCATGCTCAATCCCATCCACTTGTGTTAGTCTGCTGGGCCTGCCATAACAAAAGATCAGACCGGGTGGCTTAACCAACAGAAATGCATTTTCTCCCAATTCTGGAGGCCAGAAGCCCAAGATAAGGTTCTGGCTGATTGGGTCTCTGGTAAGAGCTCTCTTCCTGGCTTTGCAGTCCTCACATGGCCTTTCCTCGATGCATGTATAAAGCCATGGGAGTCTCAGATGTCTTTTTTAAAAAGGACACTAATCCAATTGGATCACGGTCTCACCCTTATGACCTCATTTCACCTTAATTACTTCCTTAGAGGCCCCATCTCAAATACAGCCACACTGGGGGTTAGGGCTATAATATATGCATTTAGTGGGGGGAAGTTCCTTTCACCAGCCATCCCTAGCAGTGACTTTGGGATACTTCTGCACCCCGCCAATAAGGTCTCAACCAAATGCACACACAGGCCTCTGAGGATGCCTGTCCAGCCATGCCTCTCCCTTTGCCTTGGTATTGGAGGTTTAGGGGTAACTCTTTCCCCAGAGTTCAGTTCAGACCCTTCCCCAAGGCCAGCAACTGCTTCTCACCCTCACTCCAAGGGACTTCCAGCAACCCAACCTAGTCTCAGGTCTGCATGACGTCTGACCGTGACAATCAGCTACAGGGCTGTGTGACTTTACATAGGTTTCTAAACATCTCTGGCCTTGAACTTTGTTGACAGTACCTGGCCCCTGCATTACCTTGTGGATAAATAAATCAACCTTCTAGGTGCCAGGCCCTTTGCACACATTATTTCTGGACCTATGAAGTCAGAAAGAAAGTAGAAACTGGCGTGCCTGGGTGGCTCAGTCGTTAAGCATCTGCCTTCGGCTCAGTTCATGATCCCAGGGTCCTGGAATCGAGCCCCGCATCAGACTCTCTGCTAGGCAGGAAGCCTGCTTCTCCCTCTCCCACTCCCCCTGCTTGTGTTCCCTCTCTTGCTGTCTCTCTGTCAAATAAATAAATAAAATCTTAAAAAAAAAAAAAAAAAAGAAAGTAGAAACTGAGGCTTGGAGAGATGCCCTGCCTGAGGCCACTACTTACTGGTTTACGGAGCAGGTCCATCCAACTCCACAGCTGGTTCTGCTGAGTGGGCTGTGTCTCAGGGGAGGTAGAGGCATCCAGGAACCTGGACCAAGCATCCAGGGACATGGTGTCACTTAGAGCTGCACGTCCATCAGAGGTCACCCCAGGTGCTGGTCTGCGGTCTCTGGGCCTGTGGGCTTGAGGCTCCTGGTGGACAAGCAGGCAGGCGTGTGCTCAGGACCACTGCTGGATCCATAGACACTGCCTTGCTGTGCTGGGTAAACAGCCCACTTTCCACGCCCGCCCCCCAGGCCCGCCCTGCCCTACCGTCTATTTAAGCGAGAGGCCTCGATTCCACTCGGCCCAGGCACCACCCGGCCCAGGCACCACCAGCTTCCGGAGCTAGGAGAGCAGCCCTGCAGGCCTCGCTCACTTGGGGATGAAAGGTCCTTCTGTTTCACCATTTCCTACGGGTGCGTTTTGAATGATGATGCTGAGCTGGGTTGTAGCGGGAACTGATTTTGCCGGCCTATGAGTGTATTGAGATGTGTAGCAGGCCCGAGGGAGGCTCTGATTGAATTTTTCCCATTTCTAATCCCTGACTTGATGTGATCTTATTTTCAAAGAGGGAGAAAGCCTGTAGTTTGTGTAAGGACAGAAGAGAGCATATTTCAAAACAATGTCTGGCTGAGAATATCAATGATCTGATGAGTTTTTCTTTTGAGGAAAAAAAAAAAAGTCCTGTAATTTCAAGGTTGTAGAGATCCCATCTCCTCTCGGGAACCCCTCCCTAAATAGTCAGTTCCTGTCATTTAATTCTACTTTTAAAAAAATGTGCAGAGAATTTTTTAGAAGAGTTTGGTGGGGGAGAGAGGTTGTGAGGTTGTGAAGCTGGAGGGGGACGGTTTGGGGAAGGTCTGAGGACAAAGGGCCTCCTTGAGAAACTTCTCATTGAGAGAAGTTCACTCCAGGCTGGTGGGGCCTGAGAGTCACAAAGGCTGGGATGGCTCAGGAGAGGTCTGCCTCCTTCATATCCACTTCTAAATGTTTGTCAGCCTGTGTGCTAGGGTCAGGTCAGCCCACGAAGAGGGTGAAGGACAGAGGTGCCTGCAGGTCATCAGCCTACCGAGGGTGAAGAGGCAGACATCCCAGGTACGGGGGACAGGACCTCCCCTGGAAGCCACAACAGCAGACCCCCTCTGACCTCCTGGCAGGTTGGACTCCCCAGGCTATGGGTGGGGAAGGATGCCTATCACGTGGTTAACTCAGAGGAAACAAGTTAGGGTGTCCACGTGGAAAAAGGATCCCCAGGGGAACACAGATCCTAGGGACTGTGGCTTCCTTCTTCCCACCCTAATGTGGCAACATCAAGTACCCATGCTCATTTGGTCCTGGTCACAGCTGCGCAAGACACTGGAGTGACCCCCTGCATGAGAGGGAAGGGGGCAACTGAGGCTCAGATGGATAGCAGACCCAGGGCTCGAACACGGGTCTCCCTGGAGCTTCTCTATGGGGATTCCTAAGCAAGAGAGAGCCAGTTGTTTGCCAAGTGAAAAAACATCTTTGGCTTGTGGACCGAGGGCCTGGAACTTAAATTTCAGATTCCTCTGAGACACAGTTTAAGTGATTTGCAAAATAAGTGCATATAAATGATGGGAACTGGTCCAGAGGAGAGCGCTGGAGAGTAACCATTGCCTCCACATGTGACGGTAGTGAAGAGGGTCCTGGCAGTAGGACCTGCTTGAAAAGGTGGAAGGCCAAGGAGCACTGCACAGAGCCCGGTGGCGGCGGGGGGGGGGGGGGGGGGGGGGGGG
>NW_027397099.1:5611742-5677169 GCF_003265705.2 Callorhinus ursinus
AAAAAAAAAAAAGGATAAGGCGGTAAAGTTGAGAGCGGGACTTGAGGCTGGAAGGCTGGACTAAAGAGCCCAAGGAGCGCCTGAAGCCAGGGGGCGGGGCCAGAGAGCTGCGCGGGTCCGGGGGCCAGGGGGCGGAGCCAGAGTGTCCCGGGAGAGGTCAATACTGGAGGCCAGGGGCCGGGTTAGAAGGGGAAGGCAGGGCCAGAGAGCCAGACCCAGCCTACCAACCCCACTGCGGGGGGCGTGCCTGGCGCTGCTGAGGTCCGGACTGAGCCAGCAAGGGATGCAGGGAGCCGGTAGCATCGTGTCCAAGCATCGGCTCACACGAATGTCCTCCCTACCATCCCCTAAGTAGACCCCGCTGAGGTCACGAAGTGTCTCTGCTGAGCGTCCCCTAGGCAGCCTACCTTCACCTTTATCTGTTGTGAAAGCCCCCTATTTCTTTCTCTCAATGCGGCTTCCTCCTCCCCCCTTCCCCGACCCCAGTCCGGGTGGCCGCGGTCCATCTTCTATGGCCTGGGTTCAGCTCTCTCCCACCCCCACATATCTTGGCGAGGCTGAGATCACACAAAGCACCTGGGGGAAAGCTCTAATTGTTCTAGCTTCGCCTATCAGATCAAACCCAGGCAGGCCCCAAGGCTGGAGCTCTGAATTCGCCTCTCTCCGCCCCACACCTCACACAACCTCAGCCTGGCCCGGGTCCAGCTGTCCATGTGGAGCGCTCATCCCTCCCACTCGTCAGGCGGAGACCTCCCCACCTGTCAACCCTCCTACCTCCCCAGGCCTGTGCAGGTTTGTCGCACAAACCTCTGCCCCCACCCCCCTGGCTGCACTTCCTCCGTCCGCGGGGACAGCCGGGTCCACACCCTCTCCTTGGCGACATGGAGGGTGTGGCGCAGGTGGGGTCCCTTGGTCTTTGTACCCGGCTCACCTGTTCTGGGCTGCTGGGTGGCTGTAGGTTGAGTTCTGGACACCTCTGTGAACCGCTCATGTCCTTTCAGGTCCTGACTGCGGTGGCGCCCCCTCTTCAGACGAAGATCAAGAGGGTCCCAGCGGCCCCTCCTCAGGTAAGACAGGGGCTTCTGGAGGTGGAGTGCCGCTCCAGGCCTCCCCTCATAGGCGAATTATTCATATTTTATATGAAGAGAGGCTCTGTGAAATTGTTTAAGAAAAGGTTCTGCTGTTTGGTTAAAAAGTTTGGAAACAGCTCTGGGGGGTGTCTGTGCCTACCTGGAACTCCCTCTGGTGGAGAGCAAGGCCCGGGGGGGGGTGTCTCCCCCACCCAAATCTTTGGAGAAAATACAAACTCTTCAATGCATAGGGAAGACTTGAGGCAGCACTTCATGAAAATGAAGGAATACAATTTAACTATCTTGGGAAATGTAACCAGCTATCATTACCCACTAAACTGTTAAAAAAAATTTTTTTTAATCGCTTAAAACCCAGAGCTGGCAAGGATGCTATGAAACAAGCACTGTCAAACAACTAGTGGAAAGCAATTTGGGCAGGGGGGTTGCTGACACTTGTTGGTCATCAGGGGTTCCTATTACCTGCCTACTATGTGCCCGACACAGCTAGAGTCAGGTGATGGGATAAGACCCTGAGTGCTTGCAGGGGAATGCGGGCCTCGGAGTTAGAACACGAAACCTGCATTCTCTGGGACTGGAGGTGGGGGGCGGGGGGGTGGTGAGCAGCTCCGAGGCTGCTGGGGCCAACAACAAGAGCAGGGTCCCAGGTCTGCAGAGATAATCCATAAGGCCACCTATGACCCTTGCTTCCTTTGCTTTGAGGAATGGAATTTGTCACCATTGCTCAGCCTCCTCTCTCAGTTCTGCTTTTAGCTTAGTAAGTCTGAAGCTGTTGGGGGGGGGGGCTGGTCCCCCTTCTGGTGTGCAGACTGCAGCCATGGGCAATAAATGCACAGAAACCACCAGCTGTTGAGAGAAATGACCTGTTTCAGCCAGGTTGAAGGTCCTCCCGTTATCTCTGGGGCCACAGAGTAGGGGACTGGCTGGGGCTTGGTGAAGAGATGTCACTGTGACTTTTGAACCCTGAGCCCCCTGCTGAGGCCTCATCCCAGCACACAGATGAGGACTATGAGGGAACAGCCCAGCAAAGGCAGGGAGGCCTAGAAGGGTGTGGTGGGGAACTGCACAAGGGGCCCAGGGACTTCAGAAGTAGGGGGCGATGCAGAGCGATCCTGGAGATCAGGATGCTGGGCCTAGTGTGCCCTTCCCTGCCAGGTGCTTGGGCATCCTCCTGGGGTCAGCAGGGACCACTGAAGAGTTTAACAGGGGAGTAGTATGGTCTACTATGTAGTTTTAAAAGATCCCAGTAGCTACCATGTGGACCAGACGAGGGGAGGCCAGGTGCTGGGAGACAGGTGGTGGCTGGGCAGTGTCTAGCTGGGACAGGGCGGTGCCTGAGCTGGCTGTAACCGTGGGAATGGATAGGAGGCATTAAGGAGGCAGAACCAGGGGCTTGTGGGAAGAGGCAGGGTATGGAGGATGTCCAGAGCCTCAGGAACTACTCATAAGAGTGGGGGTGGGGGCAGTGGACGAAGAAATCAGCTATCAGGAGAGACACCTGAGAACAGGTGACACTGAGGGATCAACCAAGGGAGGAGAGAAGAGGCAGAGGAAGGTCAGGGTGGGCAGGGGAGGAGGGGACAACCAAGGGCTCAGAGAAGAAGCAGCCCCAGGGGCAGGAAGGGAACCAGAAGGATGGTGGCCCCAAGACCAAGGGCAGAGGGCCGCAGGATAGATGAGGATCATGCAACCGAAGCCTCCTGTTGGGCCTGTTTTTAAAGCAAAATCAGGTTGAACTGCATAGACTGTTTTCTCATTGGTGCTGAACTCTGTTCTGGCAATTTTCTGTCCAAAACTTTACCAGAAAGCCTGGTGAGACCCCCTGTCCACTTTCTGTGTAGTGGTGAGGGGGGTGCAGGAAGCCTCAACCTGGGGGGCGCTGCTCAGACCCTCAGCCAGCCAGAGGGTCCCTCCGCCCTCCCAGAGTGCAGGACACAGGCGCGGCCGGCAAGGCTCGGCTCCCCCTGCTCTCAGCAGAAGGATTACTCGAGGCTAGGCTGATCTGTGTGGTGTAGGTGGGAAGCTACTCAGACATTCTAAGCATTTAAGTTAAACAAGCCCAGCTCAAGACAAACTGTCAGTGAATGTGTTGGATCCTCTTTTCAGGCCCATTTTCCACAGCTGCTCCTCCCTGGCGTCTCCTCGCTAGCTTCCTGGGAACTGGTGGGTCATTGTGGTCAGGGCGTAGCCCGCCAGGCAGGACTTCCTGAGCGGCTCTGCCTCCCTCAGGCCTGCTCTCAGCCCTCCTGGACTCTCCGCTTCATCTCCCTCCCTTGCTCACTGCTCACTCCACCCACCACCTACCCCCTTCCTGTCTCCTTGCCTTCCAGGAGGACACCCCCACACTAAAATATACACACCTAGAAAGCAAAGGCTCTGCCCCCAGAAATTCCTGGGACCTTGCTGCAAAATACCCCAAGCAGTCACGGTGCTGCATCTGATTCATAGGAGCTGGATGCCAGGCGCCCCCAGCCTCCTAGCCCTCCCCCCTTGCCAGCCTGGGCATGCACCCCTCAGCCAGCACAACCTGGCAGTGTGTGACCCCCAGCCATTAAGCACAGGCTGTTGCGTCCATCTCAGGCTGCACCACCTCAGTGCACTCTTGACACTCCCTCCTGCACTGTCGCCTGTGGGTCTGGCTTGGTCCCTGGAACCAACACTGTATACCGATCCTTGGCCGAAATTTCCAGTGCACTCACTTCCCCACGTCTGTGGATTTACTTTGCTACTTCTATCACTAGCAGTGGCCCCTTCTCTGAGCAGAAATGGCTTCCACTGAAAACAAAAAGATTCAGGCTCAGCTCCCCGGATGCCTCGTGGCCCTGTGTGGGAGTCAACTGTTCAGTACATACACTGAGGGGATGGTCAGGGGAGCCCCTGACCCTAGTCTGGATTTAGGGCAGAGGAACATCATCATTGCCATTTAAAATGAAGATCTTTCTTGAAGAGAGTCTGGTCTGGGGAGTCAATCAAGCTATATACCTGGGAAACTGAGGGCTGTTGATCAGTAAGGCTTGTTTTTAGTAAATGGATTAAAGAAATCAGAAGCCTGGGGTCCCTGGGTGGCGTAGTCGGTTAAGCATCCTACTCTTGATTTTGATCTCATAGTTGTGAGATCGAGGGCTCTGTGCTCAGCTTGGAGTCTGCTTGGGATTCTCTCTCCCTCTGCCCCTCCCACTCATGCTCTCTCTCTCAAGTAAATGAAAGAAAGAAAGAAAGAGAGAAAAAGAAAGAAAGAAAGAAAGAAAGAAAAAAAGAAAGAAAGAAAAGAAAGAAAAAAAAAGAAAAGAGAATAAAGAAATCAGAAGTCTTCCTCTATTGGTCAGGCTGGGATGGGTTATGCTGTGGCTTACAATCAGTTTTTTTCTTGCTCACATGACATGTGGGGAACAGGGTTAGCTGGGGCCCTGCCGCTTGCATCCTCACCTTGAGACCCATGCTGATGGAGCAACCATCATCATGAATACTATAGGTAAATGTGCCAAAGGGAGAACTCTAGAAGGTCTCACACCTGCTGTTAAGGACTCTGGCCCAGCAGTGACACATTATCACTTGCACTCACAGCTAGTGGGTCAGACCAAGCTGGTCACATGATTCTACCCGACCACAAGGGGACCTGGAAGTGCAATCCTGCCTCATGCCTGGAGAGCAGGCTCCAGCCCCTCTGGGGGCCAGAGGAAGTGAGGCGAGGGTCCTATCCTAGGCTTGGAGGCAGAGGTAGAGACAAAAAAGGAAACATCTACCCAGATGTTCACAAAGATAAAGTGTGCTTAGCTTTTAAGTAGTTATCCCTGGATGGAGATGAGTCCCTGTCTATACCGGCATGTCTATACCAGCAATCTGGGAGGACACAGCTTCCATGACCAGCGCCAAGGGTTCTTGTTTCCCTTTTCAGAAGTGCAGGATGTGACAGCCAAGAACAGGTGTAGAGACAGCTACCACTACCGGAGGGGCAGGGGTGAGTGGGAGCCCAGAGCCACAGAAGACCCTTGGAAGGCAAGTTTGGTGGCAGCAGTGGGCGGGAACTTGAGGAAGTATAGATCCCCATGATCTCTCCCCCACTGGCCTTTGCTGGGGACAAATGACTCATTCACCACCTTATGCAAATGAAGCTCCCCATCTCACTCCCAGGGGAAGCAGGCTCCAGCAGTCCTCTCTAAGTTATACACTCTGGAGCAGGCTCTGAAATCCCATGGACAGGTCAGAGTCCTCCGGAAGCAAGCAGTCCTTGGTTTAGCCTGAGGGGGGGTCTCCTCTCTCAGGGGGGAGCGAGTTCTTGCTGGTTCTCTCAGAGCCAAGGGCTCAGGCGGTATGGTGTGCAAGGGAGGACACGAGGAGAGCCTCCGAGAGGGCCCAGGGCAAGGGTGAATGAGATCCAGCCCCTGTCCAGAAGGCCCTGCCCTCAGGCCCAGCTGCCCAGGGCTGCGGGGAGGCTTGGTGAGACGCTGACGCCTGATCTTATTTACTCACTCACACTGATTTGCTTTTTAATCTCTGCATAAATTCTCCTCCAGGACTCGGTTTGTTAAATGTTCTTTGCACAGAAAACTTGAGACTGAAATGTGAAATGATTCCCTCCAGAAGAATTTTAGCAAGTCTGTTCTGTTTTAGGAAGGTTTGTTGTCTTCATCTGTGTTCTCTGGGGCCTTGAAATGCCTACACACCGCTCAGTCGGCCAATCCATTCCGGGAGGAAATGCTGTACTTGAAATGCAGCTGAACACTGGGTCTGCAGAAATCCTACCATTTGTGTGGACTTGTATTTAAAGTTCTACTCCCACAGAAAGTATGTTTTCATTTCTTCTTAAGCAAAGGATGTTCTGAGCCTTGTTCAGCTCATGAACCATTAACATCAGCTGGGAAGCAGGGACTTTGCGGGGACAGCAGCCTTCGTAGCAGAGCCCGAGAAAAGTGAGATCCCTCCTGGTCTCCATCCCCGGGGGAGGGCAGGCACCACAGAGCTTGCTTGAGGCAGGTGACATGACCTGCTGGGGAGTGCCAGGACCCCCTGCTCAGACGCGCGTGTGAGGACCAGCTCAGGCATAGACCTCAGCACGTGGGCAGGCTCAGAGCACTTGGGGCAGGAGGCCTATGCCGGTCTAGCTGCTCGGTGGTGGGCCCACGGCCTCCCAATTTGGACCTTGCTTAAGGACATCAAAGCCACTTCTTTGGTAGTTCCAACTGCCTGCTCCAGTCCTGCCTGGGCTCTGCCCTCAGTGCCCAAAAGGAGGAGACACTGGAAAAGAGTGATCTTAGATCCGATTTGCATCATGGAGGCAGCCCTCCCCCCAGTCTCCTCCTATCCTGGGCTCAGCGTCCATGAGAGCACAGGACTGGCAGGAGCCCTGTGGGCTTCAGCTTCCAGCGGACTCAGGCAAACAGATATGGCTGCAGGCGGGTTCTTGAATGTAATACAGGGTATGTGGGAATGAGAGACGCCGCCACTCAGGATGGCTCAGGTGGGGATTTAGGTTCCAGACACCATCCAGCCTTGTCCTCAATGGCCCCCTTTCTGGTCACCAGTGGATGATTCTGGAATGGCAGACGGGAGAGGGGAGGGTGGCCAGATCTTCAAACTCAGTTCCATCCTGTGATGGAGCCCATGGTCTCTGGGCAACTGTCCCCTGTCACTGCAGCACAAGGTCTTACGCCCAGGAGGACTGTCGTTTTAACTATTAAATTGATTCGAGCGCTCCTGGCACATACACCTCCAATGTGGCTTGAGATTTGCTTTCCAGTCATGCAAGAATCCGCTTCATCTGGGCTTTCTGAGTTCTGACGTGGAAATGCCGAGGCTGGCTGATTGAAGGAGTGCTACAGAGCTACTTGCAGCCTGTTCCTATTCTCAGAAACCACATGACGCATTAATAGCTCCCATGGAAAGTGTCTCTTTGAAATTTTTATGGCCCCTTTGCCTGCATCTGGTTTCTGCAGAAGCCTATGACTTGGGCTTACAAGCAGCCCCCAGCAGACAGTCCTGCCCGGAGATGGAGGACCCTGCCACCCCTGCACCATCCTCACCCCTTGTTTGGGAGAGCGGGGCACCCTCCTTGTCAAGTAACCAACCACACAAGTAGCAAACTTTGAGGGCTCCAGCTGTGTCTTGAGGGTCCTCTGCAGCAAGGAAATTATACAGTCATAATAGTGACAAAGATATTACTAGAGATGTGGCGGGTGCCCTGCTAAGTGTTGTGCATACCCTGAGATTGTGTGTGTGTGTGTGTGAGAGAGAGAGAGAGAGACGGAGATTTGTATGCATAACAGACTAGCAAACTACAGCGCATTGAAGCAGCTTGTCCAATATCCAGCAGGAGGACCCAGACCTGGCACATCTGACACCAAGTTTTTGCTAGCTCCTGAGGGATGCTCAAATCATGTGGGCACACACCTCAGGCACAGGGCCTTCAAGGACTCAGGAGAAAGGCCCCCTGTGCCCAGTGGGCAGGCCAGGGGTGAAGTTCGCCCAGGAGACAAACTGTTAAGAATGGAGTTTTAGAAAGATCGGGTCACTGGTATATATTAGATAGGATCCCTTTGGTGGCAAGTGACAGAAATGCAACTTTGACCAGAGCAAAGAAAAGGGTAATTTGCTAACTCACGAATGAGAAAATCTGGGGGTTGTGCTGTCTTCAGGCACAGGGAAACTGGAGCTCAAAGTGCCACCAGGACTCTCTCCTTCCAGCCCTAAGGTCTGTTTTCCTCTGAATTAGATTCACTCTCAAGGAAGGCTCCAGAAGCTTCAGGCTCTTGATGCTTCCAGCTCAGAGAAAATACAGGCCTCTTTCCTGAGGGGTCCAGTAAGAGCACCAGTGAGAGCTAGCTTGGGTCTTATGACCATTCACCTTGGGGTCAGGGGGTTGTGGTGTCAGTTGACCTAGTGTGGCTCACTGCCCTCCCCTTGGAGGAGGGGGGCGGCAGGCTAGGACCTGGGCCTGTGCTGGTGCCGGAGACTTCATCAGGCGCTCCCAGGCTGCTGGTGGGGGCCCAATGTGCAGAGAGCCAGGTGCCTGATTAGAGGGACAGCTGGGGGGCGTGCAGAACAGGGAGGGTATGGGAGGGATGGCGGAGTTGGGGAGGGCCTCAGAGAGAAGGGGGCAGGTGCTTTGGATCTGGAAGGGTCAGTGGGCATTCACCTGGCACGCCTAGGTCACTGGGAGTTGCCGCCATGGCACACGTGTTCATGCCAGACCCCAGACCCCATTTCTGTGGCTTTCAGGGATTAGCCTGGGTTTGTCTGACCTGCATCACCTAGAAAGGCATCCTCTTCAGTCTTTCTTTTTGTCCTCCCAGTGATGGAGGGAGTTGACTCCAAGTTTCAGCAGCTCAGAGCTCCCTGTTGCTATGCCAACCCCCAGGGCGGCAGGCATCCAGGCAGAAATGGGCCTGCCCAATCTCGGCGCCGCTGGTGGATGTGAGCACATTCCGGTAATTGGATTGGAGCAATCCTTTCAGTCTTTCCTGCAGAAACCTGGGGCTTGGACCAGTGCCTGTGTAGACATGAGCCTGTGGACACAAAGAGGATGGGAGGAGGTCCCTCTACTCCAGGATTCCCAGCCCTGCTGCTGGGATGAGAGAGGGCTCAGCAGGCATGAGGACCAGAGGGAAGGGCTATGATGGAGGGACAGATCCCATCCTGCCCCCAACCTGGGGCAACTCCCAACCCTCCTCAACTTCCCCAAAGTTCTCCAAAGTTCAGAGATCCCTCCAGATGGTTCAGGCTTCCTTGGGGCCAGCGCTTGCCTGGGCCAGCAGAACTAGGCTGGCTTGCTTGCTTTCCCACTGCAGGAGAAATTCAAATTCAAAATCAGCATTCACCTAGAACCCTTTGTGATCCTCTGTGCAGCAGGTCTGTGGTATACCAGCATGCCTGCCAGGTCCATCTCCCAGGTGGCTGTCCTGGGGCCAGGGTCACTTGGTATCCTACAGTAGTAGAGGGCCTGTCCATTGCAGCTTACCCAAGGAGGCTGCTGGGGACCTCCCCGCCATCTTCAACACCAAATAGGACAGGCCTGGCCAGGCCCTATTCCTGCGATGCCCTCCCCAAGGGATAGCAGATCAGCCAGTCCCCCAGCCCTTAGGGAGGTGTATGGGGAGGAGGTTTGGCTTAGCTCAGGCCTCGAAGCCGTCCAAGTCTCCCCTTCTGGTGCTGTCGTGGCTGCAGGTCAGGTCCCCATAGATACCAATAACCCACAGGAGCAACTCTGGTGTGAAGCTTCTGTCTGTCAACACCCCATACCTGCCCAGAAGTCACTGGCCCGTGACCTCCCAGGTCAGCCTGTGACCACCTCTTCTCCCATCTGGACTTACGGTTGTCTGGCCCCCAAACCTCCCGGGCCAGATCCCCCCCCTGGCCGGACCAGCCTGCGAACCTATCTGCCCGCTCTGTCTGTCATGGCTCTGCAGCCCAGGCTCCTGGTCACGGTCAGGCCCAGTCCAGTCCTCACTGTAGGGGAAGGAACACATTAGTGAAGGCCGGCAGCTCCAGCCTGAACGGTGTGGATGGGTCTCTGAGGATCTGAAGGTACCGCAGGTCAGTGAGGAGCCTAGAGGGTTGGTGGGTGGGCTCCGGCTGCCCCCAGCACCGTGCACAGAACCAGCTTGTCCCCTCTTCAAAATCCACCAAATCCACAGGTCAGGGTGTGAGCAGCCAGGACACACAGGAATCAACCTCAGCTGAGGCGTGGTCAGGGAGGTCCTACAAGGAAGAGGAGGGGAGGTAGGGAAGGATAAAGCCTCACGATTAGCCCTGGAAGGCTGGTATTGCTACCCCCATGTCAGAGATAATGAGATAGGCTCAGCAAGCCTGTCCCCGAGCCCAAGCTGAGCAGTGAGCGGTGCAGCGGGGAGTGAGGCGGCAACCTGAGGTTGACTCCCAGGAGCCTTCCCTTGGGGCACTGGGTAGCCCCCCATACTGATCCTAGGGCTCAGGAGTTACCACGAGGACCTGAGGGTGTCTGGGACGCAAGCTCAGCTCTGGAGACCATGGCCTTGGGGCAGGGGAGGAGGATCGGGTATCCTGAGCAACCAGGAAGCACCACACCAGGACTTACAATGGGGAGAAACCCAGGAGTAATTGTTACTTTAAAATAGGAAACTGAAAGCGCAATCCAGCGTACAGGCTTGAGTGACTACCGCTCAGCACATATGTCACCCTCATCAGAGATGCCCATGGTGGGCTTGGCTTGATAAAGAAGCCAGCTCCGGGACAGGAAAGCGGAGCGCTGGGGCATGGAGGGGTGGGGGAAGGCATTCCTTGGCGGAGGCAGAGCCTGGGCCGGGCCACCCACTATGTCCTGCCCCGCCAAGGGGGTGGAGGCGAGACAAAGGCCTAGGGGTGCAGACTGGGCACCTGTGCTACATCCCGCTCTGCCACACACACACACACACACACACACACACACACACACACACACACACACACACACACACACACACACACACACCCCACCCACACACACACACCCCACCGCCACGACTCTAAGGCTCGCCAAGAAGTTCCCAGCCTCTGGTGTTCAGTTCCCACTCCCCTCTTTCATGGGGAAAGTGTAGATCAGACTAATTAATGTGTTGTTGTTTGTTTACCCTCCTTTTATTTCACTGAGACAAAATAATTAACCACAGAGCTTTAGAAACTGGCTCCATCAGTAGCAAACCCTTTTGTGTCAACTGCGTTAGCAGCCCCTGGGCACAGATACAGGGACTGCCTGCGGAGCGGGTGGGCAGCACCCAAAGGCCCCTTCTGCCCCGGGTGCTGAGGGGTGGTGAGCAGGGGAGGAGGCTGGATGGGGGACCCAGGTAGCCATGAAGAGCTGGGAGGCTCAGAGCTGCCCCATCTCGGCGGAATGTGGTGGGCCCCCTGGGCTGCCAGCCACCAGCCACCTCAAACCCACTGATGCCTGAATGGAGACCAAATACATTCCTGTGACCAGCCCAGGGGAGGCAGAAAGAACAAGGCCTGGCCGCTCACTGCTGCTGCAGGCGGGGCTGGGGAGGAACTTGCCCAGAAGGGTTTCTGGGGCCCCAACATAAGTGAGGTGGACACAGGGCAGCTGAAGAGGGGACCGGGCCCTACTAAAAGCTCTGTCCCAGCTGGTGGCAGATGCCCACCCTGCCCAGCCAGTGTTAGGGATGAGCCACAGGGGAGAACAGAAGGTTTGGGAATTTTTCTCAGGAGCCCTTGGATGAAGCGAGGCTGCATCCACCTCTGAGGTGCTAGGGGCCCTTCCAGGGTGGGGTTGGGGAAGGAAAAGGGGGCAGGAGCACAGAGGGCCCTTAGACAGGGACTGGGAGACCGGACTTTCTCCTCCAAGACAACAGGACCGCCGAAGGGAGGATGTAATCAGATTGTTTAGGAGGCTCTTCTGACCTCCGTGCACACTGTGGCCTGAGACAGAGGACAGGGGGACAGTGATGGGGTGGGGCGGCCACTCAGCTGAAGATGGTGTTGGCTGGGCTGGTGACCTTGGGCCACAGAGAAGAGGAGGAAAGAGCTAAGAAGACCTGGGAGTGGGCCCCCCTCCATGCACTTAGGGGTGACATCTGGGTGTGCCCAAAAGTCTGGCCTAGACCCCTACCCCCAGCACCTTGGTGCCCAATGCAGTGGCTGCTGGAGGCTTGGGAAACACCATCCCACCTTCCCCACCTGCAGGGACGGGACCTGCCTCCTCCTGTAGGTCCAGTTGGTGCAGGCGGCTCTGTGCCCTCTCCTGCAGCTCTCACTCCAGCCAGGCTGCTGTGTGCATGCATGCTGGGCCAAAGGCAGCCAAACCCACCAGCTCAGAGGGGGGCAGCCAACTTCGGGTTACCCTCAAATGAAACTGCTGGGATTTTAAAGAAAGAATAAGTACGTCTGGCAGATGGCAGGTATGGGAAGACTGGACAGCCATAGCCCCTCTAAGTACTGAGTCATGAGTTCTGGGCCACAGAGGTGATAGAGCTCTGCTGGGGTATTAAAAATCACGTGCACAGAGGGTCAGCAGGCGTGCAACAAACCCTCCAATTTCAGCCACTGTCATTGTAAAATTGGTCTCAGGGCCTCAGTTCACAGGACCTCTGAATCAGCAGACCCCAAAGTAAAGGCCATGGAGGTTAGGGCACCCCCCACACAGAGCCTGGCCTTCGGAGCCCAGGACTCAGGCTGGGTTTGGAGAAGGTGGTGAAGGCCACTGTCCGGTCTGGGACTCCAGGGCAGGATGTCAGGAGTCTCCTCCCATCCTCTGAAATAGCTTCCCCACCCCTGCCCCAGCGGGAAGGCTGGCCCTCTGCCCTCACCAACATTCTTGACGGTGAGCCTCATTGCCTGCACCTGAGTGAGAGGCTTTGCAACTACAGCACCAGACAAAGCCACGTGGTCCAGCTGCCCACAGGCGGATGGCATGCTTTTCCCAGATTAAACCAAGGCGCAGTGCAGAGCTGTCTGCAAAGGAACTGTTTCCCATGGCTCCTGGCCAGACAGCTGTGGTCTGAGTAGACACACCTGCTTCCCCAAACTGTAACCTTCTGGTGTTTCCTTCAAAGCGATTTCCCCTGAAGAAAGTAAAATCCTTGTGAAATGTATTCTACAGAACCAGACACAGACACCAGCTAAAGTTCATCTTTAGACATTAAGCCCTGGTCTGGGACAAGCATCTCGTCCCCACTAAATCAGCCCTGGAGATGTGGCCATGGGAGTACCCTTAGGTGACAGGTGCATCCGGGAAATCCTCCCTTCCCCCCCGCCCCCCCCACACACACCTTAGGCTTGGGGGCAGTGCAGATTGACCTCCATTCACCCACCTATTTCCTGAGCTCCTGCTGGTGCGGCCCCAGGACCCACCATGCCCTTGATGCAGCCCCTTCTTCCAGGAAGCTCCCAGTCTGCTGGGGAGGTGGCCGTGTTCCATGAGCTTTTATGACCTAGAATTGCAGAGCGCAGGCCATGCACAATGGGGACAGGAGCCCCCAGTGGAGGTACCTACGCCAGCTGACAAAAGGCGGCAAAAAGGCCTCTCTGAGGAGGTGATTTCTGAGCTGAGTCTAGAAGAAAAGGGGTGAGCTAGGTGAGGGGCAGGGCACGGATAGGAAAACACATCCCACTGAGTGGGGACTGGGCACAAGGGAGATGGGGCTGCAGACACGGCCGACCTGGCTAGGAGACAAGATGCCTAAAAAGGGCCCAGAGAGGCTTCCGAGGGTTTGGGGTATCTGAGGGATGGTCAGACCGGACAGAATCCCTCAAGCCACTGAATGGAAGATGGCCTGATGGAGACTCAGCCAAGAAAGCGGGTGAAGCATGATGCAGTCGTGGACCAGCCCAGGGGCTCCAGGGGTGGGGCGGATGCAATGTGGGGACTGGGGGAGGCACAACCCGGATGGCACCCAGGTCCTGGCTGCAGTGACCAGGGAGGCAGGAGGAAGACAGGCAGTGGGGCCAGGATGGATGGAACATGGGCACAGACTCCCGTGGCACCAGGGCAGAGGCTAGACTGGGTCGGGGAGATGATGACCAGGAAGTAAACCCACCAACAGTTCTGGTAATGAAGACTTGAGATGATGCTTATACCAGCTTCACCACAGAATGATCTCCCACAGGTCCCTGAAGGCTGGGCCAACACTCCAGACTCTTGTCTTTGTTGATTCTACATTCAGCGCAGTAACTGCAGCTAGGGGCCTCTGCTAGGCAGGGCCCTAAGGCCTGGTCTGAGGCTCACGCCCTCAGGGGGCGGGGGGGACTCATTCCTCCAGCTGTGGGCCTCAGCTGGGCCCCAGGGCTGCATCTCAGGCTTAGGGGAGAAGCTCGGGCCAGATCCTCACAGCCCCAGGACGCTTCTCCAAAAGTCACAGGGACCATCATTCCGGAAGTTGGTAAGGCAGGGAGGGGCAGTGCCAGGATCCTGGCCAGTCAGGGATTTCTGGTGGGGGTCAGCAGGGGTGGGAGTGCAAGGGCGGGCTGATGCTGCAGGATCAGCACAGTGAGAGCCCGGTTGTGGGTAGGGCCCTCCTGTAAGGGGTCCTCCTGCCAGCCACACTGCCCTGCACCCCAGGACTCTGACCCCATTTCTCTGCTGTGTGCTCCCTCTCTGTTCTGACCTGAAGGACACTCAGTGACAAGCGGGTATGTCTGAGGCTCCTCTGAATCAGGGTCACCCCTTGCCCGTTCCAGGCACACCCCTGGCTCCTAATGGGCTTCTGGCTGCTCCAGGCCAGCATCAGGCCCAGGCATCCTCCAGGGTCCCCAGCCTGCCTCCCAAATGCCCACAAAGCTAGGCCCCTCCAAAATCCGAGGTCCGTTTTTGAGCAGTTAGGTTACAAGATCAAGATGGACAGCTAGATGTGGTCACGTCACCAAGCTGTTTACTTCAAGAAAACCAAACACACACAGGCAAACAGAATACTCCTGTTTTCTGATGGAGGAAGCAGGAACAGCGTGAGGGAAAGAGTGGCCCCAGCCTCCAACCAGCTCCCCTAAAGGCTGAGTAAAGCCCCCTTATTTTCTGTCTTACAGGTTCTCCTGCAGGCCCTGGTGGCCCAGTATGGCCCCCTGAGGTGAACCATGACTGGCTGGCCAACACTCACCACTGACCACCTGGAGACGCAGCTCACCAGAAGGTGACCCCTCCTCCACCTGCTCCCCCCCCCCGCCCCCCCTCGCAGGAAAGTGCCCGCGCTGCCACGGACACCATGTAGTAGGGCCGGCCGCGGCGCCCAGTGAGCTGCGATGGTTTTGTACACGGCCCCCTTTCCCAATAGCTGTCTGTCCGCCCTGCACGCCGTGTCCTGGGCTCTCCTCTTCCCATGCTACTGGCTGGCGGACCGGCTCGTGGCCTCCTTCATCCCCACCACCTATGAGAAGCGCCAGCGGGCGGACGACCCGTGCTACCTCCAGCTACTCTGCACCGTGCTCTTCACGCCCGTCTACCTGGCCCTCCTAGTTGCCTCGCTGCCCTTCGCCTTTGTCGGGTTCCTCCTCTGGTCCCCACTGCAGTCCGCCCGCCGACCCTACGTCTACTCTCGGCTGGAGGACAAGGGCCCGGCCGGTGGGGCGGCCCTGCTCAGTGAATGGAAGGGTACGGGTCCTGGCAAAAGCTTCTGCTTTGCCACTGCCAACCTCTGCCTCCTCCCGGACTCGCTGGCCAGGCTCAACAATGTTTTCAACACCCAAGCACGGGCCAAAGAGATCGGGCAGAGAATCCGCAACGGCGCCAGTCGGCCCCAGATCAAAATCTACATTGATTCGCCCACCAACACCTCCATCAGCGCGGCCAGCTTCAGCAGCCTGGTGTCACCGCAGGGCAGCGATGGCGTGGCCCGGGCTGTCCCTGGGAGCATTAAGAGGACGGCCTCTGTGGAATACAAGGGTGACGAGGCTGCCAACGGCCCGGCCTCTGGGGAGGCGGCCGAGGGCGGTAGCCTGGAGGACGCCTGCATCGTGCGCATCGGAGGCGGAGGCGAGGAGGGGGGCCGGCCCCCCGAAGCCGATGACACCGCCACTGGGGCCCAAGCCAGGAATGGGGCTGGCGGGGCCCCACAGGGCCAGACGCCCAACCACAGTCAACAGGACGGGGATTCGGGGAGCCTGGGCAGCCCGGGCAGCCCCTCAGCCTCCAGGGAGTCCCTGGTGAAGGTGCGGGCCGCAGCGGACAGCGGCGGCAGCGGGGAGCCAGGCGCCACCAACAGCAAGCTCCCCTACAAGGCCTCCGGGGCGAAGAAGACAGCCGCACGCAAGAGGCGGCACCCGGACGAGGCCTTTGACCACGAGGTGTCCGCTTTCTTCCCCGCCAACCTGGACTTCCTGTGTCTGCAGGAGGTGTTTGACAAGCGGGCAGCCGCCAAGTTGAAAGACCAGCTGCATGGCTACTTCGAGTACATTCTGTACGACGTCGGGGTCTACGGCTGCCAAGGCTGCTGCAGTTTCAAGTGTCTCAACAGCGGCCTCTTCTTTGCCAGCCGCTACCCCATCATGGACGTGGCCTATCACTGTTACCCCAACGGGCGGCGCTCCGACGGCCTGGCCTCCAAAGGAGCGCTGTTTCTCAAGGTAGGAGGCCGTGGCCCTGTCCCGGGGCACAGGTCAGCCTGTGGTAGAGCCACGGGGCGGGGGCGGGGGGGGGCGCGGGTAGCTGCAACCAGGAGGTCCTTACACTCTGGGAGGGCTGGGGGCAGGCAAGGCCTTTCGTGGAGCTGAACCGGTGGGCGCCCAGCTCGGGGACAGGGGCTGAGGGTCCAGGCTCAGACAGGCCTGGCTGAGGACAGGGTGCTCTTGGGCAAGTTCCTCAGCTCTCTGAGCCATTATCTCCTCATTTGTAAAGTGGGGGCAGCCTGGTGTCCACTCATAGGGCAGGAAGTGAGCTTGAGGACTGGGGGGTCCTTGCGGTGCCGGCGGTCAGGGTGGCAGTGATAAAGGGAGGAGGAGGAGGAGGCAGGGGGCCCCTGTCCACGAAGGGGCCAACGCCCACTCACTTAGGCCCACAGCTTCACAGGCCGGATGCGCCCTCCCTCCCGGCGGTCACGCAGCTGCCGTGCCAGGCACTCTGCCCACCAGCCCAAGGCTTTGCTCCCGTAGCCACTAATTAAAGGGAATCATAATTATTTCTGCTAATTTGGATGCAATTGCAGGAGTTTTTAGACCATGGTAATTTGGTCATTACCCATTATCTTCTACTGAGTCTGACAACACACCGAGTGTTGACTTTTTGTTCCCTACGCAAAAGCCACTCTCAGCGTTTCCAGGGTTTGGGGAAGAAACGTTTGGCCAGTTGACACAGGACCCAGATCCCACTCCAGAGTGCTCAGTGGTTCCTGTGTGGCTCTGCAGGCCCAGAGTTGGGGGTCCTTGACTCTCCTCTCGCAGCCTGAGATGCTAAAACTGAGTGAGCTCCTCTTACCTCCGCATTTTGGCATATGGTTCATCAATGTTCTGTTCCTCGGATATATTTTTGTCTCAGCAGCTGGAGTGACTTTCTGGGGGAAGGAAGGGATGTGTTGTCAAGCTCAGGAGGAGACTGAACCCTCTCCCTCCCACCCACTCTACCACAGATGGTTCAGAGGCTGGGGACCCCCTTGGCCCTGCCCCCAGCCCACACCCTCATCTCCCTCCTTGGTCTGGCACCCCAACCACCATGCCCACCAGGGTCACAACAGTCTCTTGGGACGGTCTCTCTGCTGCGGACATTCTTCTCACCTTTCTGGCCATTCCTTCCAGGCCCCTGGTCCCCTGCCCAGCCTTTAACTGCTGATGCTCCCTCGGCTCCTTAGCCTAAAACCGCTCTTCAGATATGCTTAATTTGGTCCACACCAACAAGTTTCCTGTGTTGGCCAACATTTAAAAATCAAGATATTCCATATAAAATCCTGTCTGCAACTTCCCTCCCACCTCGCAGATCTGACAGCACCTGGCAGGCCTCCTGCCTCCTGCCCAGCTCTCAGCCCTAGCTGAGGGTTGGCAGCCCCCACAGCAGGGCGACCCAACCCCACGTAGGTAGTCCTCTTCATTTCCACGTGGTCACCATGCCAGCCCCACTCACCCACCTGGGGAAGTCGCTGCACAGACTCCACGTGCACACCTGTTTGAGGGCTCTCGAGTTTGTCCCAGCCCCCATCTCTTCCCCCAGGCCCCCAGCTCCATGTCCGGCTGCCTCCTGGACACAGTCCCCTTTCACTGATCATCTGCCCATCTCCATCAGCCAGTTTCCACCATGCCCACCTTGACTCCTCCCTGTGCCCTGAGCCTCTGCATCCAGGCTCCTCATTTCACTTTCCAAATACATCTGGGTCCACCCCCCCAAGCCCCAGCTGCACTGTCATGGCCCAGGCTGCCATTCCTCCACATCTGCCTGTGTTTGGGGCTGTCCTTCCCCCCCCCACCCCCTCCCCCCCCCCCCCCAGGTCTGACTCCTGTTGCCCTCTTCCTGCTGCCTCAGGGAGAAGCCCAGCCTTCAGCTGGGCCCCTCCACCTGCCCTGGGCTCTGCTCCGGCACCCCACTCCCCCGGGGGGCCTCCGTACCCAGCTCCCCTTGTCCTGGCCCCGCCCTGGCTTGGCCACACCGCCTCTGTGGAGCTTCCACAGCCAGCTGTCCCTCTGTGGGACCCTCAGCCTGGTCCCCAGCCATCTTGCTCTCTGTCTCTCCAGTCAGAGAGAAATGAGAATGGGCCATTTGAGCCCCGGGCACAGCAGACCCAGCTCATCTGTTGGTGAGAGCGGGCCTGTTTCTCCTGCCTGGAGGAGTGAAATAAATAAGGATTCGGGAGACAGGCCAGGGGCTAGGCCCTGGCTGCAGGTGGAGGTCAGTGCTCCCTTCATCTGCATCCCTCCTCTCCCCATGACGCATCTATGCCTGAGGAAAAGGTGCTTTCCTGCTACTGTGCACCCTGAGGAGGAAGGGACCGGAATCGCTCCTGCTCACGTCGAGGAGAGCCTGATTTTGGGCCCCTTCTCTGTGGACAGTCTCTGCCCACCAGGACTAAGAGGCACAGCCTCTCGGTGTGATTGTTTTTGCAAGAGAAACACAAACCTTTGACACTCCTGAGGACTCAAGCCAGAGCAGAATCAATCAGTCCAAGCACGTAGGGAAGCGGATCCTGGCAGCTCACGGGGCTCACAGGGCTGACGGGGCTGACAGAGAGCAGGGAAGTCACGGGAGCGGCCAAGTTGCGCTGAGGGACAGGCAGCAGGGGCTGTTTTCTGGGAGGGTGGCGGGGAGGGCTCAGTGGTACCTCCACTGTCCCTGCCCCAGTGTCAGCACAGGCAGATGACACCAAGTGCCCAGTGAGTGAGGGGCTGACACACTAAGACCGTCGAATAGGTGAAAAGCCTGCCAGGTCACCAGGAGTTGAGAAAGCAGTGGAGAGTAGGGTGAGGAGCTGGGCTTGGGGCAGCAAACATCTGATGTGAACCGGCCTCAGCCGACAGAGCCTCATGACCCCAAGCCAATTCTTGTATAATTTTAGTATAACCTGTATAACCCTCCGACCTGTTGTAAGGCTCTAGCAAGGCAGTGTCCATGAAATACCAAGCACTAGTGCTCAGTTTATTATTATTCAGGGGGAACACACGCACTGCCCCAGGAATACAGGGAGCAAGAGCGCCACCGTGTGGCCTTTGGGGGCACTGTGATTTTAAAACCGTGTTGTGTTTTTGCAACAGAGCCCATCAATGGTATGTGATTTCCCGAGACATTGCAGGGGTGGCAGTACTGAAAGGCCGAGGTTTGGGTCTGGATTGTGGGCAAGAAGTGAGTGGTGAACATGGGACTTTATAAGCAGCCCCCAAACCAGGCTGTACTGCCCATTTTCAAATCACCAGATGTTCATCTCTCTGGGCGCTGGGAAAGGAGAGATGTACATCCATCCAGACTGGGAAAGGAGATGAAGAGCTATAGAAAGCTAAGAACACTTAATGATGTGAAAACCCAGATGGAGGAGAATAATGCCTACCTGACTTTGGCAGCAACAAGAAAGGGAAGCCTCCCAAGGCTGTCAGAGTGGAGGGCCCGTGATGTGGCAGCGGTGGCAAGTCCAGGCCACTCTTAGCTGGGGGATGGGCAGGGTCATGTTCAGCAGATATATGTCCCCCAGACACGAACTGGCCTCTACACTCACCTTCCCTGGACGGTTCCCAGGCTCCAGGATCTCATCATCATAGAAAACCCATTCTGGAGCAGATTAAAGAAGTTCGGGGAAGACTGCTGAGGTTCAGGTTGGAGGAAAGCCCAGAGGGAAAGAGACCTCTGAGGAAAGGCATCCACAGATGATCCAAAGGAGCATGCCTGGCGGGGGAGGGGCAACGTCCCCCTCTGGCCTCCAGCAGCTGGGCCGTGGCCAGAGGGCCTGGGAGAGCTGCAGGCTGGGCAGCATCACTTACCTCCACGACCACAGCCCTGACAAGGGCTCAGGCCTGCAGCACAGTCACCACGGAGGGCTGTTTTGGGTTGTCTGTGATGTGACACCAGCCTATGGAGAGAGCCCACCAGGATCATCTGCACTTGGGCAGGGAGTCTCAGAGGAGCCCCCAGACCCATTCCACCCCCTGGGGACTCCCCTAGTGAGCAGGAG
The DNA here is from genome assembly GCF_003265705.2 of Callorhinus ursinus. NCBI lineage: Eukaryota > Metazoa > Chordata > Mammalia > Carnivora > Otariidae > Callorhinus > Callorhinus ursinus. The sequence continues at coordinate 5,631,859 of NW_027397099.1, forward strand.
GCAAAGGCTGAGGTCTGGGGAGAGTGCAGCATGAAGGCCTGCAGAGGCTGCTGTGGAGGAAGGAGGCCTGGGCTCTGGGCAGAGGCCAGGGGACACCTGAGGTCAGCCCATGACACAGGTGCCATGGAGACACAGGCCACAGCTGTCATCCCACATCAGGGAACCAACAGGAACCACTGCCAAAAAGCAGATGAAGTGGCTTCTCCTGAGCCACAGGGGCAGAGGCTGGGGAGACAGAGTCATCTCCGTGCTGGGAAGGGTGTCAGGCTCTGTGGCTCCGCTGCTCCCAGAGGGGAGTCTGACTTGGACTTCAGAGGGACGGGCTGCAGGGTGGGATCAGGTCTAGGCTGTGACTAAGGGAAGGGGGAAAGAGCCATCACAGGAGTGGACAAGGAACTGAAGGGCTGGCACATGAGGGTCATTCACATGGACACTCTGGGCACCAGGACAGGGAAGAAATGAGTGGGGATTTCTGCATTTTTCTTCCTATAAAGCCTTGCATGAATTACTAGTGGCGCTTACCATGCCAGAGGCTGGTATTTCTTGATACATCTGCCTCCCACACTGGACCAGAAGCTCCTAGAAGCATGACATGTGCTGTATCTACCTGGGCCCAAGTCAAGCCAGGAGCTGACAGAGATGGGCTTGTACTCAGAGCAATGAAGACTTCATCAATACCTCACCTCCTCCCCAACAGGTGCAGGTGGGAAGCACACCTCAGGACCAAAGAATTGTCGGGTACATCTCCTGCACGCACCTGCATGCCCTGCCAGGTAGGGTCTGGTGGCCCGGGCCTTCCAGGGGGTGGGCAGTCCACCCCGCCGCGGGCTAGGGCTGGCACCGGGGCCTGACTGGGGTCTGACTGCAGCTCTGCCATCTGATCTCTCTGGTTCTGCCCCACAGAGGACAGTGCCATCCGGTGTGAGCAGCTGGACCTGCTTCAGGACTGGCTGGCTGATTTCCGAAAATCTACCTCCTCGTCCAGCACAGCCAACCCCGAGGAGCTGGTGGCGTTTGATGTCATCTGCGGAGATTTTAACTTTGACAACTGCTCCTCAGGTGAGGCGGTGGTCCTGCCCAGTCAGGTCGGCTGCTGGGCATGGGCTCCAGGCACGGCTGGAAAGGCTTGGGTTCTGCAGCTTGAAGAACTTCCTGCTCCTTGTGAGCATGTGGGTGAGATATTAGCAAGACTAGGATTTCTCTGCCCCCTAGAAATCCTAAAATGAGAAGAGCCCACGCTCTGCCTAGAAAGCTCAGAGGCCTCCTTACTGGAGACAAAGAGATGCCCTAAAAATGAACCTCTGACAAAGAAGCCTCGGGGCCTCTGAAACTCAGACTATGCGCGAGTCAGCTAACACTACCCACCAAGTCCTCAGTCATCTCTTGCTTTGCACCAGGCATGACTCTAACGGCTGTTTCATTTAAATCTCAGAACAATCCTGAGAGTGAGCACGGTGCTGATCTGCAGGGGTGAAGAGGAAGCAGAGACCCAGACAGGCCCAGTCACTAGTCCAAGGTCACACAGCCAGGACATGGTTGAACTGGGATTTGAACCCTGGCAATTATGCCTTTAACCATTAGGCTAAAAGACTAAAAATTGATCATGGGCAAACTTTTAAATAATTGACTTAACTAATCTGGTGATCACGCTGATCTCAGGGACCTCCTGGGAGTTTGGGCAGCTCTGAGCTTCCCTCAGCCCAAGGAGCTGATGGGAGGAACCCCCACTCCCCCCCCCCCCCCCCCCACCCCACCCACTGGCTCCTGGGCTCCTTCCACAACAGCTGAAGCCCCAGGAGAAACCAAAGATGCGTGAGTGACATGGGGTCTGTGAGCTCAGGCTTAGCCCTCAGTGAAAGCAGGACACCTGAAGGTCCCACCTGGAGCACAGGGTGGTGCCCTTACCTGGTGGCAGCTGTTTCTATCCGTTCCTGACCCGGAAATCAACCCCTGACCATAGTGGCAACTCCAGGGTGGGTGAGGGACAGTGCCTGCCATGGAACACACAGCCCCGGGCCACAGCCTGCAGTGCCCTCAAAGTCACATGCCTGGGACCAGCGCCAAATGCTGGGTGTTCCTGGGATCTTCCTGAGTCAGGGTGGGAACATGGCACACAAAGAAGAGGCTGCTGGAGAGTTCCACCCAGTCGGGCCCCACTTGGTGCCTGTCTTCCTCCCAGGGGGTGTCTGGCTCCATGAGTTGGCTGGACTAACTGGAATCCAGGGCAGGTCACTTCTCCCTCTGAGCCTTGTAGGGTCACTCCTCACTCAGCCTGGGCACCCAGGGCTGTGAAGGCAGGAGCACCCAGAGAGAGCCCAAGGGGGACAGCGACCACTGTCCTCAGAAGGATAGCTCAACCCAGGGTTGGGGGGGGGGTGCTTTCTCAAGGACACAGAAAACCAGTGACAAATGAACCGCAGGTTCATCTCAGACCACAGAGCCCACCCAGAGGCAGTTAGCTGAGGGACTCGGTGGCATCTGGTCAGCATGACTGACTAGAAGCAGAGGCAGGCAGCCCTGAGGACAGACACCCTGTGCCCCACAGCAGCCCCCCTCTCCCTGCTTGCACAGATGACAAGCTGGAGCAGCAGCACTCCCTGTTTACACACTACAAGGACCCCTGCCGCCTGGGGCCCGGAGAGGAGAAGTCCTGGGCCATCGGTGAGCTGGGGCTGGGGGCAGAGGTTTGAGGGTGGGGGCACCAAGGGGGGCCGGGGGAGGGGAGGGGCACCGCCAAGGCCTGAGCCCACCATGCCAAGGCCTGACACTGCACCAAGGCTGGGCTCCCTGCAGGCTTCCCAGGGAGACTTCAGGCCCTGCCCCCAAGACCCCACTGCAAGGGGCAGGGGAAGTCAGCTGCCCAGGCCTGAAGCCTCACTCAGACCTCCCGCCCCAGGGAGGCGGCCCTCCTAGAGGCTGGTTGGGCCCTGCCCACAGTGGCCACTCTCACCTCCTCGTTCCCAGGTACCCTGCTGGACACAGACAACCTCTACGACGAGGAAGTATGCACCCCTGACAATCTGCAAAAGTAAGCAGCCAGCAGCCATGCCACCACGGTCGGGCAGGGGAGGGTGGCTCCTGGGGCTGGGATGAGCACTGAGCATGGAGCTAGGTTGTGCTGGGCAGAGCAGAGAACACAGTTCCATGGGAAAGAAGCCTGTGAGGACCTCAGGGACTGAAGCTGGGGTGGGTGGAAACTGGGCCACCCTCACGCCCCGGGGGGCTGGTCCTCCCACGGAGAAGCCTCCCACCAAGACAAGGGGCTCGAGGTGGCATTTCCTACATCAGCACCAGAGTCCGGGCTCACTTTGGAAGAACTTGGCCTGCCCTGAGCCCCATCCTGTTGAGGCACTTCCAGGAACAGGAAAGGGCCCAGAAACCCCCGGGGCGAGGCCAGGGCTGCCGAGATCCCTGTGGAAGGGCCGTGGGGATGGCCTGTGTTGCAGGGACCCTGGCAGCTGGTAGCCACAAATTAGGCAAATTAAAATATGAGCGGAGCTAACACAGACCGGTGTTTTCGAAGTAGAGACAGTTCCATCCTAGCCGAACTTCATACTTGAATCTGATGAGACTTCCATAAAGGGCACATTTGAGAGGCCAGCAGAACCAATTTATAACTCACAGCCTGAGACTGCACAGAGTCATGGCAGTGGCTCCTCACAGCTAATTTGAGCCAATTAATTAGATTATAGACTAAATTTGAAACATCATCCTATGCTGAGAAAATTATCTTTTTATGAGATGATGATTAAAAAATGACTATCAGTAACTCTTAGATCATTGATGCTGGAATTAATTATCAAAGGCAAAGGACAGTAATGGATTATATTTCTGAGATGTAATGATGTTCTGCATGTCATTAGTGTATTTATCTCAGGGCTGATAAAGACCTTGTAGGAACCCATGTTTGCTGGCTGTGCACATCCAGGCGCCCCTTCCATGGGTCCCGGCATGAGCCAGCCTGGCGGGTCTGTGCGGTGTCTGTCGGCGCCTGCCCTCTGCAGGTCTCCCGTGAAGGCTCTTCACCGCGGGTGCTCAGGCTCCAGAGGAAACCTGGCAGGAAGGGAACAGCAGACAGGAAGTCAAAAGACCTGGATTCAGGGTGTTAACACCCCAGCTGAGCACCTTGCACATCGTGTAGAACCTTGACCCACACTTAAGCACCTACATAGTTTCCTTCCTCCAAGGAATGGGATGGGAGACACATCCTATATTTCTTTTCCAAGTTTTACTTAAGTCACCTCTACACCCAATGTGGGGCCTGAACTCACTCTCAAGATCAAGAGTCACATGCTCTTCCTACAGGCCCCCCCCCACCACGTTGTTCCTTTCTCAGCATGCCTGGTCCCCAAAGTGTCCTGGGGCCCACGGTGATCATCCTCGTGTCAGAGGAGAGCTCAGGGGTTGGGTGGCACAGCCGCTCAGAGCTAGATGGATCCAGGAATCCAGTACTGGAATAGGGCCTGGGTGCCCTCCTGCCTCGCCCAGCCCCCTGCTGACCTGAAACAACAGTCCCAGGAGGTCTGAGGACTTCGAGAAGTCCCTGAGGTTCCCTGCAAAGACCCTTTCCCAAAACAGGCCCCCCAGTGGCTCTGAGCAAAGCCCTGTTCTGCACCTCTGTCCCTGACTCGGCCCCAGGTTCTGGGCAATGCTGTGTCCAAACTTCAGCCACAGCTAAGCCCAAAGTGGACATGGGACATTCCTGGACAGACTCTGGAGTGGCACGGCTCAGCCAGGAATTCACAGGCTCACACTGAGTTTCCCTCCACCCCCTCAGGCCCTTTTTGGCTCCACAGGGAAGACAGATCTTAAAACACTGGGGTTGGTCTGACCTGCTTCTCTCTCACTTGGGGATGAGAACGTGGCTCCAGGGCACCTGGGTGGCTCAGTTGCTTAGGCAACTGCCTTTGGCTCAGGTCATGATCCTGGAGTGCCGCCAGGATGAGTCCCACCAGGATGAGTCCCGCATCAGGCTCCCTGCTCAGCAGGGAGTCTGCTTTTCCCTCTGGCCCTCCCCCTTCTCATGCTCTCTCTCTCTCAAATAAATAAAATCTTAAAAAAAAAACAAAACAGAGAACGTGTCTCCACACTCAGGATCTGGGGCCTGGGGAAGGGGGCAAGAGGCTCACCTTGCTTCCTGTGCCTTCCTGTGTGTCGAGCAGGGTCTTGGAGAGCGAGGAAGGCCGCAGGGAGTACCTGGCCTTCCCCACCAGCAAGAGCCCCGGGGTGGGCCAGAAGGGACGCAAGGACCTGCTCAAGGGCAACGGCAGGCGCATCGACTACATGCTATATGCGGAGGAGGGGCTGTGCCCGGACTGGAAGGCCGTGAGTCTGGGGTGGGCCGGGCAGCCAGGCTATGCCTGTAGATAGGGGACCCTTGCCCTGCACCCCTCAACAGCATGGAGCTCACCTCTGAAAACGAGATCGGTCAGTCCCAGAGACCCTGGGGCCCATGTGATGCTCCCACCGCCCCATCCCGCGGCCCCACCCCTGCTCCCCAGGCCCCTCCTTTGCAGGATACCCTCTGGATCTAATAGGGATGCTTCTCCCCAACAGGAGGTGGAAGAATTCAGTTTTATCACCCAGCTGTCTGGCCTGACTGACCACCTTCCAGTGGCCATGCGGCTGATGGTGTCTTCAGGAGAGGAAGAGGCATAGACCAGCCACGTCATTCCGAGCAGTGGGGCCTCTGCCAGCCCTTTGAGCCGCAGCACCTCTCTGGCCATGTCCTCTCCAGCGAGTGCCCCTGGTGCTGGGGGAGGAGGGCAGGGACCCGGGGGGAGCCTCGGTCAGTCCCGGGTGAGCTGGAACCAGCGCCGTCCTGCACCTCTGGGCACTCACCGTGGACGGAGGAGTCAGGCCGGCCTTGGGAGCCGCAGCTGCCCAACAGTGCCATTCTTTCGAAACGTGATTTTCTACAAATCTACAGCACAACCTAGTTTGTAACCCGGGGGTTAGTATGAGAACCGGGTTTCGTACTCTTTGTATCTCTTCTCAAGCTTCGTCCAGGGTTCATTATTTTTGTCTGCTGCCATGTTGTGTCGCATGCCTGCACCCTCGCATGCACGCTGCCCGCATGTCACGTGCCACGCCGTAGCCACACAGACCCCTCGCTCGGGCCTCACCCAAGGCCAAACTCCAAACACGATCAGAACCAGCCAAAGAAGCATTTCTGGGCACAGGGCCACAAGTTCCCGCCTCCAGCCCAGACGGCTAGCAAGCAGGGACCGTGAGGGCTATGTCCAGTTACCAGCAAGGCCGGGCTCTTCCCAGAGTCTTGCATTCAAGGGCGATTACATTTTAAAAAGAAAAACAGAAAAAGTTAAGAAAACCACCCTTCACTTTAGAGGGTCTGCAAACCATGAGGGAGAACACTGCTTGGGGTCCCCTCTCCTAGCCAAACAGGGCCCCAGAGGCTCCCCCAAGAGACTTCAAAGTGGGCAGAGGGAATCTGAGGAGAGGGCCAGGGGGACTTCAGGTTTTCCAAATGATAGATTTATAGCTTTTCTGTCAAAACCAACGCATCCTCTTCTTTCTACCTGATCCCATTTCCCTTCTGGACACCTCTCTGGTGTGGGACCAAGCTTTCCCTGGCAGAGCTCAGGAACTGTCTGCCTGCCTCTGGGTGAGGCTGCAGCTCTGTCATCCCAGGCCCAACCTGAAAGGCAACCCAGGGGCCCTGGATGAAGGGGCAGGAAGCCAAGGTGCAGACCGGCCTGTCCCCTCACCCTCACCAGTGTGGAGGCTGGGGGTAAAGGCCGGGGGCCACTGCTTGCCTGGGGCAGCGAGTGGTACTGGTTGGCATCCAGGCCTGTAGATACCCACTCTGCCACCATGTGACCAGGACCAGCCCTGGGTACTGGGCAGGAATTGGCAGAGCCCGCAGGTGAGGTCCGCAGCTCCCCTCTCCATGGCAGCACTGCCTCTGCCTACCTGCCTTTTTTAAACACACCTGGGGATGCTCCCCACAGTCACGCAAGGGAGGCTGGTGTCTGTTTCCCAGTACAAGGACCCTCCAACTCGGAGGACTGTTCTTGACAACCCCCACTGTCACCCCTCCTCGAAGCGCCCTGACCTTGTGCCCACCTGGCTCAGAGCCAGCTCTGCCCAGCGAGGCTGGGGAGTGCACCAGGACCCTTTGAATACTAGAAGCCTCCTGGTGCCGGCGCGCTGATGCTGTGCCTTGTCACCCACCTGAGCTGCAAGAGGGATCAAGACGGGGGCCAAGCAGCCAGCCAGAGGCTCTTCAGAACCATACACACGGGGGCACTGGTTTGTTCAGGGCAGTGTCTGGGCTGAGGGCTTTGCTGCCAGGAGCATTCCCTGACCAAGCCCCCAGCCCCACCCTGAGACCAGAGCCAGGAGGGGCTGCTCAACCCTGAGCACACAGTCCCACCTGGACTCTCTGCTGTGCCTCTCCTCTGAGGGCCTGGCCTCCAGGGCCCTGGCTAGGCTCCGTGGGGTCAGAGGGCCCCCCACTCCCAGGAGCAGCCAGGAATCTCTGCTCACATAGGCAGGGCCCAACTGAACACGCTCGATGCCTGGATGGCAGGACTGAGCCAAGGCCTTCAGGCTTCGAGTCAGCCGTGTCCAGGAGAACAGGAGAGACAGAGGCCAGGGTTCCTGAAGCAGAGAAACGCTGGCCCAGCCTCCATCCCTCCGAGGAGCCACCTCCTTCCCAGGGCAGCTCTCCGGGAGCCGCGGCACAGGGGGCACACGCTTCTCTCCCTACTCACAGGGCGGCCTTAGGCAAGTCATACCTCCCTGTGCCTCGGTCATTTCCTGTCCTAACAAGGTCGCCTCTGCCCAGCCTGGCCCTGGCATCTGGAGCCGGGCCAGCCTGCATCCCACCTCCCCTCGCCCTTCCCTCTGGCGCAGCCTCAGCACTGAGGCCACGACTGCCCAACCACACGTTTCATCAAGGCTGTGGACTCCTAGGACCATGCACAAGCCAGACTTTTCCATTTTGATTTTTTATAAAAGAGAAAACACTATCAGGATCTCAGATTCTGTGGCATCTAGGCCTAGGAGGGGTGGACACAGGGGTCATCCAAATCCCCACCCAAGGCCCCACGCCTGCCCCAGGCCCAGCCTCCTCCACAGAAGCCAGGAGGCAGGGGTCAGCTTCGGAAGGAAACGGTCATTTCCATTTGTCCAAACCACCTTGAGTTTTAAAGTATGAATATTAACCTTGATGCTTTTTAACTATTGTATTAACTTGCTGAGATTTAGAAATACTGTTTTAAAGGAAAAAAAACCAATTTTTTAATTTCTGTATTTTTTTCTGTATTGTATCCTCATGGGACATTAGGGGTTTTATATGGTAAGCACACCTAAGGTTTTGGTAAAAATATTATCAAATATATATCCAGACGATTCTTCCCTAGGAGAAAAACAATCTTTACACCTGATAAAAATATTTTGAAAAGAGAGGTGTTTTTTCCCTTTACTGGTGCTGAACGGAAGGATGGATAATAAGAAAATAAAACTGTGAGGCTCAAGGCTGGTGTTCTCTTATTTGAGTGGCAAGCTGGGGCCAGGCTGTGGGGGGCCGGCCTTTCCTGCCTTCCCCCCAGCAGCAGGGGAACAGAATAAATCTGCCCTGAACCGCCAGAAAACCAGGCCACCTGGGTTCCTACTATCTCCTTGTTCCCTCTGCAAGTGGGAATAAAGAACGAAAGGCACCTTGAGTGAGGAGAAGCCAGGCTGGGACCACCTCAGGACTCCCTGGCCTTCCCCAGCAAAGCAAGCGCCAGGCTGGAGTGGCTACAGCGTACCCATCTGCCCCAGGCCTCCAAGGTGGCGGGAGGTCCTTCTGCTAGAATGGGGGCACACAGGAAAAGGCTTTACCTCCTGGCTCCTCCTCCTGATGGCTGCTTTCCTGGGTCTGCATCTCAGGAAATGCTTCAAGACCACCTCTTCCCTATCCTCTGAGCAGCAGCCTGCTGTCCAGGTGTCAAGTCTCAGTCACGGGCTGATGCTGCATACGGAGGCCAGACACTTACGGATATGCCTGGATAATGTCACCCAACACATGAGAAGGACGGCCCTGCCAGGGTCTTTCAGGCCCAGGACCTAGCCACAAGTCAGCATCCCAACCTAGATCTAGAAGCCCCTCCCAGCTGAGAGCACACAACCTGCCTGGCCCAGCCCGCTCCCAGCACAGCACAGGGACCCTGCCATGTGAGAGCTTTCTGAGCACTTCGGAACCACGGCGGGGGCGGGGGGGAGGGGGGAGCTCCCTGGCCCCTCCTCGGTTTCAAATTCAGTCAGCAGCTCAGCCTGCCCATCACACCCGAATCGAGGAACTGGCGGGCACAAAAATGTAAAAAGGGAAGAGGGCTCCTCGGAGCCCAGAGGCCTAACTGGGCCCTGAAAAGAGCGGGACCTTCATGCCATTCAGAGCCCAGAGCCCTCGGGCCACTTTATTTCGCAACAAGTGAGGGTCAGCACCCGTCCTTCCGGGTGTCTGACAGCGTGAAATCCATGGTGACGTCCCCAGTGCGGGGGTGGAACTCCACGGTGTAGCTGACGGTCCGAGGGCCGCCCTGCGGAGCTCTGCAGTCCGGGCTGGTGAAGAAGTACACAGCCTGCTTGCAGTGCGGGTTCCAGCAACAGTCCTCCTGTAGAAGCAACAAGAAGGCAGTGACGGCAGAGCCCCCTCCTGGTCAGCCTCCAGCCCAGGCAACTCACAATGAGAAGCTGCCGCTCAGGGCCAGGTGACCTGGGGCCACGGAGGAGTTTGGACCTGGCTGCCTATGCCAGGGGTACCCAGAGCAGTGCCAGCTCTCAGGGCGGGCCTGCTCTGGGACTCACGTACACAGCACTACCTTGTCCTCTGCAGACTCCAGGAGGCCGGTGCTGATGGTGCTGTCAGGGGTCAGGTGGTATTCCATCCACAGGACGGCCCCATGGCTCCTCCCAGGCCTGGGGGTGGGGGGATGTTGGGCCAAATAGAAACAGCCACGCAAGAGACAGGCAGGCATAGCCACAGCTTCCCTCTGCCTTCCAGAAACCTCTAATCTCTCCTTCCTACTCAATCAGGAGGCTGCTAATACCACCTGGCTAAAGGCCACTTGGTAAAACACTAAGCAAAAAGAACCACAACCCAAAGCCCCACTTGTTCCCTGCAGCCTGGCCAAGCAGTTAGAGGAACCACGGGGCCGGGGTGTTTCCTCGGGGAAGCAGCAGCTCCTCCCTCTGAAGGGAGCTGGAGCTGGACGGCCCCACTGTGCCTCACAATGAGCAGCCCTTACCAATTCCTAACCTGCTTTAATTCCCAGCAGAGTTCAGGAAAAATGGCCCAGTGAGTAACCATAGCAACCAAAAATTACGTTTCTGTACAGCTCTGATTGTCATGATGCTGAGCTCAAGGGGAGCTGCAGATGTAGGGGGATGTGCAAAGCCCACTCTGAATCTCCCTCTCCACCAGCACACAGCCAGGGGCTATGGGGACCTGCTAGAGACTCAGGGCCACTTCGGACCAGGAAGGGCAAGGCCCAGACAAGAAGGCCATTCACCCCACGTGAGAGCAGCCGAAGTAAGTGCTTAGCCACCTGGGCAGTAACTAGACAGAAAGCAGGCCCCACCCTCTCTTCCCCCACTTGCTGCACCCTGGAACCTGTTCTTACCTCCTCAGCTCAATGGAGCCCTCAGCACGGACCGGGTGCAGGGGGACCGGGTGCCGAAAATCAAAGGTCATGATCTGCTGGGGCTCAGACAAGCGGCGACATGGGTATTCCCACAGTGGGTGGGGCTCAGCCTCCTTGCTCTCCCTGAAGTCCAGGGCACGCTGAGAAGGTGAAGGGGAGGTGGGGGTGTACAGAAACAGAGACAGAGCCAACAGCCTAAAGATAAGGGACTCAGGTCCAGTCTCCAAGGTCTAGGCCCGTGGTCCTTCACCTCCTTGGCCCAGGTCCCTGAGAATAACTGCCGCAGTCACCTGGCGCAGTGGGTCCTCACAGAAAGACCACGGGCACCTGGATCAGACCAGCTGCCTTCTCCATTCCCCGCTGCTGTGCACAAGTGTCTCCTCAGTGAGTCACTTCACCTAAGCCTCATTATCTCCTTTTTAAGATGGGATGACACTCCTGGTCATGAGCTACTCTGAGGACCAAATGTCTACAGTGGCAAAAAAACAAACAAACATCTGGCACTTGGACACTCGCCCATTTAGTGACCCTTCCTGAGCACTACAGCTGCCAGGTCACGGCGACATGAGGCTCCCAGTCTAGAAGGAGACAGGAGTCACAGTGCCTGCGGACACTAGCCTCCAGCTGAGAATGGGGCTGGGTAGGAAAGCTGCCCCACAGGTGATCTCTGGGCTGCTGCCTGAAGGTCACACACGAGTTGGCGGAAAGGACAGTGTATAAAGCCAAGCAGTGAGGGGGCACGGGGTGCAGCCCAAGGCACAGGGGTGATGGGTGGGGTAAGAAATGGGGCCAAACTCAAGATCTACATGTTCACTTGCACTGTGTAAAGGAAGGCCAAGTGGGAAGGGCAGGACGCTGTGGCCACGCGGAGTGGGTGAGTGAGATCCTGCAGGGAGGAACTGTGGCCCCACCCACCTTAATCATGTCATCCATGATGTGCACATCAAAGCCTTCGCAGTCACCACAGGGACTCCGGATCCGCCACAGGTCCTGTGAGGAAGGCACAGCCCTTGTCGACACCCAGCTGGGGATGGACATCACAGGTTCTGTATAGCAGCATGCCGGCACCCACACCCACCCACAGACACAGAAGCGTGGTCACAAGAGCAAGAAGGGTCAGTGAAGTTGGGCTGGGGGTGCCCCAGCCCCAAACCTGAGGCACACCTTGCTATTCCCGCACACTTGGAAGAGACCCCAAGGTCGAAGGGGCTCAGAGATTTCAAGGATCCAGGATGGTCATTCAAATCTGCCAGGTCTCACAGGACCCCAAGTCCTCACCTACAGGGGGACAATCTGCCAGAGCCACTGGGATGGGTTTTCTTGAGGAAGAAATCTGTAAACTAGCTCCTGAGGCTCTGCACCTATGAACAGAGCACGAGGACAATGGGAGGGAGGGGACCACAAGTGCACCCAGGCCAACCAATTTTGTGTCCCATTTCCAGGATACATGCCTGGGAATGAGCATCATTCCCACATTCCCTCCTAGGCCATGAAAGCCAGAACCCCCGTGGAAATCTCACGAGGCAAATAAGCAACATGGAAGAAATGCCCAGAAAATAAGCGACAGAGCCACTGAGCTGCCAATGGATGAAGCTGCTCTAATCAAAGAAATATCAAAGGAGGTTCACTCTACTTCTCAGGTTGAAAGCATTTCAAAATCCTTTTAAAAAGAAATGTCTTTCCCAAAACGACTTTGTGACTGGTTCTGCTTTGATGAGAAAATCAAAATGAAGCTTTTCAATTTTTTCTTGCATAAAGAACCTGACTTTCCATCTCAAAATGCTTTTAACAACTGGAGCGTCAGCTCTTCTTAAGAGCAGAGCAAACCATGCAGCATGTCTTCTGAAACTCTTCATTTATGTTTTTTAATTATTCTGATAAGGGATAACTCTAAAATGACAACACACAGCCACTTCCATTTCGTATGCCAAATTACTGCATTTGTACAAAGGCAAGCCTTTTCCATTCAACCCTGCAGTGTGCTGATATAGAAAAGGACAGACTCCCACCATGAGGACTCACACTGCTCCACCTGCACCCAAGGTCTCTGCAAGAAAACAAGGCCCCTCCCCTCCCAGCCCTTCTGCAACAACTTGTGGGTGGCCTACCCTGAACTCCACGACCACGGCGTGCAGTGAGGCAGCCTGGGGCATCACCACAGCACCGGGCCCCAGCTGCTGGTCCACAGCGGTCCGCACGTACCAGAAGTACAGGTTGTGCCATGGCAGTAGGCTGGTGGTGAAGAACGGCTCCCCCAGCAGGAGAGAGACCTGGCAATCAGAGCAGGAAGCAGGACCAAGGCATCAGAATGATCCAGCTAAAGAGTGAAGGCACATTACAAGTTTCATGGGAAACACGCAAACAAAAAGGCATTCACTCACTCACTCAGGCAACCAATGAGCATGCCAGGTCTGCCCCTGCCCTGAAGGACACAAAGATGAGCAGACACGAGCCCCGCCCTCAGGAGCGCAGAGAGGTGAAGAGGGGATCCTTGTACAGCGCGGTAAGCTTTGCCAGTCAGAGGCGAGGAAGGGACATGTGGAGGGAGCCCAGACGGAACAGCATCAGGAAAGCTTCCTGAATGGCATCCTGTAGGTAGATCCCCACTCCTAGCTTATCATGACAAACTGTTACCAGTGCTCCTCCAACAGGCTGCCTCACTAGGTTCTGAGCACCAGAGAAGCAGGGAGGTTGGCAGCACAGTATCCCCCCACCCTGCAAAGTACTGGCGTCGAGCCGATGATCAGTGAATGTTTGCCAAGTAAATGAACAAACACATGAATAGGAGTCAGAAAAGCAAAGGACCGGGGTTTCGAACAGAGGGATGCAGGGGCAAAAGCATGGGTGTGAGAGCAAGGCCCTTCGGGAGCTTGTTACACAAGCAAACAGGGTAGAATTGGTAAAGGGTGAGGCCAGAGAAGTGAGGCCAGAGGAGCCAAGTAGCCCAAAGGCAGCTGATGGCAGGCCAAGGGGACTGGACCCTATCCTGGAGGTAAGAGGGGATCTCTAAATGATTTCATCAGGAGTTCAAATGGAAGGAATGTGTGTTAGAAAGAGCCCTCTGACAACCAAGAAGCATGTGGAGACCCCACCCACAGGGAGCATGGGCACAGGAGACGACTTGGCTGAGTATTGCAACGGACCAAGCAAGGAGTGGGGAGCGTACAGAAGGAAGGAATGGGAGATGCGGCAGATGCTGAAGAGACAGGGCACCCAGGGCTGGGCCCAAGCAGAGGGGCATCAAGGGAGGGGCCGGTGTAAGATGATACCTGGTGTCCAGCTGAGGTAAGGAAGATGCAGAAGGAAACACTAAAGACAGAAAAGAGTTGGTCCTGCAACATTGGAACAAGGCAAGAAAGCCTGGTCTCACCCCTTCCAGTCACCACTCTAGTGACCTGGAGGCTAGCCAGTGTGCCATTATCAGTGGCTTATAGAACAGGAGGATTTTTTTTTTTTAAGATTTTATTTATTTATTTGACAGAGAGAGACACAACGAGAGGGAACACAAGTAGGGGGAGTGGGAGAGGGAGAAGCAGGCTTCCTGCGGAGCAGGGAGCCCGATGCAGGGCTCGATCCCAGGACCCTGGGATCATGACCTGAGCCAAAGGCAGACGCTTAATGACTGAGCCACCCAGGCGCCCCAGAACCGGAGCATTTTTTTAATCCTCATCTATGAGAAGGACAAAAAAAGTGCAACTTGTACTGAGTGTTCAGACAGCGACATTCATAGCAGCCAAAAAGTAGAAACAACCCAAGTGTCCAGCAACTGCTGAACAGATAAACAAAATGTGGTCTATCCACGCAATGGAATATTCTTCAGCAATAAAAAGAAATGTAGTACTGATTTATGCTACAACATGGATGAACCCTGAAAGAAGCCAGTCACAAACAGACTACACATTTCATATGATTCCATTTATGTGACTGTCCAGAATCAACAAATCCCTGGACAAAAAGTAGATTGGAGGTTGGCTAGGGTTTGGGAGGATTGGGAGCAAGTGGGAAGTGACTGCTAACGGGCACAAGGTTTCTTTTTAGGTGATAAAAATGTTCTAAAACCGACTGTAGTGATGATTTTACAACCTTATGAATATACTAAATCACTGAATTTCACACTTTGAGTAAATTGTATGGTATGTGAATTATATCTCGAAAATACTTTCTCAAAAAAAAAAAGGCATGGGGAAAAACGGGCAAAAGAAAAACTATGTCACCAAACTAGACATGCAACAGCTACTGAGCACGTGGAAAGGTGCTCAACATCATTAGTCATTAGGCAAATACAAATCAAAATTATGAGACATTACCTGCTAAAATGACCATAATAAAAATGACAGACAGTACCAACTGTTGATAAAAATACAGAGGGCGCCTGGGTGGCTCAGATGGTTAAGCGTCTGCCTTCGGCTCAGGTCATGATCCCAGGGTACTGGGATCGAGTCGTGCATCGGGCTCCCTGCTCCTTGGGAGCCTGCTTCTCCCTCTGCCTCTCTCTCTCTCTGTCTCTCATGAATAAATAAATAAAATCTTTAAAAAAATAAAAATAAAAATAAAAATACAGAAAAATTGGAACTTTCATACATGTTACTAGAGGGGATGTAAAATGGTATAGCTGCTTTGGACAACAGTGTAGCAGTATCTTAAAAAGTTAAACAAAATACCACACAACCCAGCAATTCCAAGCCTATGCATCTAAGAGAATTAAAAACATGTATCTTCACAAAGACATATATATATATATATCAATGCTCACAGCAGCAATGGGAGCACCTAGCTGGCTCAGTCAGAGGGCATGGGACTCTTGACCTCGGAGTCGTGATTTTGAGCCCCATGTCGGGCACAGAGATTACTTGAATAAAAAAATCTAGCTGCATCAGTTCCCTCCTAAAACTAAAAATAAAAGAAAGAGAAAGAAATGTTCACAGCAGCATTATTTTAAAGGCCAAAAATAGTTTTTGAAACAATCCAAATATCCACCAACAGGTGAATGGAGAAACAAAATGCGGCATGGCATAATATTCAGCATTAAAAAGGAATAAAATGCTGACACATTCTACAACATGGATGAACCTCAAAGGTGTGACCAGCGAAAGAAGCCCAACACTAAAGACCACATATTGTTTTATTCCACTTATATGAAATGCCCAGAAAAAACAAATGTATAGACAGAAACCAGATCCGTGCTTGCCTGGGGTTAGGGGCTACGTGATGGAAATGCTCTAAAACTAGAATGTGCTATAGCTATACAACTCTACAAATTTACTAAAAATCACTGAATTGCACACTTGAAATGGGTTACTTTTATGGTATGTCAACTCTCAGTAAAGCTGTTTAAAAACAAAAAAAGGTGGCAAAGAAAGATGATCGATTCCAGCTTGAAGGGCCTGTGGGATATGTAAGGAAAGCTATCCAGATGGTACCTGGACATGATCATCCAGAGAGAAGACACAAAGGGAGAGGGCAGGGGGAGGGGCAGAGGCAGAAAGAGAACCTTAAGTGGACTCTCCATGAGGGCGGGACTCGACCCCATGACCCGGAGATCATGACGTGAGCCGAAACCAAGAGTCAGAAGCTCAACCTACTGAGCCACCCAGGCGCCCCTAAAAAAAGCAGTCTCTTAAGGACCTAAAAAGAAACATGTTAAGAAGGCCTCTGGGTCATGAGGGTCCAGGAGCTGGTGAGAGGAAATGTGCGGGAAGACTGTGTTTAGTGTCTCAGGTCACTAAGGGGTGGGAGTAGTTTCAGAGGCAAACGGGGCAGGGTGGGGGTGGTCAGAAGACCAACTGTGGGAGACAGAAGATCAGAATATCAACCACAGTGGTGGCAGGAAGCAGAAAGGCGAACCAAAATACGGGAGCAAAGGGAGCTGGAGTGCTGTAAAGGGGTAAGGCAGAGAGGACACAATACGCTGCTATTCATCCCAACAGAGCCACCCTCCCTCGGACGCAGCAGAGATCAGCTAGAGTTGAGAGCAGCGCACAAATCTGCATACCAGGCATCTCCGCCTTGCCTGGCCTTGTGGCTGAGACAGGTGTGGGAGCCACCATGCAGCCGAGAGAAGAGAAGGGGGCGCTCAGGCCAGCGCAGTGCTGGGCTGTCCGTGCAGGGACAGAGCCCTCGCCACTCACCTTTTTACCCTTCAAGTCTGCAGACGTTACCAATTCAGGCCGTTTCTCTATTATATTAATTTTATCTTCCAAGTGGTTAGCCTTGAAAATCTTAACGAGAAAAAAAAAATGAAAGTATTGTTTTTGTCCAGGGGAAAAAAACATCTCAAAGTTGCCTTGTCTGTTTGCAGTTTTCTGGCCAAATAGTTCTGGAGGACCACTTTTATCTGCTTTGTGAAAATTCTCTCCTCCAGGGGCATCCTGTGCACCAAAGATGAGATCACTAGCAAAATGTTGTAAGAGCAAAAGAAATTTCTCTTGCAGGCATATGAGCAGGACTCAGCAATAGGCTTGTAGTTCTGGGAGTTTCTTTCAGAGAGGAAGAAATCAAAACCAATCACTGGCCAGGGGGAAAAATACCATCACAGAACCAATCAGTCAGGCCAGCTTGTGAGCAGTGACTCCCTGGACACTGGGTCGCAGAAACAAATCATCAATTCAGTTGTATTACTGCAAACATTTTAGTTTTGTTAGTTTTATGTGAAGTGAGGAGAAAAGCCATAAAAAGAAAGGAGAGTCTGAATGTTTGCTGCTATCCAGGGACAGCCCGAGAAGATTTCTGAGCCAGCTCTCAAGATGGAGGGGGTTCTCACTAGCTCCCGTAGTGCCAACATGGCATCAAAGCGAACAATCCTAGATGCAGGAAAGCAGGCCCCACCCGGTCCCCCTGTCAGTTCCATAACAATTACCACTTACTTTTCTCATCAGTCTGTGTGAAGCTGCTGAGTTCTCTACTGTAAATACCTAAAAAGAATACCATGCCCTTAGTTGTGGGAGATTCACTTGACAGAGAAAGAAATTAGAGATTAAACACCAACATGATCATTCCAAGGCAGAAGGTACCACCAAACCAAGTCTACCTGTGCTCATTACCCAGGGGGACAGCACCCCCTTTCTTCTTTTTCCAAAGACTTTGAGAGACAGAGCAGGGGCAGAGAAACCGACTCCGTGCTGAGCATGGAGGCCACAGAGGGCTTGATCCCCTGACCCTGAGATCATGACCTGAGTTAAAGGCAGACACTTAACTGACTGAGCCACCCAGGCGTCCTTGCACTCCCTTTCTGCACTGACCCTAGCAAGATGCAGATGCAGACACCCGAGCTGCAGCTCTATGGGAAAAGCTACAGCCTGACTCCTGCCTGCACACGGAGGCGAGCAACCCCAAAGCCCCACATCCTTGGCAGCTGTGCTTGCAAAGAGCCCGAGTCACAGAACTGTGTACCCAGACCACGCAACATTCGAACTCAAGAGCCGCCTTTAGGAAGCTAGGAGAAAGGCACATGTCCAGTACCTGCTCTGCCCCAAGGTGATGGGCCAGCAAGGAGAGCAGACTGCCGTCACTGACACACAGGCACACGCTGGCCGGCTTCAGCACCTGCAGGAGAAGAACCACCTCAACACAGGTTTTCTTATAGTAGGTCAAGAAATTCTTGTTGGCACACTCACAGAAATGCTTCCCTTCTCCTGACCCCACCAACTCACTCTGTGATCCTTCAATCCGATTCTACACCCTCAACACCCAGCTGGATCTTCTTGCGTCCCCACAGTCATGCTTGCCTTCCAGGCATTACGCAGTCCCTGCCTTCCAATGTACCCACCTCACCAACCTCTCCCCACCCAGACCTGTCAGGAAAGACCCCTCAAGCTGTCCTAAAAGGCCCAGCTGAAGACCTGCCCCACTTGCTGGAGGTCACCTCCCAGTCTACAACTAGCCTCTTCCCTCTCTGGTCACAGCACAGACAGCTGTGAGCCTGTCAAGTGTCTCGCCAAAGGCAGGGATTACTTTACAGGTCCCAGATCCCTTTGAGAGAAACATAAGACAGCTGGGATCTTCCCTCCTGCAAAAATGCATGCATTTGCATATCTGCACACATATTTCTGCATATAACTCCAAGAGGTCCAAGAGACACCCCTCCAAACCCTATGTGTGGTCCTGGCCTGAAAGACCCCTGCTAAAGGCAGCAGGGAGCAAAGGTTTTTAGGCAGGACAGTTATATAACCAGATTCATATTTTAGAAAATTTTATTTTATTTTTAAAGATTTTATTTATTTATTTGAGAGAGAGAGAACGAGAGATAGAGAGCACGAGAGGGAAGAGGGTCAGAGGGAGAAGCAGGCTCCCTGCTGAGCAGGGAGCCCGATGTGGGACTTGATCCCGGGACTCCAGGATCATGACCTGAGCCAAATGCAGTCGCTTAACCAACTGAGCCACCCAGGTGCCCTATTTTTAGAAAATTTTAGAAAGGAGGCAGATGAAAGAAAGGATGGGGTGGCTGAATCCACTGGTATCATCCACAGGAACTGCTAGTGACCACAAAGGCGACATGTTTAGAGGGACAAAGGCAGGGGCCGAGGTGAGGCTCCCAAGAAGAGGCTCTCACAGGACAGCAGAAAACTGAAAGCAGAAAGTCCAGTAACATGCTCCCTGGCTCACCACCTGAGGGCCCACCCAGAAGCCACCTGAAGACCAGGAAGCACAGAAATCAAAACCAACGAACTATAAGCAAGCAATGAGCTGGGGCCCACGGGACTAACTCCTTCTTGCCTATAACCACCCAAGGGACTGGACACTGACCGTCCTCAGGGCCTGGACGTATTGGTCAGTTCTGTCCTGATCATTGATCTCTCCAAACCGAGGCCGGTTCCAGAGCAGGTGAGCTTGGCAGTCGCACACGGGGCGTGCTGGGTAGACTCTCCCGTTTTTTTCAGGGCTAGGCCAGGAAATGAACAGATGGACACATATGATGAGCATGACCTGCTAGGCACTGGCAGGCATAAAGGCATGGCACAGGGATCTGCCCAGTAGAACTGAGATGGGCCATGGTGGGCACATCCTCTAGAGGGCATGGGTCTAGGAGCTGGCTTACAAATGGGCATTAGAGGTTAGAGGGCCCCCCAATTCAAGACTTCTCATCTAGGGCTCTTCCAAATGGGGGCCCCGCAACCAGGACAGCCTCTTCTAGTACAGGACAATGGGCGCTAACACATCCAGTCACAAAACTTTTACTCTTATTTCATTCTGTTCAGACACAAACCTGCCCACTCGTGCCTCTACAGGGTCTATGAGGCGAACTTACATAAGTGCACAGTGTCACCGGCCCAGGGCACAGCCCTCCCCCCCCAACAAGACTTGGGACATACCTGGTCTTCTGGAGGCTGTACCATACACAATAGTCATCGTGGTGGGCGACCAGGCAGAGGCTTGAACCTTGGACAACGGGCTCTTCTTGTGGCAGGAAGTACACACACTGCATCCAGTGGTCCCGCCACTGAAACAGGGAACAGAGAATCAGGCGTCCCCAAGCTGCAAAAAGAGCAACGCTTCTAATCTAGGAGTCAAAATCCACGCCCAAAACCCACTTGCAGGGAGACCATGCTGTGGACTACAGATGCCTACTCTTGCCAAAAAAATAAAGAAGAAAATTCTCAAGTCAGAGAGGCCAATGGCTGGAAAGTTTGCTGGAACGCTACTGGCTTTAGAAGGATACAGTGCAGCCCAGGGTAGCAGTCTTCAAGAGGAGTTCAGGACCAGGGACTCTGTCCCATGTACGCGCGTGTGTCCACGTGCATGCCTCCACCTCACGTGTGTGTGCGCACGTACAGGCAAGGAAGAAGGGAAGCAGAGAGGGAAGATAGGGGAGAGAGTAAACAAACAGAGCAAATGCTAACCGTTGGGAAATTTAAGTAAAGGGCATATCAGTGTTTATTTTCATTTTTTCTGTGGGTTTAGAATTTTTCCAAAATAAAAAGTTGGGAAAATAGTACAGAAAGGTCTTGTTCTGTTTATTCTTTTGAATTACAGTTTTTAGGGGCGCCTGGGTGGCTCAATCGGTTAAGCCTCCAACTCTTGATCTCAGGACCATGAGTTCAAGCCCTTTGTTGGGCTCCATGCCTAGTGCAGTGCACTTATTAAAAAAAATAAAATAAAAATAATATAAAATCATTTTTAAAGACCTGAAATACTCTAAATTGTGAAACAGTTTACAATGATCCAGAGTCAACTTTTAATAAGCTCTGTTCATCTTTTTTGACACTACAAATCCCACATACAGGATTCTTTGCTAAGAAAAACCAAAGGAAAAAAAGCTATATTCACATGAACACCTTTATTACAGATTTAGACTAAGCAAAACCTGGCCCCGACCCAAATGTCCAGCAGCTCAGAAATGGATCTACAAGTCCTTATACAGAATATACAGAATATCAATCAGCAGACGCTAAAGATGGTAACTGAAGACGAGTGCAGCATGAAAATACAGACATCAGCACCGACAATCTCATGTATGTGGAAAGAGATCAAAAGAAGGAAGTTCTTTGCAGTGATAGGACCCTGAGTGACTTTGGATTCATTTTCGTTTTACACAAGGTTTATTACTCTTACAATCTTTAAGCCTCTTTTTATTTTTTTAAGCCTCTTTTTAAAAAAGAAGGAACTGTCCTAAAAAGTGGATACCTGGTGCAATTCTGACGAGACGAGTGTGTGCTCATTCTCTGTCATCAGCAGGAACTAAGAAAAACTTGGTCCCTAGGAAACTCCCAGGGCACCGCTGGGTGCGGATGCAAACAGAGCTGACACCAGCTCCACTTCACAGGAACGCATTCTGCCCTACCTAGATTTTAATTTTAACCGAAAGGCAGGTGAACGACATTCCCAGGTTATCTAAAATGTCTATCTGAACATAAAAGTCAGAAAATGACAGTGTAACTAGACACATTATAGCACAAGTAAACGCTAACAAGGAGGAAAAAAATCGATTCTCTAAAACCTGTTGTTCATTCCTTACTGGGCAAATTGACCCAAAGACAAGAGAAGCCTTCCCCAGTAAGGCTCTCTGACCATCACGTCCTCACAAGCCAGCCTCCCAGGTCCGAACGCTAAAGGGATGCTGACTGAAGCCACTGGCCGAGGTGAGAGAGACTGAATATATTTCAGACCAAGAGCAGTTTAGTGAAGTCATGAGGGAGATCCATTAGCAGCTCTTCAAATTTCTAACAGTCCATAAGTCACTGCCGATAAAGGAAAGACAAACCCATCAGGAGACAAGCACCCACCACTGCTGCCTAGACAGGAGGCCCAGCTCCGATAACTGGGTCAGGCCTCAGTCTCAGTTTAGGCATTATGTGGTTACCCAGCACATCTTGTATGAGGATTGAAGGGAAAAAAAAAAAAAACATACTAGTGATGAGGGAGCAGAAGGCTAGCTGAAGACAAAGCATAAGCTGACCCTGCAACCTCTCCCCACCCCCTACTTCTGGATGGGACATGTGACAGTCTTCCAGGAATCTCCCTAATATATTAATGTTAACACTTTGCTAGAGGGGAAAAAAACCTTAACTTGACAATGGCAAGCCTCCAGTATCTTGTAGGTGGGGGCCTCTTTAGCATATGGAAGTTCTTCTGAAACCTCCCTTTTCCTTAACTTCCCCCAACTCCCAAGTATATAATCACCACTCCTCAAGATCCCAGGGCAGGAGCTCTTTATACCCACGGGTCCTGTCTCCGTGCTTTAATAAAACCACCATTTTGCACCAAAGACGTTTCAAGAACTCTTTCTTGGTCTTCAGCTCCGGACCTCACCCTACTAAACCTCACCTATATTCCAAAACATCAGTAGCACTGTGAAGATATGCAAATGAAAGTATTCGCATTTTATATTCTTATGCTAATTTTGTACCCCCACCCTCCCGGAGAGGAAGCAACCGGCCCTAGTGTCCTTCTCAATTCTGCGGGCGAATTCTGACCAGCCCCTCCAGCCCCCAAACACTCAGCCTGCGGAAGACCCCCTGAAGACCAGGCTGTGCAGAGTTCATTTGCACTGCTTGGAGGCACACCCGCCCAAGGCCAAGCAACTGGAGGGGAGAGGGGCGAGGGGGGACCTCACAGGCCCGGGGATTGGGGGTCGGGAGTTACCAACTGCAATCCTGCAGCAGTCATGACCCTTTGGCCTAAGCAGTAACTCAGGGGGCAGGGGAGCCGCTCAGGCCATCCCCCGATGTCACCCTGCGTACACCTAGAACAAGCAGGCCAGCAATCAAGAAAATCCAGTGCCCAGCAAGTGGTAACAGGACAACAGAATACAGAGAGAATGGTACCCAGGGCCTCCCAGGTAGAGAAGGGATGGTTTTTTTTTTGGAAATGTTGGTGAAGTTGGTGGGGTCTGGAGCCAATGGCCAAGACGTCTTCCGTGCAAAATGGTGGTTTATTAAAGCACGGCGACAGGACCCCCCGGCAGAAAGAGCTGTTGCACCGGGGCTGTGAGGCGTGGCTGATTATATACCTGGGAGTTGGGGGCAGTAAGGAAAAGGGAGGTTTCAAAAGGATTTTCGTATGCTAAAGAGGACCTCCAAGATACTGGAGGCCTTGCCATTGTCAAGTTAAGGTTGTTGTTCCCTCTAGTAAAGCATTAACACTAAGATAGCTGTGAGTTTCCTGCTGGAATTTAGGTTATTGATAAGAATGCTTTTTTCTTGTAAATCACGAAGACATTTTGTAAACTGAGGGAGACTCTTGTCTTTGATCTCTGTTAACCATTTGTTTTTCCTCCCCTTAGCTTTAGGGCAGCAAGAGTGCCTGAGGAATGTCACACAGAGCCCACCTGGGGGTGGGAGTGGGGGCTGCAGGGTGTCAGCTTGTGCTTTGTCCCGAGTTTGCCTTCTGCTCCCTCATCGGAAGGAAGGTTTGCATTCTCAGCCCTGAAGCACCTTTCCACTTTTCCCCCCTTTGAGTGTGTGTATAGAGGGTAGACAACACATGCACTCTTTTCAGGAGAGAAAATTCAAAAGATATAAAAGGGTCATGGAGTGGAAAGTTAAGTTTCTTTTCCACCCCTAACCTCCAGCCCCCTTCCCAGAAACAATCATTTTTACCAATTTCTGTAAATTCTTCCAAAGATATTCTTACACACACCCACCACACACGTAAACTCAAACACATATATTCTCATCTTTAATAATATGAATGTTGGCATGCCACATTGTTCTGCACCTCTATTTTTGTATCACTTAATGATCATCCTGGAGATCGTTCTCCATCAGTGCTAAGGGACCTGCCTCACCCTCTGAATGGATATTAGGACAACAGACTTAGCCAGTCCCCTACTGGAGGCTTCTAGATTGCTCGTCTTTTTTATCAGATCAGGACTGTAGTGAGTATCCTGGCACACGTCGTGATACACATATGCAACTTTACCCAGAGCCTCAATGTCTAGAGGTGGAGTCTCTTCCCATGGTCACAGACTGGGTGTCCCCACAATCCACGGACGCTCTCACATTCACCGGCCTGCTTTTCCCCACAGCTCCACCCAGAGCACATCACCATACTCTCTGAACTTTATCACTAACAGGTGGAAAATAATGTCTCACTAAAGTTTACATCTGCACTACTCTTATAAGTGAGGCTGAACAGCTTTTTGCATGTTAAAACCCTGCATTTCCTTTTTTGTAGTTCACATCCTCCACCCACTTTCTATTAAGCTAGAAAAGATTTTGAGGCCATGGAAAATGAGGCTGTAGACAGACTGCAGTCCTCCATTCCAAGCTGAGCTGAGGCCCCTGGGATTACATGGGGGCAAGGGGTGGGGGCTCTGAGTGTGGCTGTGCTAGGACTTGGGGGAGCGAGCACACCAAAGCTTCCCTGTGGCCTCATGTCTGCTGGTGCCGCACGTGAACTTGGCCTAGACGTCTGTTTTCTATTTAATGATAGGTAGCCTTTTGTTTTTGTTTTTTTGTAACTCTTCTCTAACGGGCACCTGGATGACTCAGTCAGTTGAGCAGCAGACTCTTGGTTTCAGCTCAGGTAATGCTTTCAGGGCCATAGGGATTGCCTGTGTCAGGCTCCACACTCAGCGGGAAGCCTGCTTCTCCCTCTCCTTCTGCCTGCCGCTCCCCCTACTTGTGCTCTCTCTCTCTGTGTCATGTAAATAAATAAAATCTTAAAAAAAAAAAAATCCTGGGCGCCTGGGTGGCTCAGATGGTTAAGCGTCTGCCTTCGGCTCAGGTCATGATCCCAGGGTCCTGGGATCGAGTCCCGCATCGGGCTCCCTGCTCCTTGGGAGCCTGCTTCTCCCTCTGCCTCTCTCTCTCTCTCTCTGTCTCTCATGAATAAATAAATAAAATCTTTACAAAAAAAAAAAAAAAAATCCTGACCTAGTCCTTCTGTTTCAAAATTCCTGTGAGTCTAAGGTTCAACATGCTACTTTCCCACAATGAAAAGTGGACAAGTTTCCTGATTTACATGAAAACATGCTCAACTCCTGCCTCTTACCTGGAGGTCCTCTGGGTCTGAGTGTGCCCAGAAGGGGGCCATGGTGCACTTGATCTTCCCCTCAGGGTCCATTTCAATGTCCCACCAGGAGAGAACCACCTGAGCTCGGCCAGATGCCAGAGGTTCAAACTGCCGGCTGTGGCAGGCTGCTGAGCTACTGACTTGCTTGCTAAAGTCCACACTGTGAAAGAATACGCAGGAACTTAAGCATATTTTAAGCTCACATACTCCATTTTTAAGCTTTTACGGTGACATCACCAGCAATGAGACTTGTTTGCAATGGACTCCCGCCTTCAGAAGCAGGTGACATCAGCTAGATTTCCTTCTCACTCATAAAGAACTTTTAAGACCCCAATTCCACCAAATATCTCAAAGCACCGTTGGCTGGGGCGGTTCCTTGGTACCTGAACATAGGCATCACATCACTGAGGGCAGTGAAGTCAGTGGGCGACACCTGGTTCAGCTGAATGTCATAGACAGAGGGAGCACCAGGGCACCTCTCCAGTTCCAAGGGGGGGACGATGACCTGCTCTCCACAGCTGGTCTGAACGCGGACAGGAAAGAGCTTATTCCACGACCACATCCTCCGGGACTCCACCAGCTGTGCATAGACAGTTGCTCTGTGAGGTACCGCTTCACAGTTTTCCTAAGTTTATGTCACAAAAACAAAAGAGAGAAAAATAAACCGGTATATGTATTATAAAATAAACCCACAGTAATTCTCATTAATCAAAAGAGGCTTGTTCCTTAATGTCAGGTCAGTTGAGTAGCATCTACCGCCTTACCGCTATAGGATGGTGAACTGTTTTTGGCCTAATGTCCTTGGGGAAGAAAAAAAAAGGAACCAGATTTCAAAAAGAATACACATTATGCCTAGAACGATTTATGTCAGGTGAGTTTCCAACTACATGACACTCTTAAATGCTTCAAAAATAACCCTTAATTGTCATCATGCTGATGAACTCCCACACCCACTTTGAAGAAAGAGTCCAAGTCTGCTGCTAAGCAGCGATGATGGCACGGGGCTCCAAGCTTCTCTTCAGCACAGGTCTCACCCAGACACCAGAATCTCGTTATTGCATAGCCCAATGGACAAGTGTCCACCCTCAGATGACCTGGCCTCCTGGCCTCACCAGGCACTGCCCACCACTCCCCTCACTTGGTTTTGGCTGCAGTCCCTCATCCGGTTTCCCTCCTACCTCATTCTTTCACCGGACAGCCTGTACGCAACAGGCACCAGGAGCCCAGGCAGAACAGGACGCTCCCAGCTCGGACTGCAGGGCAACGACAGGCCCGGGGCTCCTCTGTCTCAGACTGCAGACCTCTTGGGTCAGATGATCCTCCGCTGTGGGGGCTGTTTTGTACATCATACGATGTTCACTAACCTCCCCGGCCTCTATCCACAAGATGCCAAGAGCGTCCCCCTCTCAGTTGTGACACCAAAAATGGCTGCAGGCATGGCTCTGGATGAGAAACACTGCTCTCCTCTGGCTGCCTCACAACGCTGTGCTTCCCCTACCCATCCTTCACAGAGACAACGCCCCAGAGACGTGGTCTGGCCCATCTCTCTCCCTACACACACTCTCCCCTGAGGGACATCCGTCAGTCAGTCCATCTTCATTTACCAAATACCGCATAGCCAAAAGGCTCTTTGGTCCTCTCTATTTGTTTGACCCTCAGATAGCTCAAACTCTGTCTAAACCAAACAAATCACCCTCACCTCTCCCTCTCCTTCCCAAGCCTGGTCCTCCTCCCATCTTCCCATTCAGTAGGGAACATCACCGTCCAATCCAGTCTCCCAAGCCCCAAACCCTGGCATTGCCTCAATGCCTCCACATCTAAGTAATTACCAAGTCCTTGCCCACCTTCCCCGTCCCCAAGGGTACCTGTCTAGGCCCATTTCTCTGGTCTCAGCTGAGGTCCACCTCAGCCCCAGAACCTGGATGACTCCAACACCTTCTAACCATTCTTCCTGCCCCTGATCTTGCACCCCAAATGCTCTCCACGTGCCTGCCTACATGAATCTGATGCCAATCCCCTGCTTTAAACCCTCCTGTGGCACCACACTGCCTTCTGGAGCACAGGGGCCCATCTCAGTCTAGTTCTGCCCAGCCCTCCAGCCTTAGCTCTAACCCCACCTCCCCCACTACCCATAATGCCAACAACTCACACCGCACCACCTCACCTTCCCACCTTTGTGCTTGCTGACTTCCTCTACTGAGAACGCCCCCGTATGGCAGACCAACACTTGATTACTATTCAAAGACTGACTCCGCTTGAGCTGCATCTTCCTTGATGCTCCCCACCATCCTCTACCACAGCGGGCAGGATCTCACCCCACTGACCACCATCTGAGTGTACCCTCCAACTGTACTGTGATAACCTGCTCACCTACCTGCCTGCCCAGGAGTGCACCTTCATATTCCTGTCAAAAAAGGGCCTGGCAAAATGAAGGCGCTCAATAAATTTACCTTCTCAGATCAATCACTGGGTCACTCACCACCACATGGACTATCTGTCAGATATTCCAGCATCCTGGTTGCATGACCTTCAGGAAGGCAGGAAAAGGGACTGGAAATGGAAGCCTCTGTGTAAAGCCGTAACTCTTTCAAGCTCAGACACAAGGTGGGCAGATGGGGACAATGATTAGAACAGACAACAGACACCTGGCTACACAGACCAGCTGAGAAAGGAAACCGCAGCCAGCTGCCTGCACATCTTCTTAATTATTAGATGAATTAGAGAAAGACCAATTGGACAACACTAATGTAATTTTAAATATCCTTGTGTTCTCTGTTTCAGGGATTCATCTAGTTGATGGTTTTAATGTGGAAAAATAGAAATAATTACTACCAAAGTTACTAAAAAAAATCTTATATTTTGGAGACAAGGAGATGTCTCACACAGTGTGATCACCATCACATGCTGACTGTGCGAGTAATGTGGCCTGTGGCCCCAAATGCCCTGGAAGAAGCCACATTCTTCATTCTGGCCAAACCAAACACCCCTCAACAGGGTCCCAGACTGGGACAGTTGCAGGTTCGCCTAGATG
Source organism: Callorhinus ursinus (assembly GCF_003265705.2). Lineage (NCBI taxonomy): Eukaryota > Metazoa > Chordata > Mammalia > Carnivora > Otariidae > Callorhinus > Callorhinus ursinus. The sequence continues at coordinate 5,659,993 of NW_027397099.1, forward strand.
GTGCCCACAGGACAGGTGGCAGCAAAAGAAGCAGACACTCACACTCCCCAGCTGGCCATTGCCTCTGGGGACATTTATGTCCATAAAAAAGCAAGACAAACATCTCCACGATAACACTCAGCATGCCTCTCCCTTCCGGAAAAAACTGCCAAAGATTATCACTACACAAATTCTTTCGCCTAGAATGGTGAGAGGACTTGGCATTCAAGGCCTTCCACCCTCTCCCTGACATTCCACCATGAACTCACAAGCCCGCCTAGGGGGTGTTCCCACTGATGAACTGCACAGGTCCGCTACCTGGGACACCTCCCCCTCTCCTCAGGGCCTTTCCACATTCCACCTTCTCTACGTATGTCCTCATATCCTGATCCCGGCCCTCATCTGCCAGTCTGAAAACAAATGTTACTGGTGCTTCTGGTAAGCCTCTCCATTTGGCCATCCAGTCTGCCCCATCACTGACCAGTGTGGGTCTTAGAAACAGGAAGGAGGTCTTATATTTCTCCCAGCATGCTAGAACACCTTATACACAGGTGACATTTAAAGAATCTTTACTGAATTGAATTGAATTTGAAGACATCAACTCTAGCCTACGAAAACTGGGTAAGAGACCCAGAAGTCCTAATTAAGGAGAACCAATGTCTCCCAGGAATCAAGGGTATCCTAGGGGGTACAGGGAAGTACTGAGGGCTCAGGCTGTGCACCAATGAGACCTGTGCGAGCCAGGTGAGGTCACAGCAATGTACCCGAGGGAGGCCCCTGGTTACCTGCACAAGATGCCTGTGCGCGTGCTCATAGGAGGGCAGTGCTCCCTCTCCAATCAATTCTGTGTCAAACAGCTCTGTGATCAGGATATTGGCACGACATGGCATGTCACCATCTGAGAAACACAAGGAAACAGAAGCAAACAACTGATGAGAAAAAATATTTACAGCAAAAACGTGAAAGATAAAAGGTTAACAGATTACACTGAAAGCACATACGTACATTCAAGTATCTAGAAGTGTCATGAAACTTTCTAATGGCTCACCAAAAACCCATTTTGATATACATATACGCATCAAGACGCTAGCAATTGGTAAATTTTGGTTAAGAGAATGTAGGTGTTTGTTATACCACTCTTTCAATTTTTCTGTATGTTTAATATTGCAAGGGACTCACAGAACTGATAAGAAAACTATAAACACCCAAAAAGAAAACCAGGCAAAAATACAGACAATTCAAAACAGAAAAACGAATCAATCAAATATATGGAAAATATTTCATTCTTATTGGCAACTGGACAGATACAAATTAACAATTAAACTATTAACGTATTAGCAAAAATGATTTGAAAAGCAAAACTGAACGTCAGTCCTTCAAATATTTCTAGGCTTCATGGAGGGAGAGAAAACCAAAGCTAGAGAGGTTGCGTAATTCCAGTGATACTACGAGACCCAGGATTCAGCATCACCAGTTCCCTACACTAAACCCCCCTTAAATAAGTTAGTTTCTTGCTACCGAACGATCCCCCAAGTAATAGTTGTTTAGGATAGTAGGAGTAGGGGAGGTCCTTTGGCTGACTCTTATTTCCTTAACCTCTGTAATGTAATGTAATGTTACTTCTACAATTTTAATTTTTAATGAGCCAACAGACAAAATTAACTTTGGAAGGGGCTATTCATCATAGATAATTAACTGTAAACACTCCTAATGGTGCACGAATTCTAATCTGACAAAGCCCACTCATCTTCCCTACAAAGAAAACAAGTCTCATGGATAACACAAGGGAAGAGAAGCATTAAGGGGGTTCAAAGGAGGATGCAGTACAGACAGCGTGGACCTTAAGTCATGGAGACCTGAGCCTGGATCCCGCTTTCTAGCCCTGAACCCTCAGTGCTGACCATCAGTCACCTCATATGTAAAACAAGGGTAATGAGATCTGCTCCAGGTGGTGCTGGTTAGGATAGCAAAGGTAAAAGCTGTCGACTTTCTACAAAGCACCCTTGTGCTCAATGCCATGAAAGGAGGCTAACAAGAAACCTCTGTCTTCCGGCCCAGAGACCGGCCTCCCGAGGGGCACTGCCCAGCCTCTCTGATATCATGCCAAACTCGAATGGAAATACACTGTCGCAAACTGCACCCCACCCTTACATGTCTGCTTCTCCCTCTGATGCCTCTGCCTCTGCCTCAGTGGACCGCACCACCAGTCACACAGTCCTGAAACCTGGGCATCATTCAGCAGCTCCAGGAGAGCAGGGACCCTGCCTGCTCTGCTCAGCATTTTACCCCAATGCTTAGAACAACGCCCAGCACCTAGGAACAGTCAGCAAACATTAGCTGAATTCTTGATTCCTCCCTCTCTGTCACCCTACATCCAATCAGTCACCAAGCCCTGCCAATTCTACCTCAAGAATAATTTTTAAGCCAATTATGCAACTTAAAATGATTTATCGTCCAATTTGCTTCAAATAAACAAAGCTTTATGATCCACAGAATCTCAACACTCTTGAGAGCCTGGTATCTGGCATGCTGAGTACTAATGCAGTGTCTGGAGACATTTTTGGATGGCACAAATGACTGGGGTCGGGGAGGGGGAGAAGGAGGAAGGGGTACTGCAAAATCCTGGCTTCTACTGGTTCTCTCTTTCTCTTCCTCTGCTCCCCCCCTCATAAAACAAATTAAAACAAACAAAAAATGCGCAAGTCCTGAAAGGATCAAAGTGATCTGCCAGTAGCCCAACTGCATGGCAGACAATGCTTTTAAAGGAAAACAATAAACACTGGTATCCAGCAATGCAAAACTCCCAAAACACACAGCAAGCAAATACAAATTACTAAACATGTGAAGAAGAAAAATTTAACCCAGAACCAGGATAAAAATTAGTCAAAAGACAGAAAAGTGGAAGAAGATAAAAATATTAAAACAGCTAATATAGATAACGTTAACTATTTAAAAGAACACACAGGGGCGCCTGGGTGGCTCAGTCGGCTAAGTGTCTGCCTCTGGCTCAGGTCATGATCCCAGGGTCCTGGAATCGAGTCCCACATCGGGCTCCCTGCTGAGCAGGGAGTCTGCTTCACCCTCTCCCTCTGCTGCTCCCCCACTGCTTGTGCTCATTCTCACTCTCTCTCAATTAAGTAAATCTTAAAACACACACACACACACACAAACATGTAAGAATGGAAATTATAAAAAAGAATCAAAGGAAACATTTAGAGATGAAAAATACAGTATTAGAAATAAAAAGTTCACTAGATGTACCTAGCAAATTAGACACCAGAAAAGATCAGTAAATCTAAAGACCTAACCAGGAAACCACCCATGTCCCTCAGTAGGTGAAGGGATGAACAAAGGTGTCCACACACGAGTGCTACTCAGCAAGAGCAGAGAATGAATCTTGATCCAAAGAATGTGGATGAAACCCAAAAGCATCATGCTACAGAAAAGAAAGCAGGAACAAAAGAGTACACATGGATAATTTAATTTACTCAAAATTCTAGAAAAGGGAGATCTAACCTGTATGGGGGAAAGCAGATCAGTGGGTGCCTAGGGTCAGTAATATGGAGGCAATTGGCTGTAAAGTGTCATGAGCAATCTCTTTGTGCATGATAAAGACATTCTACTATTTTGATTTTAAAAGAGGTTACAAATGTGTTTACATTTGTCCAAACTCATCAAACTATATACTAAGACTGATGCACTCATTTTATGAAAATTTACCTCAATAACATTGATTAAAAAATAGGATAACAAAAAAATAGGATAATGATTTGTATACTCTTTTGCATGTATGTTTCAAAAACAAAGGGGACACTAATCCCTTCTTTTGTGCATGTTTCAGGTTCTCCATTAAAAACCTTTCTTTAATTAAATGGAACAAGTATCTTGACCTTGCACAGAGGCTTCCTTCTAAATTACTGCATTTTAAAAAACTGCGAGGCTATCCAGACCCTCGCCCCAGAAGCTTCTTTTGCAAAGCTTTCCACTGTGCTCCCCAGGAATCAGTGGCATGTGAAATTTGAGAAGTCGGATTCAAATGCCTGGACTCTAAAAACTATTCTGAGAGGCTGGAGAGACTGTGCCACACAGGCAACTCGCTCGTGTCGGACGCTGAAGCAGGATGTTGGCACGAAGCAAACCTCTCTCTGCCATCTACTTGGTTTCCACTTCTGTCTGAGGAAACTCAAAACGCAGAGAGCTGAGTCACATAAGAATTCTAACTTGCTTAAAGCAACAGAAAGTTTCATTTGTATCACCACCGTTGCACGGGACAAGCTCTGGGGCTCACTGCTGATTCAACTAGCAGAGAAGCTGAGCCCTTATTTTCAGACCACGTGGAGAGACTCCATTTCTCTGTGATTACCTGAATACTTATTCCAGGTAACCAGAATAAACCTTTTCTTCTCTCCTTCGACGGCAAGTAAAACTTTCAAAAGAGTATGTACTGCTCTTACCTGGCCCTATGGTCACCTCAGTGGAATGCTTGTTGATAATCTTAATTTTATCAGTGAAGCCATTTCTCTCCACAATCTTCACAGCAGCATCAGCCATGGGCTTGAAAACCTAGAAATGAGAGCCAAAACCCAACGAAAAATGAGCAATAAATTGAAGAGTAACATCCTAACATCCAAGATCAGTAAGATATGTTGTGATACAGGTACTAAGATTTGAAGTAAAAGAGGTCTCCACGACAGAATTTCCTCCTGAATATATAATATGTACCTCTGTTATCACATGATACAGGCAAAATATATCTTTGGGCTGATTTGATCTAAAAAAAGGAGACCTCATCTTTGGAATATAAATACATTATTCTCCAAATGAGTGTCATGAAAATGAATACAAAGGGAAGACACTGCGCTGGGTTTAACTTGCATGAGTTAAACCTTAAGAGCCAGGCACACTAGGGAGGCAGGGCTTCCCAAGGAGATTGCACTATCTAGCAAGGATGGCAGGTGTCAGTGCTGAGCTAGGGGAAGGCAGTAGGGGTGCTTGCCTCACAAAACCAGGACTTGGGGCCTGGGGCAGGACATGTGCTGTCCTCTCCAGAGGAAAGCGAGACTGTTACTGTATTAGTCCTTAAGTGTGAATAAGCATCAGTTCAAAACTGTCCCAAATCCCCGCTGATGGCAGAATACGGCCTGCATTTTATGGTATTCGAGGCCCTCCACAACACAAACCACCTTACTTCCCCACCCATGACTGATGCTCCAGCCATGCTGATCTCATTGTGCACTAGGCAAGCCTGAGCCTTCTCTGCCCTACTCCCCACCTGCCAAAGCAAACCCAATTTCCAGGGCAGCACATATCCCCTCTTCTCCAGGAGTTTTCCTGAACCCTTCACATGTCCCTAAACACAAGCCCGCTCCAACTCTTCACTTTCTAGCTTGCCCAATTTAGACCGCAAAGCTCCAAACACAAGAGTGCATAAAACATACAGATGTGCATGTGGCCACACCCACCGAGGTGGAAATAGAAAATGAAAGAGTAACTGGTCACAACAAGATTTCCATTTTTTCTACCATGAACACATATTTCTTTTATTATAATCAAGGGGGAAATGCTATATTCTTCCGTAAAGAATACATATGTGCTTAGCTAGGAAAAGAAATCTTCACAATCTGTTTCAAATTATTTCTAGGATCTGGCTTGATGTTCTTAGATGTAGTTTGAGGGCCTCATGCTCTCAGTTCTCACTCATCACTTTGCCTCCACCCCAAAGTATCACAAGTTCATGTCACCCCTCAGCCCTCCTGCCTCTTGATATTATCACTCATCTCCTCTGCTGACCCTTCAGGTTCTGATGTTCACAGTCTCCTCCTCAGCCACCAAGAACTCAAGACCTCACCCAGAACACTTCTTTCTGGAATGGCCCCTGAAGCTGACTTCCCATCATTCTTTGTACTCTCCTGCCCCTCCATTCAGTCTGGGGGACTGACCTTCTTCCAAGCAGTGACCTGTCTTGTCTACGGGTAACCAAATCTCTCAGGCCAGGTCAATGAGGTTAAGTTAAATAGGATTTAACCTTATTCTGGCCAATGATACCCAAGGAGAGGTTTGCTAGAGATTCCTGGGAAAGTTCTTCTGGCTCTTAAAAAAGAGAAGAAAAGTAAGGAAAGCAGGACCATGCTTCATTTTCAAAGACTTTGCCACAGAAATCACTGCAACTAATATATCTTCCCAAAATATTCCTTACTTTTCAAATGTATTAAAAGAGAAGTTTATAGTCATTGTATATGATTTCTTGTATTCCATCCACTCCTCAATCCTACTCCCCTGAAAACACCACCTAAAGGAGGTCACCTCTTAGCTACCAACCCAACGGCCTTCTCTCAGGCCTCATCCTGCTTAACTTCGATACCCGTGCGAATACAGGGTCCACAGGCGTTTAAATGTAAGTTGATTAAAACTGCATGAAATTTAAAAATTCAGTTCCCCAGTCATACAAGTCACACCGCAAGTACTTAGCAGCCACATGTAGCCAGGGACCACTCTACTGGTCAGCACAGCTATAGAAGATATTCAGCATCACAGAAAGTTCTACCAGGCAATGCTGCTCTGTAACACCCGCACTTGCTGACCACTCCTTCTTTCCCATGATGCCCTTGCAATCCGCCCCCTCTTGGCTTCCACCTCTGCCCTCTAGGGTCTCTTCTGTGTGAACTTGACGTTATCAGCCACTCTTCTTCCCTCACAGGCACGGGTCCCCAGGTCTGCTCTTCTCATCCTACTCTCTCTCCCTGGACAAGCTCCTACACTGTCAGCCTCACCTGTCACATCTTTAGCAAATGAGTTGCAAATGCACTTGTACATGCCACTCTCTAAAGGGTCAGACGTCCAGCTCTAGGGATCAGCAGGTTCTCACTCACTGTTCCAGACCTGTCTTTCCTGTTGGCATGCAGCTCAGGGAGAGCTGAAAACCACAGGGCAATCCAGACAGAATGACCACAGGCTCAAAAGTGGTCACTAAAGTAAGAGCTGGGAGGCCACCATAAGATGTCAAGAGCCAACAGAAGAGATGTGAAAGTTACAGATCAGAGCAGCAAGAGAGAAATTAGAAATCCAGGTAACTGACATGGGAATATATGGAAATACCCAAGAGCACAGTCCTACCAATTTTGTCAAAAAACATGTTCTCATCCTGTATCTTTAATTAGCAGTCGACACATACACTGGCTCCTGCCCTGAGACTTGCCTCTCTCCTACTTAGCATATCCAAGAGGAAATGCATTATCTTTCCCACAAAGCAAGTATCTTCCTCCGAGCTTCTCTTACCAGTCAATGGCATCACTGCCCCCCCGATACCCATACTAGAAATCTCACACACTCTTCCATCAAAGCTACGACTATAGAGTGAGCACCATAAGTAGGAATCAAAAGACCAAGCCTCGAGGTCTAGCCCTCCTATTTATTAACTGTGAGGTTAAGTCTTTAACTTCTCTGGGTCTTAGTTTCTTCATTTATAAAGTAAAGATAATAAAATCTACTTAAGACTAACTAAGGCAACCATCCTAAAACATTGATTTCTTTGTATTTAATTAAAAATCTTGATGACACTCAAAAAGGCCAAGAAGTGACTCTTAATGTTTTTACGAAGTCTCACACACACACACACACACACACACACACACACACACACACACACACACACACACACACACACACTGCTCTCAGGACTTCCATGAAATCTGAAGCCCACTATTCTTACTTCAGGTTAAGAACTAACTCAAGATATGGGAATTTCAAATCTTTATTGTAGCACTTAGGTCCTCCATAGTCTCACTACAATCCACCTTTCTGGATTTCTACCATGACGCCATTTGCCATGACTCTGTAAAATGCCTACCTTTCCAGATCAGGAGCGTGAGAGCCATACTGAGGGGATGGTGGGTGGGGAGCTGGAAAGAGCCTCAGTAGAATACCCCAGCGTGCTACCTTCAGAGTTTGTGTGAGAAAACAAAACACTTCTCTTGTTTTTTGTGTTTTTTTTAGATTTTATTTATTTGACAGAGAGAGAAAGTACAAGCAGGGTGAGCAAAGGCAGAGGAAGAAGCAGGCTCCCACTGAGCAGAGAGCCCGACGTGAGGCTCAATCCCAGGACCCTGGGATCATGACCTGAGCTGAAGGCAGATGCTTAACCAACTGAGCCACCCAGGTGCCCTTTTTCTCTTGTTTAAACCACTGTTATTTTGAGACTTTGTTATTTGCAACTCAATCACCACACAAACCAAATTTCATAGGAAAAAGTGTTTAAATACATGCCACCCCTTTCCAAAAGCTGGGAAGAATATACACCAAAATTTTAACAATGGTTAACTATGAGTTAACATACTATTTTTATTTTACATTTACCATACTTCCTATAATGGAATGCATTATTGACATTACCAGAAAAACTGTATGTTTAATCGTATATTAAACACCCAATTCCTTTTTTTTAAGATTTTATTTATTTATTTGAGAGAGAGCAAGCACACAAGCAGGGCAGAGTGGCAGGCAGAGAGAGAGAGAGGGAGAGAAGCAGACTCCCTGCTGGGCAGGGAGCCCAATGCGGGGCTTGATCCCAGGACCCTGAGATCATGACTCAAGCCAAAGGCATATACTTAACTGACAGAGCCACCCAGGTGTCCCTAAACACCCAATTCTTGACAAACATAGTAAGATAGCTGGCTCTGTGGGGACATTTAAGCTAGCAGATCTCAACCTTGGCGCAGAGTCAAAACTCCCAATGCCTAGGCCCCATCCCAGAATAATTAAATTAAAACTGGGGGGGAAGAGGCCAGTTAGGCATCAGTATTTTTTGAAGCTATTTAGTGATTCTGACATGCAGTCAAGGCTGAGAACTGCTATTTTCCGAGGAGAAAATGAGCCCCTGGAAGAAGGAATTATGTCTGATTCATCTCCATATCCTTAGAACCCGACCCTGTGCTTCGCACAGAGTGAACACTCCGTGAACGTGTGTGAACAAACGGATAGGCAAGGTGCATGAGGGACTCCCCACATAAGACACAGGACACACAACTGAAGAGTGTGGCTCACCTCAATGGCATAGCAGAAGTCAGCCCCTGCCGTGACCGCCATCATTGACAAGAGTCCTGTGCCAGTGCCAATGTCAAGAACCAAGGCCTTCTGTCCTCTGTCCTTCACCCTGCTCACAGCAGCCCGGATACCTTGGTAATATTTTATATTCTAAGAGAAAGGGAGAAAACAGTTGTCACTTCATACCAGTTACTGGAAATAAATGGAAAGGTACTTTGTGAAGTGTGGGACTCACGGCTGGCAGCAACAGTGTAAGTCATGATGCCATGGCTTTCTGGCCTCAAGGAACAGCCCTGGCTAGCTGGGTCAGGCAGGCCCTGTGAGACTCCAAGAGCATGGGGTCAGCCTCTTGCCCCTTATTTGGCGACTGTCCCTCCCCTCCACATCCACTCCTCCTCTGTACTCTGCTTCGAGGGGCTGGGGCTCTGCCAACCACATTCTCCTTTTCCAGCTATTCGGTATGGACAAGAGGGAAACTAGAGGGCAACCAGCAGGACGGAGAAAACTTGTTCCTTCCCAAATGGCTGCTGCTTCCGTCAGTGTCCTCCCAGGAGGGGCAGCCGGCTCCAGAGGCAGCTCCCCGCCGTCCTCTCATCACCAGCCGCCTCGCGCCCCTCGGACGGCAGCAGCACACCAGCAGCTGTCCCCCCAGTTCCACAGGGCCTCTCCTCCACGCTTCCGGGCTCAAGAATCCTACTCCTCTCTGTGTTTCCGCAGCCCCAGACAACGGACCTGCTTCCCACAATGGCTGCCACTAGGGAACCTCGGTGCTCCCGTTTGCTTCCCAGGCCTCCCACATCTGTGTTACCGAGTCCCTCCATTGAAAGACTAACCTGGCTTTGGGTTTCCTGACTGGACTCTAATTCACACAGGTTCCTGGTCTACAAAATAATCCCCTCCCCAAGAAATCATTTCTTTGTTTTTAGTTCAGGTTATTTGGTAGCTTAAACAGATACATGTGCTAACTGTAACAGTTTGGCTCAAGAGGTACCCTGACCCTTCTGTTGAAAACAACTAAAAATGATGGGGAAAATACTTGCAAATCTTTTTAAATGACTAATGAGCTGGCAAGTTAGTAAGAAACATTAAGAAGCCAAACACCTATAAGTGGATTCCTCCCAATTGAGCCTTAAGATGACTGCATGACCAGCTGACACCTTGATCACAGCCTGCCAGGGGGTGCAGCGAAGCTGAGCCCAGATTTCAAACCCACAGAAATGGTGAGATGATAACTCTCTTCAGCCATTAAATTTTGGGATAATTTGTTATGCAATAGTACACAACAGAAGACTGGTATCAAAAGGACAATATTCTCTGACCTGAGTGCAATCAGGTTAGAAATCTCAGTAACAAAAATATAACTAAAGAGACTTTTGAACACTGAGAAATTCTAAAATCACAGGTAAAAAATTAAATCAAAAGAATTAGAAAATATCTAGAACTGAATTTTTAAAAAATTACATATCAAAACTCAGGGGGTACCTAAAAGCAGTATTTGGAGAGAAACATACTAGAAAAGACAAACAATAAGGTAAGCATCCACCTCAAAAACTCAGAAAGAGGGGGTGCCTGGGTGGCTCAGTCGGTTAAGCGTCTGCCTTCGGCTCGGGTCATGATCCCAGGGCCCTGGGATCGAGCCCCACATCGGGCTCCCTGCTCAGTGGGAAGCCTGCTTCTCCCTCTCCCACTCCCCCTGCTTGTGTTCCCTCTCTCGCTGTGTCTCTATCAAATAAATAAATAAAATTTTTTAAAAAAGAAAAAATTAGAAAGAGGACTGCAATGTAACTGCCAAATTAGCAGATGACTAAAAATAATAAAACACAAAAATTAATGAACTAGGGAATATAGAGATTTTATAGGATTTTTTAATAAAAGTTATTTCAAAAATCGACTGAAATTGATGAACCTCTGGTAAGTCCAAAAAAAGGTGGGGGAGGAGAAGTACCCAAAAACTGGGAATAAGGCAGGGAGCAGCGAGGTGGGGCATCGGATATATGCTGCAGATATTAGAGAGATTAAAGATTATGAACAACTTTTAGCAAATAAATTTTTTAAAAATCAGATGAAGTGGACTTTATACTGGGAATTCTATCCAATATACTAGAGCAAGAAAAAATGAAATAAGGTCTAGAAAGCACATTGTTATTATTCATACATGAATGTCTGCAAAAACCTAAAATACCTACAGATAATTACTACAACTAAGTAAACTTAGGAAGTTACAGAATTTCAAATTGATAACTAAAAATCAACTGAAATTTTATATATCGGCAATAGCCTTTAAAACCTTGGCAAAGGGAAGGATTTCTTAAACAAGAGACAAAAAGTACCAGCCAATAAAGGACATATAAAAATAAATTTGACATTAAGAACCTGCATTTATCAGATGAAAAAACAACCAACAAAGACACCTACAATAATGTAACTGACAGGTGATTAGCCCCCAAAATATATAAAGAACTCCTGTAAATTACCAAGTCATAAAAAACATGAAAAGCCAATGAACAAACAAAAAGAACTCATACTTAGTAGCAACCAGAGGAATGCAAATTAAAATTACACTGACAGACTAGTTCATACCCACCAGATTGACAAGAATGTAAAAAACTGGTTAATACCAAATATTAGCAAGGATGTGAAACAACAAGAACAATCACTCACAAGTAGGAGAATGTAGAGAGGCATGACCGCTTTGGGAGAGAATCTGACGTTACCTACTAAAGCTGAACAAACTCAACAGGCAGCAACTCCTGTCCTAGGTATACACAACCTAGAGAAAAGTGTGCATGTGCACCAGAGTACAGGTCCTGGAACGTTCTAGCAGCACCACTTACAACAGCAAGAAGCTAGAAACAACCCAAAAGTCTACCAACAGAATAGGTAAGTAATGATACGCTTATACAACGGATTAAGTGTATCCAGTAGTGAATGAACTACAGCTACATGCAAAATGGATGAATCGCAAAAATAATGGTGAGCAAGGAGGCAAGTCATAAAGTATAAACACAGTATGACTCCATTATATGAAGTTCAAAAACAGGCAAAACTAAGAATTTACTTTTTAATACAGAGTAGGTGGTGAAACTACAAAGAAAAGCAAGAGAGTGACTGATAGAAAATTCAAGACAGTGGAAACTTCTGAGGGGAGGGAGGCACACGGGAATTCTGAGTAATGGTAATGTTCTATTTCTTAAGCTGATTGGTAAGTGTATGAGCATTTATTTTATTATTCTTTCTTAAACTGTGCACACATGTTTTATTCTTCTGTATGTCTCTCACAAGCATTTTAAAGACTAAGAATGGTACCAGATCTCAAAATAGCAGCACTGAACTCTAAAAGAAAATGGGTAGGTGTGTCTGGCTGGCTTAGTTGGTGGAGCAGGCGACTCTTGACCTCCGAGTTCTGAGTTCGAGCCCCATGTTGGGTGTAGAAATTACTTAAAAATAAAATCTTTAAAAAAAAATTAAAAATTAAAAAAGAAAAGAAAATGGATAATGTCAAAATTCTGATGGGAAGTGATTTCCAAACTAGAATCCATATTCAGCCTAAGTCTTAAGTGTAAGGACAGAATAAAGAAGTTTTAGGATTAGCAAAGTTTCCAAACACTCACCTCCCATGCACCCTCTCACAAGAACCTGAGGAAGATTCTGCTTAGCCAAAAAGAGAGAGTGAACCACAGAGGAACACCAGGGAGCCAGGAAACAGAGGACTCAATCTAAAAAGAAAAGTGAAGGAAATCTGCAGGACAATAAACAAGAAATCCAGGATGACAGATACACAGCAAGTCTGTAGAGCACCCAGTCTGGACTAAAGCAGGTCAAAATGATCCCAGAGATAATCTCCAAGAAGACAAAACTGAAAGAACAGCCGATTGTTGGGGTGCCTGGGTGGCTAAATCGGTTAAGCATCTGCCTTCAGCTCAGGTCATGATGCCAGGGTCTGGGATTGAGCCCCGCATGGGGCTCCCTGCTCGGCGGGAAGCCTGCTTCTCCCTCTCCCTCTGCTGCTGCTCTGCCTGTTTGTGTTCTCTCTGTGTATGTCAAATAAATAAATAAAATCTTAAAAAAAAAAATAGCCGACTGTTTTGACCTTTCCTTCTGAAAGGAAATTTAGACTACTGGGGGAAAGTTTGGGCCTAAAAGAATGATGTATACATAGAAAACAAAGCGAAAAGAAGACCATTATTAGGAAAGAGTTATGCAAGAAAGGCAAAGTGATCGGAGTATACCATACAGCTCACCTATGAATAGTGTTTCCACAGTTCTAATAAAGTAAACACATGATTTTAACAAACACAGATTTATGTAAGTGCTTACCTCATAATCACCTTTCAGAAAGATACTAAACAGCGGTACATAGAGTTTGACTTGCCTACTGAAACACTGAATATTGATTCAGAAAAAATTGTAACTGCACTGGGAGGAGAAGGGAATAAGCTGGAAGGAGGAAATGAAAGAAAACCCAATTCTCAGCTCTAAACAGGGAAGTCAAGAGAATAGCTACTTATATATGGAAGCAAAAACAAAACAAACAGCTCAAAAAGAAACAATGAGGCTGCCTCTGAGGTTAAGCATTAAGAGGTTTTTTCTGGGGGAAAAACACACCAGGGGACTGCTCTTTTTCACAATAAGCCTTACAGAACTATTGGACTCTTAAAGGAAGTGCATTTATGTCTTGGATAAAATCAGTATGGTAGGGCGCCTGGGTGGCTCAGTTGGTTAAGCGACTGCCTTCGGCTCAGGTCATGACCCTGGAGTCCCGGGATCGAGTCCCATGTCCGCTTCTCCCTCTGACCCTCTTGCCTCTCGTGCTCTCTACCTCATTCTCTCTCTCTCACATAAATAAATAAAATCTTTAAAAAAAAAAAAGTATGGCGTTTTATGTTCTGTGCTTTTTACCACAATAAAAAATTTTTTAAGAAAATCAGTATGGCAATTGCCAGAATTTGTCAAACTAGGAAACTGAACAACAAATATATTATATCAAGTTGATGGTAAAGTGGGGAGCACAGCAGCCTTCCAAACACATTACATCCCCCCAAAGCAGGAGGGTATGGTTTTCTCTGTGTGGCTGTAGGATAACAGAAGGAGAGAACTGGGAATTGGCCTGGCAGTTTCAGTACAGCCATGAGCCGATCACCTGAGAACCCCCGTTAGCTCCAACCTCAACAGTAAACCAGGGTCAGCATATCCTCCAATTAATGATACCCATTAAATTAGCTGACTTTTTAATTACCCAATTTTGAAGGTACTATAGTGAAACCTAAGCCCTCTTAAGAGGCAATTAGGCACAGTCTATCAAGAATCATACCTATGGGGTGCCTGGGTGGCTCAGTCAGTTAAGCGTCTGCCTTTGGCTCAGGTCATGATCCTGGGGTCCTGGGATAGAGCCCTGTATCGGGCTCCCCGCTCAGTGGGGAGTCTGCTTCTCCCACTCCCTCTGCCCTTACCCCTGCTTATGCACTAGCGTGCGTGTGCTCTCTCTCTCCCAAATAAATAAAATCTTAAAAAAATAAATCATATCTGTGTTCATAACCCTAGACTACACCAAAGATATTCTAATTTTTTTTTTTTTTTAAGATTTTATTTAGTTAGGGGCGGCTGGGTGGCTCAGTCGTTAAGCGTCTGCCTTCGGCTCAGGTCATGATCCCAGGGTCCTGGGATCGAGCCCCTCATGGGGCTCCCTGCTTTTTCCCTCCCTCCAGGCGGGAGGCCTGCTTCTCCCTCTCCCACTCCCCCTGCTTTTGTTCCAGCTCTCACTGTGTCTCTCTCTGTCAAGATTTTATTTAGTTATTCGACAGAGAGAGAGAGAGACAGCGGGAGCAGGAACACAAGCAGGGGGAGTGGGAGAGGGAGAAGCAGGCCTCCCGTGGAGCAGGTAGCCCGATGAGGGGCTCGATCCCAGGACCCTGGGATCATGACCTGAGCCGAAGGCAGATGCTTAACAACTGAGCCACCCAGGTGCCCCCACCAAAGATATTCTGATGGCAAGTAACCACATGAAAAGATATCTGACATCACTAGTCATTGAAAAAAATGGAAATTAAAGCCAGAATTAAATGTACGTTTAACATATGGATTCAGCAATTCCACACATACATATATACCCCAAAGAAATGAAAATGTGTCCACACATCACTTGCATGTGAATGTTTACAAATAGGACTACTATGACAGCCAAAACTGAAAATAATCCAAATGTCCATCAACTGGTAAATGGATAAACAAAATATGGTAAATCTATATAATGGAGTATTACTTAGCAATAAAAAGGAGTGAATATTAATATATACTCAACATGAATGAACCTCAAAAACATGATGAAGGAAAACAGACACATAAGACTATCTCTCATATCACTTCATTTACATGAAATTTCTAGGAAAGGCAAAACTGCAATGACAGAAAGCAGATCAGTGGTTGCCAAAGGCTGAGAGCGGGCACTAGGAGTGACTGCAGGCATGAGATAATTTTACGGGATAATGGAAGTGCTCTAAAATAATAACAATGTAAGGCACCATGGAAGTGCTCTAAAATAATAACAATGTAAGGCACCACACAAAAGTACAGAGAAATTAGTTTACCTTGGCTCTGCCCACTACCCAGCAAATTCTGACTCCATTTCCTGATAGGGAGAAGTGGGGGTGGGGGGGAGAAGTTAAAGGGGTAAATAATAAAGAGTCAGGAACACTCCTCCAAGGAGTTTGGATTTTACCTTGACAGCAATGAGAGGCCACCAAGGAGGGTGCTAAACAGGATTCTCAGGGTTTCAAGCAGAGGAATAACAGAGACTGGCATTTCAGAAAGACCCCTTGGGCTGCCAGATAGAGAAAGCAAAGAGAAGCCAACACGAGGTAGGTCTGAGCAGGCAGTGGTGCTGAAAGATGTACAGGATTTGATGAAAGACTGTAGGCTCATATAAGGAAAAGGGTGCCATCTTTCCGGCCTGCCTAACTGAACGGATGGCGATGCCATTTGTCAAATCCCCTGGAAGCTGAGGCAAAAAGGATCCACTTTGCAGATGACACTAAAATCAGAGAGGCTCACAGACCCACGAATCCATTAAGAAGCCAAGACCATCAAGCTAGAGAAAAGTACTCAAAACCAGGAACAATGTTTGTTCCACATTCTGTAATGCCCCAACAGCTCAGCAAAGGCACTCAGATGTTTGATGAAAATCAGGGAGGCACCTAGCCCCCTTTGGTGTGGCCTACAAACTAATGGTGCTTAAGGAGACTGTTCTGCCATGATGTTGCCAAGAATTATGCAGGCTGAGCAGCTAACCAGGGCTGGATGAAGTAGACACCACCACCGACAGCCTCACGACCAATGCTACCATGTCCCCTGATCCTTCTGCTGCCCTGCACTGCTCAGTTTTAAGTGTGGCCCTGCATCCTTCTCCTTCAAGCCTCCCCATTTTTTTTTTTAAAGACTTTATTTATTTGAGGGATAGAATGAGATAGAGAGCATGAGGAGGGGAGGGTCAGAGGGAGAAGCAGACCCCCCGCCGAGCAGGGAGCCCGATGGGGGACTCAATCCCAGGACTCTGGGATCATGACCTGAGCCGAAGGCAGTCACCTAACCAACTGAGCCACCCAGGCGCCCAAGCCTCCCCATTTCTGAGCCATCCAGATGAGAATGCCTAGTCAAGCCCTGCTTCTTGTAGACCAGAAAAACCTGCGTTGCTGCCACCCTAAGACCAGAACTATAACATAATTCAAACAGGAAAAGAAAACTCAGGTGAAACAAAAATGAGAAAAGAAAAAAAAAAAAGCTGAAATGTCACCGTGCAATGGAAGCCAAAAGTGCTCTACAAAATAGTCTGCAGTGACCTCTAGAGATTTGATTTTAAAATTACAAATGGAAACAGGAGAGGAAGAAAAGGGGAGTATGTCAGAGGGGGAGACGAACCATGAGAGATGATGGACTCTGAAAAACTGAGGGTTCTAGAGGGTAGGGGGGTGGGGGGATGGGTTAGCCTGGTGATGGGTATTGTGGAGGGCACGTTTTGCATGGTGCACTGGGTGTTATGAACAAACAATGAATCATGGAACACTGCATCAAAAACTAATGATGTAATATATGGTGATTAACATAACAATAAAAAAATTAAAAAAAAAATTACAAATGGACTATACCAGGTAAACCTGTGTAATTAG